>NW_011494839.1:35375-62030 GCF_000754665.1 Bison bison bison | reverse complement strand
TTCTTTTGAAATATGGTTAACATTATTTTTTCTTATTCTGTGTTATTCAACATTTCTGTGCATTTGGAAGGAGTGCCATCTGTGTGGTTTCTACCTTCCACATGTGCACGTGCACGCTAAGTCGCTTCAGTCGTGTCCGACTCTTTTGACCTTACAGACTGCAGTTTGCCAGGCTCCTCTGTCCATGGGATTCTTCAGGCAAGAACACTGGAATGGGCTGCCATGCCCTCCTTCAGGGGATCTTCCCCACCCAGGGACTGAACCCGAGTCTCTTACATCTAACCTGCTTTTACCACTAGCACCACCCAGTAAGCTGACCTTTCACAGTGCCTAGAAGTAAATGAAAGAGATGAGGATCTTTCGAGACGTGAAAGTGATAACACCCTGTCTTAAGACAGAAAACTTAGTATGTTTACCTGAAACCTCATTTTTTTATCCAAAAAAAAAAAAAGAAGAAGAAGAAACAAAGGGATAAACATCTTATAAATTTAGGCCACCTCAACAACTTCTTACCTAGATTATGGTGCAAAATAGAATATGAAATCGTTTGTGAATATAGGTTGAGAAAAATATTTAGCACTTACTATGTGCCAGGCTCTGTGTTAATCCCACTAGGATCAATAATTAAGCAACTTAATATATATCATGCATTTAATTGTCTGTGCTGATATTCAACACTAGGCATAACTAAACTATCCTTTATCTATTTTAATGTTTATTCTCAAGCCTGGGAGTCCACAGACATATTCTGAAAATACAAAAACATATTAAGTTATAAATACAAGCTACAATAATAATTCACAATAGAAAGTCATTTTTGTGGAATATACCTTTTCTTCAGTCAAACTTTCTGTAACTGGGTGGGGCACTTTGATAGTAGTGAGACAGAAAGGGGGCAGGGCACAACCTTTAAAAGAATGATAGCCATGGAGGACATAACATAAATTGATTAGAACCAACTAGGTCCAAGATGGCAGAGAGTTGACTTCCAATAGACCTCAAATCTCAGTATACACTCGTAACAAGCAGCATGTGCTAAATGACGCAGGTGCCATGACAGTTTCCAGGTCAACCATAAAAGGCCAAAGAGTGAGTGGTGCCCCAATTCCTGGAAATCCCTACCCTTTCCCCAAAATAGTTGGAATAATCCTCCCACTCATTCAGTTCAGTTCCGTTGTGTCCAATTCTTTGTGACCCCATGGCTGCAGCATGCCAGGCTTCCCTGTCCATCACCAACTCCTGGAGCTTATTCAAACTCATATCCATTGAGTCAGTGATGCTCAATGAGTCCCACTCATTAATTAGCCTATGAATTATCTACCCCTATAAAAACTGACAGCCCTGCACCCTGGCACCTCCACCTTCCAAATTGGCCCACACTCTGTCTGTGGAGTATGTATCTTCTTGAGTGAAAACCTTTCATTTCATTATGACTCGCTCTTCAATTCTTTCCAGCTCAAAGCCAAGAACCCACACTTGGTGGCCCATCCTAGGGACTCACCTGAGACCTGGGACATGACCTCTGGCCCTACTTTCTTTCCTACAACAGTAGGACAAAATGTCCTAGTGCACTGAGGGATGGGAGGGAAATATTTTCCCTGAAAATGAGTCTGTACTTCATTCAAGCTTTGGAAACACACCCACTGCCTCTCATACTTGTTCCATGATGAGGTCAGTGTGACAAGCTGTTGTGGGCTTTTTGTTTTGCTTTCCCTGAGAACATTTCTTAAGTTCCAGTCTTGTCAGTGCTGCAGTAGGTTGAAAACGGATTTTTCTCACATCTCTTTTTGGGTAGGAAGGGAGATCAGCTCCCATAGTGGTTGGCTGACTTGTTTACAAAAACTCTCAGGAGAAAGGTCTCCTGGGGGAGCCTCCACATCCGGGGGTGTGGGAACTAGGAGGGAGGGAAGAGCAGCCCAGAACCTCTCCCGTCCTGAACTCAGCTGCTTCCTCACAGCTGAGGTTCTTGCCTCACAGAAAGTTCAACCCTTGGGCAGCCCTGCTTTTCTCTTTGCCATCCAGCATATAAATTTCTTGAGACCCATAGACAAGGCCAAGTTTGTCAATACTTCGGTATTTAATCTAATCTCATATCTAAATTAACATTTTCCTTTATGGTCTTTTCTTCTGTGTCTGGTTTCCTTTTCATGTCATTGTCATTAAAGCCATAACCTGCCTCCCCACCTTCCCTTTCTTAACCATAGCATTATCAATAAGATTGGGGGGAGATGTTTACGAGGAAATAACTCAGATAACTGAGGGTGTGGACTTTTTTATGTGGGAAAACTGAGACCAGGGGAGTCTGTCCTTTAAGACCTTTAAGACTCTCAAAGCCCCTCTCTAATTCTCCAAGGGGATTTAAGAAAATTTTAAAAGCCATTTTATTGTTGTAGATGTCATTGAGAATTTATGGATTTTTAGACAGAGATCAAATGTCCATAATTTTCACAATGCTTCCAAAAGACATTTGCAGTTCTTTTGTTTCTTTATTAGTTCTTTCAGAAAAATGAGCTTTTCTGATCTATGGAAGAAATGGACTGTCTCGTGACATCTGAATGCTTACCTGTAGCAGTGTATTTATGGTAATGAGCATCCCTGTGGACTGCAGCCAAGAATCATGGACACACAGCTTTGAAGACCTCCTAACTGGCCACTTTAGTCTGTGACCCTACCAAACTGCAACTTCTCCAACTAACTCTTTTGGAGAGAAGACAAAAAGCATGAGCCTAAGCCCAGATCCCACTGGTCTATCCAAAAGGCAATCAGAATGTCTCTGCCATATAAGACTTACAGCTTAGAAAATGTCCAGATATGATGCCATTTAATTAACACACATTATGTCACGTAGAATCTCCTCCTCCTTTTCGAAGCTCCTCCAAAAACAGGAAACTGAAACATCAAGAGATATTTGCCCTCGGTCATCAACTAAGTATGTAACAGAAGTGAATCTCGGGTCTTTTAAATCCAAATTCAACTTTGTATGGAGAAGAAAAAGAAAAATGCTGCTTTTACTCTGGTAATTCAGGCTGCTGAATCCAGTTGTACACCATGTGTGCTGCACCAAGGCTCCCAGTTGAGGAGAGGAGTCTGGTTGAAATTAGATTCTGTGCTCTCCTGTCCAAGCCTGGTGCCAGCTGGCACAGAGGACTCATCTACCAGAGGAAAGGGTGACTATTTCTTCTTAAAATGTGCTCTCTGCTCTCCCAGTCATGTGTCCAGAGGCTTCTTTTTCTTAAGGGGTTTGTATTTTTTCTCATCAAGAGAACTACATAGACTAGAATAAATCCCGGTTAGAACTGTCTAGAAAAGTCTCATTTGAGTGGGAACTTTGGAGAAGGAAATGGCACCCCACTCCAGTATTCATGCCTGTTAAATCCCATGGACCAAGGAGCCTGGTAGGCTACAGTCCAAGGGGTTGCAAAGAGTCGGACACGACTGAGTGACTTCACTTTTTGGAGGCGTGGGTGGAGGACAGCTGAGAAGTAGCATCAGCCAATTTAAGCTAAGATGTGATCACCCTACAGATTGAGCTAATGTGACAAATTCAATGCATTTGTTTTTTGTTTTCAGTACAAGGATTTTCTATCTCTTGAGGCTAAAGTTGCTTCTAGACAGAGACTCCCATATAAGAGCTTTGTTGCCACTCTGTTTTGCCCTTCTCTGTTCTTTCCCACCTTATAAGCCTCCATGGAGCTGCTTGACTATTTGAATTTTTTCCACAGGTTAAGAATACATAATTTGGACTTTTTACTTTTTATTCGCTTTTATATTACCCTGTATTATAGGATCTAGTTCCCCAACAAATAAATCCATATTAAAGGTCTGACATGTAATAATACAGTAAGATGTTATCATTCCCATAATGGAATCATTTTGGAGAATGTCAATTTTGAAATTCCAATTCTTAAACATTAGGAGGCTTTGATGCTGGAAGTATAGGCATTGTCATATGCGGATGTGGTAAGCAGCCTTCTAACATGGCGCTGACATTCTTATCATCATGTAATTTTTTCCCCTTGAGTGTGGACTGGACCTAGAGATTTCCTTCTAATAAATAGAATGCAGCAAAAGTTAAGGGCTCTCACTTGCAAGTGAGCTTATAAGAGACTGTGGCATTTTCTCTCAGGCTCAGCTTGTGTGCTTGCCCTGGTGGAAGGGACCAGTTGGCAAAGAATGAGGGTTGCCTCTGGCCAATGGTCAGTGAGGAACTAAACCCCTCAGTCCAACATCCTACAAGGAACTGAATCCAATCAACATTTCATGAGAGTGAACTTGAAGGCTGATCCTTCCCCAGTCAAGCCTTGAGTACAGACCCATCCAGGACCTTGACTGCAGCCTGGTGAAGGCTCCTCTAGTGGAAGACTCAGCTAAGCCTGGATTCCTATCTTAAGAAACTGTGGGATAATAAATAAGTTGCCACTAAGCTTCAGGGTAATTTGCTATACAGCAGTAGATAACTAGGGAATGGCAACCCACTCCAGTATTTTTGCCTGGAGAATCCCATGGACAGAGGAGCCTGGCAGGCTGTAGCCCATGGGTAGCAAAGAGTCAGACACCACTCAGCAACCAATGCTAACACTAACAGAGAACTAATACAGCAGGTATGTAGCAAATATTTAGGTAAGTGGAGATTTTTCTGACATTCTATTATTTAGAAAGATGCCACCTGAGGTTGGGGGTGGGAGGCAAATTCTTGATTCAATTAGGAAGTTTCAGATAGGCTTTATGAGGTATAGTATAAACTAAAATTTAAAACTAAGGCATATTCTCAGTGATTTTTATCAAGACTAGTTGAAATGACTGTTAGTTTAGAACTGCATGTGAAAGATCAGATTATCATTCACCGATAATAAACTGATAAATAATAGTACACTGAATAAACTGATAATTCACTGATAATAAACAAGATAAACTGTGTAGGAAAAAGACAAAGGACTAATTGGGTGATCATGGAAAAGTTACTTAACATTTTATAAATTTCTTGTATTGCAGAATGTGGCAATCAGACTAGAAGATTTCTAAGGCCCCTCTGGGTTTAAATCCTATGGATGAAATTTAGCTGCTTCTAGAGCGTCTATCCTAAAGGAGACCAGACCTGGGTGTTTATTGGAAGGACTGATGCTGAGGCTGAAACTCCAATACTTTGGCTACCTCATGCGAAGAGTTGACTCATTGGAAAAGACTCTGATGCTGGGAGGGATTGGGGGCAGGAGGAGAAGGGGACGACAGAGGATGAGATGGCTGGATGGCATCACTGACTCGATGCACATGAGTTTGGGTGAACTCCGGGAGTTGGTGATGGACAAGGAGGCTTGGCGTGCTGCTATTCATGGGGTCGCAAAGAGTCAGACACGGCTAAGCGACTGAACTGAACTGAGAGTCACCAAAAGAATAATTAAATAAATAGCTTTACACCAGAAATCTAACTTTCTTTCAACATTCCTCTATGGACCATTTATTACCCTTAGGAATTCTGAGACTCTCCCAGAATTATCAGATACAAATATCAGAATCCATAAGTTGAATAAATGAGATATTCGATGACCAAAACTAGACCACTCTTGAAAGGAGTTTACTTCTAACAAGACTTAGGAAAAAATAGACACACACACGAGAAAATCCTTGTGGCCTTAGAGAGAGCCAAGAATGCATAGGTAGCATGAATGCTCAAGAAACAGTATAAAAAAGCATGAATCATAAAACAAAATATTGATAACAATACATATTTCTGATAAAAGAATGACAGCTGAAATATATGGAGAACTCTTACAGTTCAGTCATAAGACTAACAACCCAATGAAAACATTAGTAAAAGGTTTCAATGCTTCTCAAAAGATGTGCTAATGGCAAATAACCACATGAAAACATGAACAGATGCTGAACTACACATTGTCACTGGGGGTACTTTATAACCACATGAAAACTCATGCATTGATGATGGGAATGTAAAATTTTGGGAAATCTCTTTGGCAGATTTTCAAATGGAAAACTATCCATCTGTCCCATGAACCAGCAATCCTACTTCCATGTATTTAACCAGAAAAAATAAATGCCTACACAAATCTTGATTTCAAATAGTCAAAAACTAAAAATAACTCAAAAGTCTACCAGCAACTGAATGGAGGGACTTCCCTGGTTCATTGGCTAAGATGCCACACTCCCAAGGCAGGGGACCTAGATTTGATAGGCCCCATAATGAAAAGATCCTGTATGACATAATGAAATGAAGATCCCAAGTGCTGCAACTAATACTCAGCACAGCCAAATAAATAAATATTAAAACAGCAACAACAAGTAAATGGATAAACAAAATGTGGTATATTCATACAACAAACTGCTACTTAGCCATAAAAAAGAGCAAAGTGTGGACATATGCGAAACATTGCATGCGTGCAGCTAAGTTGCTTCAGTCGTGTCCGACTCTGTTCAATCCCATGGACTGTCGCCCACCAGGCTCCTCTGTCCATAGGATTCTCCAAGCAAGAGTACTGGAGTGGGTTGTCATGCCCTCCTCCAGGGGGTCTTCCCAACCCAGGGATTGAACCTGCACCTCTTATGTCTCCTGCATTGGCAGGCGGGTTCTTTACCACTAGTGCCACTTGGGAAGCCCATGCAAAACATTAGCCGAATCTAAAACCTTTACATGAAGGAAGTCAAGAACAAAAATTACATATTGAATGATGCCATTAATATGAAATACTGAAAATGCAATCTGAAATGATAAAAAGCCAATCAGTGGTTGCCCAGGGCCAGAGTCAGCCAAAGGAATGGATCACAAAGGGACATGGGAAAGCTTCTGAGGGTGGATTTAAACACTTTGTATTTTGGTTGTGATGTATGGATCTGTCAAAGCTCTTTGGATTATTCATTTTAAATGGATGTCATTTATTGCGTGTAAATTATACTTTAATAGAGTTAGTTTTAGAAATGACCTAGAGGTGGGGCAAGAGGGGAAAAAAATCATAAGCAGAAAATTCAGTGATTGAGTGGGGTTTCAAATGAAAGACTGCATTTAACAGGAAGTAAGATTGAAGTGGATTTGGTTTTGAGCTTTGGAAAATGCGACTCAACTTCCAGATGTAAGACGGAGGTCTTTCTTTATCTGTCAAGTGTCTTTATGTGTAACTATATTTCACAGATCTTGTTCTCACACCTACGCAAGTCGAGGTTATTTATTCTACCTTTGTTCACTGATTTACTTTCTACATAAGAGCCTGATCGCCTACTCCTCAAGGACTTCAGGCTGTTCCAGATTTGTAAATAATTGTAGTCCTGGGCTTACTATTTTTGATGTTAACAACGAGAGACATAATAAAGCCACTGGGAAAGACAGGTGATTTTCAAAGTACTTATTATCTTTATGTTGGAGACAAGATAAATGGCCAACATGTCATAAAGGGGAGGCTAAGAGAAGCAAGATATTAATATCGTCTCAGAGGGGAAGTCTTTTGAAACTTCTCCAGAGAACTGGATTGATAAGTATACAACACTCACCATTGGCCAAGGAAAGTCAGACTCTGGGAATCTGGAGATGGTCCAGACATAGACCATGAGCTAAAAGAAGTCTTGTTTGCATCTTTATTACATGAGAAAACATCAACTGGCCTCCCAGGAATTCAATTTATACCAAGCTCCATAAGAACTGAACATTTTGAACAAACTCAGCCTTTAAACCTTAGCGTGTGGGGAGCACAGTGAATATTTTAGTACCAGTTTCTGCTTCATCATTTCACTGCCCTTCTTCCTTCTAACATGTCTGGCTTCTTGGAAAATCTGTCTGATTTAAAACCTAGTTCTATGTGAATGGTATTTAGACAGGAATAGCCAATTTCAAAATAACAGCTTTAGTACGAATAGAGCAATAGGGACAGGTAATATTTTATCACTGCTTCTAGTTTGCACTCAGTTCATAAAACTCCTTGCTGTGAGAACCAGCCTCTTAAGTCATTCTGATTCAATAGTGCTACTCACTGGGAGATCTTGAAAGAGTAGGGTTGAATTAATTAGGCAATGGAAAACCTTGCTGGGAATAATGGGGTTCCTATGTGAATTTGGAAGCTTTGATAGGCAGCCCTTACTAGAGAACAGGAACTCCAATGTAAGCTCAGAGGGTCTGGGAGTCCTGGCTCACAAAGTAAGCAGGATGGTTGCTTTTCTAACCTGGGAGTTTGTAACTTTTAATCAATCAGTCAATGGTTTAATGAGCTCTGAGTGTATTTTTAACATTGAGTTAGATGCTGATGCAGATTACAAAAGAATTCTAAAATATAGTTCTTGCTATTAATGAGATTGTTATGTCTCTGGAATAATATTCAAGGAACATAGTATAATCTAAAATATATTTTAAACCATACATGTAAATGTAAGGACCTTCATAGGTGTCTCATGAGTGCTATGAGTCTGTTGAAGTGTTCTGAGAGCTGAGTGGAGGCTGTAATTATTTAGATCTTCCTAGGCTAGGAATTCAATTAATCTGACTCTACTAGAAGTTTGGGGGCAACTAAAAGGTATTTAATTCACCCTCTCGCTTTATGACAAAAACGTGTCTCCCCAAACCTTTGGTATATTTACCTCTAAGTCATAAATGTTCCCCTGGCTAGTTATAAAAAGTGCTGTCAAAACTGATTGTTTATCCTACTAAAGAAAGTGAAATATAGAATACTTTGTGCCCACAGATGTAGCATGAGTCTGATCTCTTGGAAAAGGAAATAATGAATGGTTGTTGCATATGACAGAAGTGTTTGTGTCATTTGTAAATAATTTTGACTCCTGATACTTGTGGAATTTGAAATTTTCAGGACTTTCACACTTGCGTTTTCTTCAATATTCTTGTCATCTTGTTATGTCTTGGTTTCATCTCAGAAAACCTGGATTTTGAAATGTGAGAAGCATTTTTTCCTTCAGAAACCCCAGTGGCACTTGCAGACCTCTCAGATGTCGCTTGTTGACCTTTTAGGTGGATTTCTCTGTTGCTGAGGTCGGAGGTAGCACATGGCAAAGATCTGAGAGTGGCCCCTAGAAGCTGATGGTGGTACCAGGCTGACAGCTAGCAACACAATAGGTACTTCAGTCCTCCAATCACAATGAGATGGATTCTGCCAATAGCCAGTGATCTTGGAAGCATGTCCTTCCCCAGAGTTACAGGATAGAATACAGTCCAGCCAACACCCTGATCTCACTCTGTGAGGTCCTGAGCAGAGAACTTGACTACACCATGCCCAGACCTCTGACTTACAGGATCTGGTAAAAGGATCTTATTTAAACCTGTAAGCTTGTGGTGATTGGTTACATAGCAATGTAAGACTAATACACATCCTGAGTTGGAATCTCTGTCATGTCATTGAAGTGTGACCTTAGGTGAGTTACTCTCTTTCTCTGATTCACAGTTCCTATTTCTGTATAACAGGTGCGATGCCACCTCAGTTCCCATAGGGTTGTTATACAGACTCAGTGAGTTCATTTATCTGTGCTTTGCATAGTAGTTGACATGAAGTGAAAGTGCTTTGCGACCTCATGGACTGTAGCTCACCAGGCTATTCTGTCCATGGAATTCTCCAGGCAAGAATACTGGAGTGGCTAGCCATTCGCTTCTTCAGGGGATCTTTCCAACCCAGGGATCAAAACCTGGTTTCCTGCTTGCAGGCAGATGCTTTACTGTTGAGCCACCAGGGATAGTAGTTGACATGGTAAACACTAAATATGAAACAGCAAATTTGTCCATGGTTCATAAGCAAATGAAGTTCATTTCTTCATATGAAGGAAGTATATTTATAATTATATATTGTACATTTATACTCAGTATGTATATAATGTTTCTATAACTAAGTATAAAATCTTTGTCTTCCTGAATTACCATTAGAACACTTATTCAGTGAGTACTCTGAAACAAAGAATGTCACTTAATATTTATTTAAAGACCTTAAATTTTATAATTTGAGGTTATGGTGAATCTACCTTCAGAAATGGAATTACAGTGACCAAGTACCTCTTGTGATATTTCATACACTCCAGTGCAGTTCTTGTTTTGCCTGTTGTTATTTTGGGGGAAGAGAGGTTTTTTTTTCTTTCTTTCTTTCTTTGGTTGTACTTCATGTGGAACTTCCCCAAGCAGGGATCAAACTCATACCGACTGCATTGGAAGTACAGAGTCTTAAACACTGGACCACCAGGGAAGCCCTGGGAATAGTTTTTTCAAGAGAATGGAACACCAAAAGTACCCAGGGCAAAAGACAGACTATGGCAAGCTAGAGCTTTGGGAACCATAGAAAGGACTGGAACTCCTGAGACAATCACACAGCAGGACCAACTTGCTATCAATATAATAGGATCTTGGGGCCTCTGTTTTCTATGAAGATTTTTAGCAGTGTATAAGTTCCTCTGAATTGGTATGTGATCTTGGATCTTGACACACACCCTGGATGTACCCTAGTGTGGCTAGCACAATCAATCAGTAATTTGTTCATATTCTCTAAGTGTCTTATCATGGACAGCGGTCATAGCAGTCTTTGGGAATAATATTCTCACAATGATGAGTTGTGCTTTGTTCATTAAATATTTGTTAAATGGAACGGGCCATCAATAGCAAAAGGAAATCCTCAGGAGTCTGTCCCCCATGTTTTTCTTTTAAATGATCCTCTAACTCAGGAGGTTTTCTACCTTTTATGCCATGGACCCCTTTGGCAGGATGGTGAAAACCGACTGCCAGAATAAGTTGCTAAATGCCCAAAATAAAATACCTAGGACTAAAGAAAAAAAAAAATGCATTGAAATGTAGTTATCAAAGCATTGGGCTTCGAAGGTGATGCTAGTGGTAAAGAATCTGCCTGGCAATGCAGGAGACTCAAGAGACACAGTTTCAATCCCTGAGTGGGGAAGATCCACTGGAAAAGGGAATGGCAACCCACTCGAATATTGTTGCCTGGGAAATCCCAATGATAGAGAAGCCTGGCAGGCTACAGTCCATGGGACTGCAAAGAGTCAGATACGACTGAACAACTGAGCACAAGTCTATCAAAACATTAGAAAATTTGTGATATGGTAATCTATGGGCTTTTTATTAACATGTTAAATAAGAAGATAAGTCAAATAATTCTTATGTATATTTCAAAAGATCTGCAACACTGTGTTAATAACAACAAAGACAATAATAACAAACCTTTGTAAATAGTATGGTAGTTTGTTGCCGACTGAAGCTCCAATACTTTAGCCACCTAATGCAAAGAGCCAATGCATTAGAAAAGACCCTGATGCTGGGAAAGATTGAAGGCAGGGGAAGAAGGGCACAACAGAAAATGAGATGGCTGGATGGCATCACTGACTCAATGAAGATAAATTTGAGCAAGTTCTAGGAGATGGTGAAGGACAGGGAAGCCTGGCATGCTACAGTCCATGGGGTTGCAAAGAGTTGGAAACAACTGAGTGACTGAACAACAACAATTGTTGCTTATATTCAAGTTCGTGAACTTTCTTAATCCTCTCTATGGACTTCCTGTTCCCCGAGTTACAAATGCCTTGAACCCAGACTAAGGGGCACTATCCTAATCAGGGCTAAGTCTGGCCCTTCAAATCTGTGTCAGACTGTAATGAGCAAAGTTCAGAAATTAAAGAAGCACAGATCTGCAAAAAAAAGTTAATAGTCACATGGTGCTTGTGCCTACTGGATCAATTTTATGAACTTAATCTACATTTTATTTTCCCCAAATGGAAAATATGTAAGTGACATGTTCTGTAAGGAACTCAGAAATCAGATTTGGAAGATTTAATAGCTTTGTTGAAAGTGAAAGTAAAGTTGCTCAAGTCGCGTGGGACTCTTTGGGATCTCATGGACTATAGCCTACCAGGCTCCTCTGTCCATGGGGTTTTCCAAGCAAGAGTTCTGGAGTGGTTTGCCATTTCCTTCTCCAGAGGATCTTCCCATCCCAGGGATCGAACCCAGGTCTCCCGCATTGTAGGCAGACACTTTACCGTCTGAGCCACCAGGGAAGATCATCGTTTTGGTAGCCTCTATGTATCTTATGCTCAAAAAGTGCTCATTTGAAATCAATATGCTCTGTGTTTTGGACAATGATCACACTATCTGGAACTGAGTAACAACCTGACAGATGCTTGTTGAATGTCAGAAAACTGATAATGGAACATATTATCCATTACTTAAGAAGAAAATTAGTAAACAAAATAGTTTTGTGAGAAAAAGGGTAAAATCTGACTTCATTTGCTTCAATCCAGCCATCTCATTATTTAAGAGCTTGAAAATATATACTTGAAATATAGATGACCACTAAACTACAAAAAAAAATCACTATTATTTTAATCACAAGGATTTTTAAAGTAGTTCTTTAATGACAGTTATATTTTTAAGATCCAAGAAATAAGACCCAAAACCCAAGAAACAAGCTAAAAGACATGTATGCTTGCACCTATAAGTTTTCATAAAAGAACTATTTCAAAGTTGTACTAAAAACTGGTTATTATATTTCAAGTAACTGGACACTATCCAAAGAAACTTTGAGCTAATCTTTTAACTCATAGAAGAATTTTTGAAATAGACCCATGTTAAGAAATTACTTAGCTGATGGGCAAACAGGTAAAGTACTTCTATAGTTGCTTCTGTCTCAAAGGGGAAAAGAGGGATATTTCAAAGTTGAGATCTTTATTTTTATTGAAATCTGAGGTTTACATACAATTGCTTAATTCCAAAATATTCTGCTATATAAAAATGCTTCTGATATTTTATCTTCTGAAAGTAGATACTCATGAAATGCTGAAGTCATTTGTAATTGCTTCAAAGATAGATATTACAAACACATTTAATTTGTACAGTAGAGATACTGCTCTAATGGGTATAAATAGCTGACTCATCAACAACCACTTCCCTTCTGGTAACAAACAGGACACCAACATCATTCCCAAGTCTTTGAATCCAAACTCTGTCTTGTACAATACTTGCCTTTGATTTTAAAAAGAATTCATATCATATTTGCATCTATTCACTTATTAAAGAAATTTTTTCTTACCAACTGTAATAGAGCAATACCCATAGTTACAGCCATTTCTCTTCCCTATTTCCCCTATTAATCAAGACAATTAGACAAAATTTTCCTTCATGAGCATAGACCACATTGAGAAAAACAGATATGAATAAGAGATAAAGCAGTAGAGTGGCGTTTTGTCATAAAACTTATTCTGTATTAGTCACCAGTCAAGTGACAGGTTCAACAGTAGGAAAAGAAATGAACACATTTGTAGATGTAGGATAAGTTGTCATTTTTTAGTCTAAATAATAGATGTAAAATTTAATAAGAGCTCCAGGTCTTAATAATACTCTTCTGTGAAGGGAGGTATCATGTAAGCTTAACAGCCTAATGGGAAATCACCATTTAGGAAACCAAACTACTTATTTCACTGTCACTAAGGTTAATGTGTTTTCTTTACAAAGCCTTCCAGACAGAGAGCTACGTGATCTATACACAGTATAGGAATGTCTCCCTTGGTTCTTGCTGCCTTGTTAGAGGCCGTTTGTAGGGGATCCTTTAGATGGTTTCAGAACAGCATTGTACAATGCCCCTCAGTTCTAGTCTGTAAAACTTTCTCATGTTCTTCAGCACAACTTTAAGCATTAAAACAGATTTGTCAATATCAAATTGTTTTTCTTTCTTCAACTGTATGAAGTATTATAAAGAAAAAGATATCTATGGCCTATGAATACAATGGGAAGACGTGTATGTACGATGAGCACTAACGAGTACAAATGGAAGTCTATGTGTCGTGTGTTTTCAATTACTGTAATGATTGTAAAAAGTGTTAAATGTTTTCTTTTTTAGAATGCAAAGAGGGAAAACATGATGGAATTTCAGTTTGTAGTCGGTTGACAAACATTATAAATCTTGACTGTTAGTGGCAGGTATGTCTGTCTGTTTTACTTAAAGTATTTGTTTTTCTTTGAAAACATGGTGCATGCAAAAGGATCTGGATTGGGTTTTGCAGAGTGGAAAAACAAATGGAACAAGAAAAATAGCTGCTGGTGGTGAAAGTTGCAGTGTGTAAATTAAATTCCTAATGACATAATTTGGTGAGTTTCTTCTTTTTCAAAAAGTAAGCTTGCAAGGAGTAAGCCTTATTCCTGTGGAAACTTGGCACATTCAGCAATCTGCTCATTTTTATTTTACCTTCCAATATCTGAGTAGATATGAGCTCTTGGACTTGGGTTTCCATTCTATGAATGTTTATTTCCAAGTAAAGTTGGCTAATGGCAACTGCTGATGAAACTTGGCTACAATGTGGTAATTTTTTTTAATAGAAATATATACTCATTCAGAGTTCTTGATAAAAATTTCTCCTCTTTTCTTTTGTACATAACTACATCTCAGGTTTTTTTTTTTTTTTTTTAATAAAGACATCCAACTCTCCTAATCTTCTTTTTTTGGATGATGTTCTAAATAACGACTCTGTGCATCAAGGATACAATGGAATAATCCAGGCTGCCATTTTTGGGGGGAAGATAATGGCATTCTCTACTGATTTATTGAAGAGAGAATCATGTTTTCAGGAAATACAAATCACTAAAGGTTAAGATGACCTACTGAATGATTTTACTCATATATCTTCTTCAATATGAACTCTTAAGGATTTTAAAGTATGAGGCTTCAACTGCTCTATGACTAAGAAGGAAACCTCAAAATTCCAGTTCTTTAAAATCCAGGTTGAGGCATTTCATGAGAACTCTGTAAATGCTGATGAACTATGTTATCCGTGCCTTTTCTACTTTATTTAGAGAAAATGAAAGTATCCAAAGTCTATACTTTCTAGAATGAAGTAAAACACTTTGTTGTCAGACACTCACAGGGGCCCCTTTCATAGGTTTCTTGAGAACAGTCAATTAGAACACTGGATAGCAAATTCCATGTTTAAGTTTGATCACTCATAAACCTTTGCATTTGATTCATTCTGCTCTGTGGTCTCAAATTGTCCCATAACTCAGGCACGTTTTTTAGCAGAATCTGCCTGTAATGCAGGAGTAGCAGGACACACTGGTTTGATCCCTGGGTTGGGAAGATCCCCTGGAGGAGGAAATGACAAATTACTCCAGTATTCTTGGGAAATCCCATGGACAGAAGAGCCTGGTGGGCCACAGTCTGTGGGATCACAAAGAGTCAGACATGACTGAGGGACTAAGCATGTCAGGAAACAGCTATGTCTCAGCTGAGTAATATCACCACTGAGCAGAAGAAATAAATGCAGTATGTGTCTACTGATGGGTCAGAGAATAACTTTCGCTTTGCTTATAAGGCTGATACAACCAGTACATATTTCACTATAGAGATTTAGTCTAACTTCAATCAAGTTTGAACTAATGTATTAGAAATAAAAGCTTTAATGTTTAACAAACAACTTTGTTAATAGTTATTAATACTTTTTTCCAATTAAGCTATTGCATATTATACTAAAAGAATTGATTATGTGGTCATCCTTTTTTAGTCTTGGCATTGCTAAATATTTTCCATTATTTCTAGAAATAATATGCAAACCTGTTTTTCTCAGCCACGGAGTCTAGGCAAGCTCCCAATTATCTCTTAATGGTCATTTTTATAAAAATATATATAAAATGTAATTTGACAGCTCACTTGAAGATTATCTGCAGTCCCAAGTAGATTTGGAATATAAAAATACCATTAAATATTTCTGTTTCTACTTAGTCTACACTATATATCAATGTAGCTTAATAACAGTCACCCTTTCCTGGAGTACAGACTTTGTTCTTTGTAAGTATTAAGACTGAAGTGTTGGAAACATAAGCCAGCATTCTCACTGGGCTGCTTTTGCTCAATTGTGACATTATTCTAAGATCTGCCAAAGAAAAAAGTGTAGTAATTATAAGAAAATTGAGAAAGTTCGTCTGGTTCCCAGCTATCTGGGGTAAATCTCAGGATGTCTGTGAGACTATATCTGTATCACACATTTTTCTGCCTGGACACTCCTCAACTTCTGGCCAGACTGTGTCCTGATAAGAAGAGACTCAGTTGTCCTGTCTGTCCATATGGCTGCATTTGGAGTTGGTTTCTGCCTCTTGGGCATTTGTCCATCCTATCAGAAAGTTTTGAGAAAGTTTAATTTGGAAATTGGGGTACCTCACCTCCACTGGTCACCCTATGCTGGCATTGTCATCTCGTTATCACCAACACATCACAAAGTTTTCAATCTTCATGCACTTGGTGAACTAAGTGTTGCATAAATGGGGAAGGTTATCTTGAACAGAGGAGGAATCCAGTTATTCTGTTCAATCTTTCATTTAAAAGCATTTCTTGTGTACTTTCTACAGGACAGGCTCTATACCAGGAACAGAGCATACAGTAGTGGATAAAACAAATGTAATCAGGCCCGTTGTGCTGCTTATAGTGTCCAGCACTTAATGGCTTTCCCGAAATGACCCTGAAGAGTTTGTTCAAAATTGAGTCCCCCTTTGATTTCCAAGGCCACCCAGGAACAGTCACTCTTACTCTCAATGTGGCTTGGGTTCCCCTCTGCCCATTGCTCTGACTGAAATATAATCCAGATATGGTTTGGAGCTGTGAACTTTGAAGGGAAAAGACATGTTAGTAGAGATTCCAGTAACATTAGTGCTGTACTACAGAATGCCTGGAAGTTATTGCATCAAAATAAGACTGCTGAAAGATGCTGTTTAGATGTTGCCTCATCCTAGCCCCATCACCACGGGCAGGGCTTGACCATTTTCTCATGCTTTCAAACAAGGGTGCATGTAGCTAATTTTTCAGACACTCCAGCTCTGGCCAATGTCTCCTCTGTGTTTATTATTGGGGTCTGACCTATTGACTTCAGAATATCCTGAACTCAGGCTTTATGTATCTTCATTCTCTGGAAAATTATTTATGACCCCCAATTACATTGTTCTATCTGGTTTGGGCTAAAAATAAAAAAGGTCAACAGGAATTTAAGATTTGGTGTTGTTGTTGGTTTTTCCCTACTGGAGATGCTGTAAAGGCTGTTGGCATTTGATCAGTTAGAAGAATGTCTGTTCAGTTTCAGACTCATTCCCACTCTCCAGCTTTCATTTGCTTTCTCTAACTGCTGCTTCACTCTGAGAACACACAATTTGGCTAGACATTGTCAATTTCCCGACACCACTTTAATATAAGTGAGTTCTGTGCTTACCTTAGATTATGTGAAAAACGTTTAGCTTAGACTACATTAAAAAAATGCAAATCATAAGAGTAAATAAAATCCAGTGGCATTTTTAAACCTTCAAAATAATTGCATTATTATAAAACCTAAAATCACTAACAGTATGAAGTAAATATTTTCATGTAAAAATTTTAAATTGCCCGAAGGAAAACCTTAAACTATATCTTAAAATTAAGAATTAAATAATTTACCTGTGGCGGATTCATTTTGATATTTGGCAAAACTAATACAATTATGTAAAGTTTAAAAATAAAATAAAATTATATAAAAAAAGAATTAAATAATTTAAATGTAAAGGAACTAAGATTATTTGGAAAAATTGTTTTAAAATTTGAACATAAATAACCTCCAGGGACATTATGTTTGAAATTGCTACAGGTGGAACAAAATGAAAATGATGTGTATTTGAAGATTGCTGTAAGAATATAGTGAAGAAGATGGGATGAAATGGTAAATTCAGAACGAAAATCTTATTCCTGTTCCTTTTGAGAGAAAAGCCATGGGTCCTATGTTGGCATTATTAGAATACACAAATAGGTCATATAAAAGTAATCCTTGTTGATGAGAAATTGCTCATAAGGGCCAGGACTCTGAGGCGATGGTCTCTAGCATGGTGGGGGGCAAGCTACTCAGGACTCTCAATTTCCAAACTTCTTGTCTTTTCTTGTCACAAGTATCTTTTTATCTCCCCAAAGTGGTTTTTCAGGTTATTCTTTCCTGACCTATTTTTATATTTTCCAGTGATGGAAAAACACACTGCTTAGCATACACATTGAGGAAACCAGAATTGAAAGAGACACATGTACCCCAATGTCCATCACAGCACTGTTTACAATAGCTAGGGCATAGAAGCAACCTAGATGTCCATCGGCAGATGAGTGGATAAGAAAGCTGTGGTACATATACACAATGGAATATTACTCAGCTGTTAAAAAGAATGAATTTGAATCAGTTCTAATGAGGTGGATGAAACTGGAGTGTGTTATACAGAGTGAAGTAAGTCAGAAAGAAAAACACCAATACAGTATATTAATGTATGTATGGAATTTAGAAAGATGGTAAAGATGATCCTATATGCGAGACAGCAAAAGAGACACATGTAAAAAACAGACTTTTGGACTCTGTGGGAGAAGGCAAGGGTGGGATGATTTGGGAGAATAGCATTGAAACATGTATATTATCATATGTGAAATAGATTGCCAGTCCAGGTTCAATGCATGAGACAGGGTGCTTAGGGCTGGTGCACTGGGATGACCCTGGGGGATGGACTGGGAAGGGTGGTGGGAGGGGGGTTCAGGATGCGGAACACATGTACACCCATGGCTGATTCATGTCAATGTATGGCAAAAACCACTACAATATTGTAAAGTAATTAGCCTCCAATTAAAATAAACAAATAAATAAAAGTAAAACTAAGGAAAAAAAAGAAAGAAAATCAGCATTAAACAAGGTGGATAGCTGAGAAAGAAAAAAAAGAAAAAATGGCATCCCAAGAAAGAAAAATAAAATTGCTATGAACAGTGGTAAATATTAATTTGAAAAGTCCAATTATGCACCAGTAATCAATTTACCATGTTTCTCTGCCTGTTCTACTCCCAATGATTTGAGAAAATTCTAATTGAAAGTACCTAGGGTAGCTATGTATGGTGACAGACTTACTGTGGTGATCATCTCAAAATATATACAAATTTTGAATCATTATGTCATACAGCTGAAACATCTAAACTAAAAACTTTTCTTTTCAAAAGACATAATTAAGAAAAGGAAAAGTCAAGACAAACACTTGGGTAAAATATGTATAAATTATATACTGATAAGGAAGGTGCATCCAGCATGTAAAAGAACTCTTACAACTCAATGACAAGAAGAAAAACAATTTAAAATGGTCAAAATATTTTAATAACTATTTCACCAAATATGTGAAAGGCTAATTATCAACTGTGAAAATGCTTAATATCACTAGTTACTCAGTTCAGTTCAGTTGCTCAGTCATGTCTGACTCTTCGCGACCCCATGAATCGCAGCACACCAGGCCTCCCTGTCCATCACCACCTTTCAGAGTTCACTCAAGCTCACGTCCATCGAGTCAGTGATGCCATCCAGCCATCTCATCCTCTGTCGTCCCCTTCTCCTCCTGCCCCCAATCCCTCCCAGCATCAGAGTCTTTTCTAATGAGTCAGCACTTCTCATGAGGTGGCCAAAGTACTGGAATTTCAGCTTTAGCATCATTCCTTCCAAAGAACACCCAGGACTAATCTCCTTTAGAATGGACTGGTTGGGTCTCCTTGCAGTCCAAGGGACTCTCCAGTCTTCTGCAACATCACAGTTCAAAAGCATCAATTCTTCGGTGCTCAGCCTTCTTCACAGTCCAATTCTCACATCCATACATGACTACTGGAAAAACCATAGCCTTGACTAGACGGATGACTAGACGGACCTTTGTTGGCAAAGTAATGTCTCTGCTTTTCAATATGCTATCTAGGTTGGTCATAACTTTCCTTCCAAGGAGTAAACGTCTTTTAATTTCATGGCTGCAATCACCATCTGCAGTGATTTTGGAGACCCCCAAAAATAAAGTCTGACACTGTTTCCCCATCTATTTCCCATGAAGTGATGGGACCGGATGCCATGATCTTCATTTTCTGAATGTTGAGCTTTAAGCTAACTTTTTCAGTCTCCTCTTTCACTTTCATCAAGAGGCTTTTTATTTCCTCTTCACTTTCTGCCATAAAGGTGGTGTCATCTGCATATCTGAGGTTATTGCTATTTCTCCCAGCCATCTTGATTCCAGCTTGTGGTTCTTCCAGCCCGGCATTTCTCATGATGTACTCTGCACTTAAATAAGCAGGGTGACAATATACAGCCTTGACTTACTCCTTTTCCTATTTGGAACCAGTCTGTCACTATGCTATGCTATGCTATGCTAAGTCACTACAGTCGTGTCCGACTCTGTGTGACCCCATAGACGGTAGCCTACCAGGCTCCCCCATCCCTGGGATTCTCCAGGCAAGAACACTGGAGTGGGTTGCCATTTCCTTCTCCAATGCATGAAAGTGAAAAGTGAAAGTGAAGTCGCCTAGTCGTGTCCGACTCTTAGCGACCACATGGACTGCAGCCTACCAGGCTCCTCCGTCCATGGGATTTTCCAGGCAAGAATACTGGAGTGGGGTGCCGAAATGCAAATTAAAACTACAGTCAGATACCACTTTACTTTCACTGAAATGGCTGTATCTCAGGTGTTGGTGAGAATATGGAGAAATTAGAAGCTTCATATTTCCTTGGTTAGGAATACAAAATGGTATAACCACCTTGGAAAATACTGACAGTTTCATAAAAGTTAAGTATGTTATTACCATATACCCTAGCAACTCTTATAGTTGCTTACCTGAGAAGAATGAGAACACAGGTAGATACAAAGGCATGTGTCTGCATATTCCTAACGTCATTTATTTAAAACAGCTAAGACCTGAAACCAAGCTTGATGCCTATCCACTAGTTCACGAATGCACAAAATGTGGAATAAGCATATAATGAAATACTATTCACTAATAAAGAGGAATGAACTATTCATACCCGGAATAATGTGTGTGAACCTCAAAAGCCTTCTGCTGAGTGAAAAAAGCCAGGCAGAAAAGAAACCATATTCTATTGATGTGGCTTGAAATTTCTATAAAAGGGAAATTCGTAAAGATGGAGCAGGTCAGCAGTTGACTAGGGCTGATAGTGGGAGTAGGACTACAGATAGGCAGGAGGAACTCTGTGGAGTGGTAGAAATGTTCTAAAACTGTGTTATGATGGTGGTTGCACATTTATATAAATTTAGTAAAAATCATCAGCTATATACATAGACTTTTATGGTGCATAAATTATATTTTTTAATATTAAAATTATTTGGAGGGCTAGTCTCTATTAACATAACATAGTTATCATAACAAATAGTTATCTTATTTGTTAAGAATAAACAAACATAAATAAACAAAAATAAAAAGCCTATTAGGGATTTAGTGTTTATAGAAAATGGTGAGTGATTTACTGCGGCCTATAAAAATTATTTCAAAGTCAACAGTTGTCACTGTTTCCTAACAGATGGCAAGGGAGCCTCCATGGATTATTTTCACATAAACTAAATCTAAGGAACACTGTCTTTACCTTGGTCTCTTGGTAAATTCACACAGTAAATCCAACAACTTACAAGACTGATGAGTTTTCTTTTTCTTCTTAGTATCCTGGACCAAGAATTATTTGTATCTGTCAAAAACTGTATGAAAGTGTTCTTTGCAAATTACCTCTGTATCAATTGCTGAAGAATCTTAAACAAAGACTAGAAAGGGCCAAGCAACATAAATTCATCTTAGAAATGAAAGAAGATGAATATAATTTTTTTAAAAATCTTAAAATTAAGCACAGAGAGAAATAAGCATTTTCTCCTTAGTTTCACATTCACTTTTTGACTCATCCCAATAGAGGAACTATCAAAGCAGATGTGAAAAAGAGAAGGAGAGATGGGGGATTATAGGAGGAGGGGGGAGATTTTGAATAATAAGGAATGCAACTTATTTTAAGATCTTTTATTATTGATTTCTTGACATGTTGCTTTACTTAGTTGTCTTAATTCAGCAAAACAAATCATATCCATTTTCAAATATCAGGCAAGTGATTTGTCAAACCCATAATCAAATGATCCTCTCACTGTCTTTTATTTGGTTTTAACTAGCCATGGTCTATTGAAATTCAGTTCAACTCAGTAGAGATTAAAAGAGCTTTTGAGAGAAGGCACCATATGTTATTCTATGTTTAATGTATAATATAGCCTTCTCTGGTTGAGAAAAAAGTATTTAACACCAGGAAAGCTTTTACCAGCACAAAATCCATAAAAAGAGAATGAAATAGCTTTCTTATGAAAATGTTTCAGTTTTGAGATACAACCTGATGGAAATAATAGGAATGGATTAAAGCCAGGGAACTTCAGTTCAAAGTCTACGGGTAAAGCTTCATAGGAGGGAATGCCCACCACTGAGAGCTATGTTCTGAATTAGCGGCACTATTCAGGGCAAAATTCAGAACTTTGCCACAAATTCAGATCCTTGGAAGCAGCTAGGTATTGCTTCAGTGGGAATGTATGTAAGCAGAGGTGGGAGGCTAAGATCCTGTGGGGTTTTTAATGTTACCAGCTTTAGTATTTTCATAATCATGCTTCAAACGGATGCAAGACTCCATTTGTAACATTTTTATTCCTCTAGAGACTATTGAAGAAAGTAACGAGTGCCTTTATGTAAGTCATTTTCCTTTTGATGATCATTTTCAAAGAAAGCTTTTGTTGGAATATGAACTTATTTTTGAAGTTACTGTCACAATCATATTATTATCATGTAGTTAGAAATGTACATCTTAGATAAAGTTATTGAACAATTAAAGAGATGGGAATACCAGACCACCTGACCTGCCTCTGGAGAAATCTGTATGCAGGTCAGGAAACAACAGTTAGAACTGGACATGGAACAACAGACTGGTTCCAAATAGGAAAAGGAGTACGTCATGGCTGTATATTGTCACTCTGCTTATTTAACTTATATGCAGAGTACATCATGAGAAATGCTGGGCTGGAAGAAACACAAGCTGGAATCAAGATGGCTGGGAGAAATATCAATAACCTCAGATATGCAGATGACACCATCCTTATGGCAGAAAACAAAGAACTAAAGAGCATCTTGATAAAAGTGAAAGAGGAGAGTGAAAAAGTTGGCTTAAAGCTCAACATTCAGAAAACGAAGATCATGGCATCTGGTCCCATCACTTCATGGGAAATAGATGGGGAAACAGTGGAAACAGTGACAAAGTGACAAACTTTATTTTCTTAGGCTCTAAAATCACTGCCGATGGTGACTGCAACCATGAAATTAAAAGATGGTTGCTCCTTGGAAGAAAAGTTATGACCAACCTAGACAGCATATTAAAAAGCAGAGACATTACTTTGCCAGCAAAGGTCCGTCTAGTCAAGGTTATGGTTTTTTCAGTAGTCATATATGGATGTGAGAGTAGAACTCTAAAGAAAGCTGAGCGCCGAAGAACTGATGCTTTTGAACTGTGGTGTTGGAGAAAACTCTTGAAAGTCCCTTGGACAGTGAGGAGATCCAACCAGTCCATCCTAAAGAAGTTTAGTCCTGAATATTCTGAAGGAGATCACCCCTGGGGTTTCTTTGGAAGGACTGTTGTTGAAGCTGAAACTCCAATAGTTTGGCCACCTGATGCGAAGAACTGACTCATTTGAAAAGACCCTGATGCTGGGAAAGATTGAAGGCAGGAGGAGAAGGGGACAACAGAGGATGAGATGGTTGGATGGCATCACCCACTCAATGGACATGAGTTTAAGTAAACTCTGGGAATTGGTGATGGACAGGGAGGCCTGGTGTGCTGCAGTCCATGAGTTTGCAAAGAGTCGGACACAACTGAGGGATTGAACTGAACTGAAGTCCAGTCTCTGTTAATGATGAGTTGACCATTTAATTTCCATGTTTCTTCAGAACTTTCTGATTCTAAATTAAGATTCCTTAATGAGTTCCCTACATTCTAATTTCTCATGTAGCCAAAAAACAGTGTGAACTTAAAGTTCCTGAGTTTGAAAGATACATCTCCTCTCTGTTTTGTTTGTTTTGGGCTTTTTGCTTGTTTCTTTTACTAAACCAGTAATCGATTTTTATGCTCTTAACAAAAAGGAATTATATTAAGTATAAAATTTGAGAGAAACTTTTCCTGGTAATCATAATTTAAACTAACCTATTTTGGATGTTTTCGTATTGCATCCTTTGATTTGGCTCTTCTAAATCAGCCTGAGAAAAGAACACACAACATATTTACTTGCACATTAAAAAATCCACAGTTACAATTGGGGCTGTCCATGTTTGCAAAAGCAATTTGAAATACATTTAAGAAACATTTTAATTAAGAAAATTTTTCATTCTTGCCAAAACTGCTGCCAAATATTCATTATCAGACTCTAACATACCTTCCAGGCTTAGAAATCAGTATCTGCCAGTGATCAGGATTCATGGTAGCAGAAGGGAAGGGGAGACTCAAGGAAATATGAACACAACTTCAGGAAATTTATTTTTTAGGAAAATATTGTTGCTTTTATTAAAAAAAAAATCAGGATGCTGTGGCTTGTTAGTTGAGGATGCAATAATTATAATCAAAGTATATATTTCACATCCCTGGTGGCTCAGATGTAAAGAAACTGCCTATAGTGCAGGAGACCTGGGTTCAATCCCTGGGTTGGGAAGAGCCTCTGGAGAAGGGAATGGCAACCCACTCCAGTATTCTTGCCTGGGAAATCCCATGGAAAGAGGAGTCTGGTAGGCTACAGTCCATAAGGTCACAGAGTCAGACACGACTGACTGACTAACACTTTCAAAATTTTGCACTGGAATTAATTATATTTCGTAACTGTGGTGTAGTTGCCTTACAATGTTGTGTTAATTTCTGCTGTACAATGAAGTGAATCAGCTACATGCATACAGATACCCTCTCCTTTCTGATCCTCCCTCCCTCCTCTCATCCCACCCCTCTATATCATCACAGAGCACCAGGCTGAGCTCCCTGAGCTGTATAGAAGCTTCCCTCTAGCTATCTGCTATACACATGGTAGCCTATAGATGTCTATCCCAATTTCCTAATTCACCCCACCTCCTCTTCCCTGCCACCCCCACCACACACAGACACACACACACACAGACACACACACACACACATGTCCACACATCTGTTTTCTATGTGTGCATCTCTACTCTTGCCCTGGATAGGTTCCTCTGAACCATTTTCTAGATTCCACATGTATATGAACATATGATATTTGTTTTTCTCTTTCTGACTTACTTCACTCTAAGTGACAGACTCTAGATCTATCCAAATCTCTACAAATGACCTAATTTCATTCCTTTATGGCTGAGAAATATTTCATTATGCATTTAGGTACAGTTCTGCTGGTAAAGAATCTGGCTGCATTGCGGGAGACCTGGGTTCAATCCCTGGGTTGGGAAGATCCCCTGAAGAAGGGAACAGCTACCTACTCTAGTATTCTTGCCTGGACAATCTCATAGACAGAGGAGCCTAGAGGGCTACAGTCCACAGGGTTGCAAAGAGTGGGACACAACTGACTTTCACTTTTATATAGATACCACATCTTCTTTATCCATTCCTCTGTTGATGGCCATTTAGGCTGCTTCCAAATTCTGGCTATTTTAGATAATGTTGCAACAAATAAAATTGCCTCATCCCTGATAGCTCAGTTGGTAAAGAATCTGCCTGAAATGCAGGAGACCTGGGTTCCATCGCTTGGTTGGGAAGATCCCCTGGAGAAGGGAAAGGTTGCCCTTCACAATGTTTATTCCCACTCCAATATTCTGGTCTAGAAGATTCCCTGGACTGTATAGTCCATCGGGTTGTAGAGTCAGACACCACTGAGTGACTTTCACTTCCACTATGAACAATAAATATTTTCTCATGTGAAACACAATAGGAAAATTCTGAAAATTTCAAAACTGAATTTTACTCCTCAGCAATTGGGAAGGCATTTGATGAAAGGGCAAGGGAAACAAACAGATCATCCAGGTTTTCTAGGCTTCCTCTTCAGTCTCTAAAACATTAGCTGTTATGGATCTGACTGAGGCTGTGCTGGGTGTTCTCCTTATTATGTTCTCTAAGCTGACAGCAAAATCCTTTGGCAGTTTATTCAATATTAGACCTTAATGGTCTTAGGCCTGAGGGAAGTTGGTGATTGCTTTGCTGATATCAAAGACAGAAATGGCATTTTTAAAATCCAGGTTTTATTTTTTTTTTTTTGGTTTGTTATGTATTTTTCCCAGAAGTATGCTTTTTAAGAATTATTGGAGTTGTAGTTTATAATTTTTCCAGGAATATCTTTGTGAACATAAAAGAAAGAGATAGGATGATAGGATGTTGTTTGTATTTCAAGAGAATAAATGACGGTATATGGTGTCTGTTTTCTTCAGGGTTCCATGCTCCACCTCATGAAAAAGGTTTAAATATATTTTGTAATCTATCATCCTCATTCTCTTAGAGAATAACATTAGAGTTGGCTATATCTTAGTGACATTTCAAACTCATAAATTCACAAAGGATACTGTCTTCTTAGATATGAGGCAGGCAGATGTTACAAATGAAATTAGACATAGAATGAAAGGGTGGGAGAGGCAGATGTTCAAACTGAAAGGAGATAGGTATTGTATCTAGTCAGGGTGGACTACATTATGCTTCAGGAGTTAAAAAATCACCTCCTAAATTTTAGCCCAACAGAAGTTTGTTTCTCATACTCACTATCCATCTTGTGGCCAGCAGAGTTCCACTCATCTTGGTCACTCAAAGACCTAGAATGACACAGGCTTCATCCTAAATTAACTCTACTGCTGTTATTCAAAGAGGAGTCTGGCTGCATGCCATTTGAAA
>NW_011494839.1:33084-35275 GCF_000754665.1 Bison bison bison | reverse complement strand
CAAGAATTTTTAAACGGGAGTTTCAGTGGTGAAGTAAGGGGACTACATACAGTGAGCTCTGACAGTCATCTTGAAACTGATCATTGGTGGTCTGATCAGTGCATGATTGTTTTAGGTACAGTTAATATTTAGTTCAAGAGTTGATTTATTCCCATTTCTTTGAGGCCAGTTCTCAGAACTGTGACAACCGATACCATGGCTGGAGTCTGGTCTTCATGTTATTAACTACAGCTGATGGGGATTTTAGTATCTATCTACAAGACAGTTCACAAGATATGACTTAGAATATTATCTATAGCCCTTGAGGAAGAACTAAATGTCCTTGACTTTGTTTATTGACTAAGCTGTTTTTATTCTGTCCTGGGTGACTGCTTTCCTTTGTTTTTGCATTTTCTCACTCCCCTGATTAAACTGGGAACTCTGCTTTCAGTAGGGTGTATCTATCCCTTTCTCCTTTGCCTTTCACGTCTCTTCTTTTCTCAGCTATTTGTAAGGCCTCCTCAGACAACCTTCTTGCCTTGTTGCATTTCTTTTAATTTGGGATGATTTTGCTCACCACCTCCTGTACGATGTTACTAACCTCCCTTCATCCATAGTTCTTCAGGCACTCCATCTATCAGATCTAATCCCTTGAATCTATTCCTCACCTCCACTGTATAATCATAAGGGATTTGACTTAGATCACACCTAAATGGCCTAAAGGAAATCAGTCATGAATATTCATTGGAAGGACTGCTGTTGAAACTGAAGCTCCAATACTTTGGTCACCTGATGCGAGGAACTGACTCATTGGAAAAGACCCTGACGCTGGGAAAGATTGAAGGCAAGAGGAGAAGGGGACGACAGAGGATGAGATGGTTGCATCACCAACTTGATGCACATGAGTTTGAGCAAGATCCAGGAGTTGGTGATGGACAGGGAAGCCTGGCTTGCTGCAGTCCATGGGGTCGCAAAGAGTTGGACACGACTGAGTGACTAAACTGAACTGAACTGAATGGTCTAGTGGTTTTCCCTACTTCTTTCAATTTAAGCCTGAATTTTGCAACAAGGAGTTCATGATCTGAGCCACCATCAACTCCAGGTCTTATTTTTGCTGACTGTTTACAGCTTCTCCATCTTCAGCTACAAAGAATATAATCAGTCTGATTTTGGTATTGACCATCTGGTGATGTCCATGTGCAGAGTCATCTCTTGTGTTGTTGGAAGAGGGTGTTTGCTAGGACCAATGTGTTCTTTTGGCAAAACTCTGTTAGCCTTTGTCCTTCTTCATTTTGTAATCCAAGGCCAAACTTGCCTGTTACTCCAGGTATCTCTTGATTTCCTATAGTTTTCCTACAGACAAAAGGCAAATTGAATTCATGGAAGGTTGAGGGGTGGGGTTCTGTCCTAGGAAGGCCCCATAGGGTCCTCTTCTGTTTTACTATAGAGGATGTTTTACTGAGGATGTGGAAAACCTCAACCAGGCTCTGAAATAAACATGCTGCTGCTGCTAAGTCACTTCAGTTGTGTCCGACTCTGTGTGACCCCATAGACGGCGGCCCACCAGGCTCCCCCGTCCCTGGGATTCTCCAGGCAAGAACACTGGAATGGGTTGCCATTACCTTCTCCAATGCGTGAAAGTGAAAAGTGAAAGTAAAGTCGCTCAGTCGTGTCTGACTCTTAGCGACCCCATGGACTGCAGCCCACCAGGCTCCCCGTCCATGGGATTTTCCAAGCAAGAACATTGGAGTGGGGTGCCATTGCCTTCTCCAAAATAAACATATTTTTTTAAAGTAATTCCTAAAAATTGAAAAAAGAATAGTGGGCTTGGATTTCATTGACTAAAGCAAGTTGCTTGGCCAAGTTCAACTTCACAGACCATAGCAAAGCACAGTTCTATCTGGTGCTCTGAAAGAGAAAACCAGAAATATGTGATCAACAGCACCAATGACTTAAACAGTATATACATGATATTCGAGAAATGATTTGTTGGAGACCTAATTCATCACATCTTAGAGAGATGATCAGTTTTACTCCCAAAGATTTACTTCAGTTTCTTTAGTTAGTCTCTTAATTGGAAAAAAGAAACACTGTTATGAACTGCAAAGTGCTTGTGTGCATGCTCAGTCACTTCAGTTGTGTCCAACTCTTTGCGACTCCATGGACTGCAACCTGCCAGTCTCCTCTGTCCAGGGGTTTTTCCAGGCAAAAT
>NW_011494839.1:10404-32984 GCF_000754665.1 Bison bison bison | reverse complement strand
CAAAATACTGGAGTGGATTGCTATTTTCTCCTGCAGGGCATCTTTCTGACCCAGGGATCAAACCTGCATGTCTTGCATCTTCTACACTGGCAGGTGGATTCTTCACCACTGGTGCCACCTGGGAAGTCCCAAAGTACTCTGTGGTAGTTACCTTTTCCATTTAGTCTGGTCGTCAGGAGTTATTTTGGTTTATAACTAAAGACAATAAAGTGATTGGCAAGGAGATGGGTCTTGCTCATCATAAATCATATCATTTATGAAGATATCATCAATTTCTCTGAAGTAGACCTGAGACACATATTTCAGTAGGTGTAACAATGCTCTTAGATGTTTCTCCCTGTACAGATAAATCCTATGGACTCTAAACTGTTCTTATTTATGTTAGGAGAGGTGACCTGTGATCAGGTCTTGGTCCTAAAAACTAAATTTCAACTAGGGTAACAATTGCACACTGCTCGTTGTCTCTATCCATTAAATATCACATCATGTCCTTATTATGGGCCAATGAACATTGCCTATAGGATTCCTCTACAGTTAGATACCCAAGCTGAGTATCTTATATATACTTAATATGCCCAAGCTTCAAAATATGGTCAAAAGAGGTCAAGGTGGTAACAGTACAAATATGTTAACATCTAACTAAAGTAACCATATTTTTGACTCCAATTGTTAGAATACTTGGTTATAAATAAAATTCTCTTTGTGCCACTTCTATGCATAAGACATAGCCTACAAAAAAAGAACTTGGATGCTAAGAACACAATAAGTCCTCAACAGAGATTTGGCAGTGAATGTAAGAAGAGCTGATTTTCTGAAATATTTTCTTTACCAAGACAATACAGTATTTGAAAGTATATGATGATCTCTGAGAGTACTGAATATTCATTGGAAGGATTGATGCTGAAGTTCCAATACTTTAGTCACCTGATGCAAGAAACTGACTCATTGATAAAGACCCTGATGCTGGGACAGACTGAAGGCAGGAGGAGAAGGGGACAATAGATGATGAGATGGTTGGATGGCATCATCGACCCAATGGACATGAGTTTGAGCAAGCTCCCAGAGTTGGTGATGGACAGGGAAGCCTGGCATGCTGCAATCCATGGGGTCGCAAAGAGTTGGACATGACTGAGTGACTGAAATGAATGAATGAAAGTACACAACCAATGCGTGTTGTGACATTAATCTGCAAGCTTTCCTCACAAAGTAAAATGTAATGAACATCTTTTCTTGCTAATAGATCAGTATTCAAAAATATCTAAAGCAAATTTTTCCATGCCCTCCCTCAGTACTGCCATGGCATTGAAGTTGAAGAACATCCCAATTGACCATGGTTACTTTATTGTAGAAAGTACTCTTTAAAAATTTAAAGAAACTGAAAAGGAATAAAACATGAAATAAGTTTTTTTTTTTTAAATCAGAATTTTAGGGGAAAAAATCGAGTCATGAATGAATAGAATGTCGTTTAGTGATGTGGGATGGAAGGGTAATTCAATGTTTTTATAGTAGATTTTAAAAAAATCACAAAGCACCATATATTGAACTAGAAACTGAACAGGAAACATTTTCTTTTGATTTGAGGTCAAAGGCGCCCTGAGGCTGAGATTTTAAACTCCCCAATAGGTTTCTGGTTTTACAGTGGTTGGCAAAGTTATTTGCATACACCCACTGAATTAATAGTGGGATGTTTTACTTGAAAAATAGAGAAAAATAAACATATTAGAAAGTACAACTCACTCATAGCCTTTTAAAATTTATGTAGACTCTGAAGTGAAAGTCCCTTTGTCTTCTTTAATCCTAGTATTTTTTCCTCTGTGCATATGTAAACACAGATATGAAGTATATATGTTTTAAAAAGAGAAAGGACATGCTATACACATTTTAAAGTTTCCTTTTAAATGTAATATATCATGTACACTTTTTCAGTCCATACATCTAAAGTTACCTTACAACTTAGAATTAGTGTATCATTGTATGTGATGATCCCTAACTTACCTAGTTGTTCTCTTATTGATGGACATTTTTGTGGTTTCTAATTTTATATGATGACAAATCTAGCTGAAGTAAGTATCTTTTTAAATATTTTGGGACTATTTTTAAATGTCTGAATTATAAGAATCAAAATAACTATAAGAAAATGTATTAATTGCAAGAATGATGGAATCATAAGAAGTCAGAGAGGGACAGGAAATGGGTAACAAGAAGTCTTTATTGGTTAACAAGCAACTGGAGAAGTCAGTGCATATTGCTTCTCTATGGAGTAATTTTCAGAATATTTTAGATGTGATATTATTGAAGCATATAGGACAATACATCCTAGCATCATATACCTTTGATCCTTTAAGGGCCTAACTATGTGTCCTCAAACAAGTTTCAATGTGCACTTTCAAGTATCACATGGTTTGGGAATGGACATAACAGAGATGCTCGTCAGGTAGATGATACTAACAGTGGACAGTCAGGGCTACTAGATCTCAATGTGAGATTTCTGTTTGGTTCTAAAGCCAATGAAGAAAAATCTCATGTCCAAATGTTCCTTGGGAAAATGTAAACTTTAAATGTTAATGTCCAAAATGAAAGCCCATATGATATGCACTTTACTATTGATTGACCAAGGTTTATCTTGGAAAGACTCTGTCCGTATATATGGCATGATTATTTTCCATGAGGGTTTCTTCCCCAGTAATTTGCAAAACAAAACAAGAGGCACAAAACTCAAAATGAAACTTTACTGCAGAATGGAGAGAACTCTTTATAATTTTAGATGAATTTCGTGATCAAATCTGAAAACGATTGGTTGTTTTAAAAAATCATGTGTGGATTTAGGCTTTGCCAAAGTTCACATTTCCTTCTAATTTGGTTCTGGAACATTTTAAATCTCCCTCAAGCTCCCCTAAGCTTATTCCTAGTGACAGTGATGTGTATGATGTCTCTAACTTTTAAACTGATTATTTAGTTTTACACTTTTCTCCTACCGTTCATTTTATTGTTTAGATTAGATTTTGGGTAATTGTGATTTTTCCCAAAATACTTAGCAACTTTACATTAGGAAATTGAGAGACTAGTTTATTTTTAGTTTGCTTTAAAGGTCATAGTTGAATTCTTTGTATATTATGATCATGTAGAAATCATAAGGTCTGAGAGAATTTATTAGCATCTTTGCCATCAGCTTCATAGACAAGGAATTCTACAAAAGGTGAACTTGAGAATATTTCATTTTAGTTCATGGAAATATATGTATTATATTAATCTTTTAATTTTTATACTTTTAGTTTTAATTTCATAGTTAGAAAACGCCATTAAGCACATCCAGAGCCTCTTTATAGACTTTCAATAGCTCTACATTCTAGTTATATTTTTGTTTCTTCTGGAGAGAATCCAAGTCCACAGGACCCAATCTGATATAAGTTCTCCTAATTTAGGAGCATAAACAAACTAATGCAAATGTCACAATAAATAATGTTGGCCAATACTAACAACCTTTCAATTTAATGGTGCAAACATGTTATTAAAAATTAAAAGTTCTAAGTTACCGGAAGTCATGTGATTGTATGATTATGCATTACAGACTTAAATTTGAAATTCTATCAACGTTTCAAAGACCTGACTTCCCTGGAGAATATTTCATAGCCATCTTGTGTGAAATAATTGCAACTGTCTATCTTTAGATTGATTTTATGTGCTCCTGTTTGTCTCTTTATTTTTTAACCTAGTCTATCTCATGTGCCTTCTTGCCTGTGTGGCCTTTGTGAATCTCTGATTCACATCTTAAATAATCCCTTTTGACTTCTTATCATCCAAAGGAAAATGTCTACTAACTGGCTCAATGCTATAGTATTTCCAGTCAGACCCACCTGTCCGCAAGACTTTCTGACCGGGAAGTAGTCATGGTGGTCCGAGTCCTGAGGCAGAAGCAGTGGTGTTAAGTTTGGGCCCCAATGGCTTCATTAGAATGACTGATACTGAAACTCAGGCTCCAATACTTTGGCCACCTGATACAAAGAACCTACTCATTAGAAAAGACCCTGATGCTGGGAAAGATTGAAGGCAGAAGGAGAAGGGGATGGTACAGGATGAGATAGTTGGATAGCATCACCAACTCAATGGACATGAATCTGAGCAAGCTCTGGGAGATACTGAAAGACAGGGAAGGCTGGCATGCTGCATTCCATGAGGTTGCAAAGAGTTGGACAACTTAGCAACCGAACAACAACAACCAGTGGCCAATGCTCATCGTATTGGTGGGCGTTCCGCAGCACTTAATGCTCAGCAGTGACAATAGCAGTGGTTAGTTCTACAACATGATTTTTTGACCTTGTTCCTGAAGTGGGAGCTCTAATCAGCTCTCCAGCTCTCCTGATGAAGCTGTGAGCTACTCAATAGCCTTTAGCAAATTTTTTTTTGTTTAAATCAGCTAGAAACTTGACTAACTGCTCTCAACTTTTATAAAACATGTGGAGTTACCTTTCTCTGCTGCTTTCTGTACTCTGTAAAGAGCCAGATGATAAATATTTTTGGCTTTGCAGGCTGTATGACCTCTGTAATAACTACTCAACTCCACCACTGCAGTGAGAAAGCAGTTTACAATAATAAACAAATGAGCGTGGTTGTGTTTGGATAAAACTTCATTAAGAAAAACAGGCAATGGACTGGGTTTGGTCTGCAGGCTGTGGTTTGTCTATGCTGGCTCACTGCTTAATGATGGAGCTTGTAGGGGACTGGACTCAGTGAATCTGTTGGTTGAAACCATGCCATCCAATGCAGCCATCCTTGTCTTCTCCCTATTCAGCATTGCTAATTTTAACAACTTTACAACTTCTAACAGCTTTCCATGACTGAATCTCACTTTGACACTATTAACTGCACATAATTCAGTTCAGTCGCTCAGTCATGTCTGACTCTTTGCGACCCCATGGACTCTAGCACGCCAGGCTTCCCTGTCCATCACCAATTCCCGTAACCGCATGCAACCTGCTTCTAACTCTCAAAATAAGTGTTTGGCTTATGAATTTTTTAAAATTAATTTCTTTTCTATAATAGAAACACAATTTTTAAATCTCTATTTAAATGTAATTCATCTTTGTACAGTATGAATGCCATGTATTCTTATACAAAAAGGCTGTTTTGAAATTATTCAATAATGCAGTAATAATTAGGTGACAATTTTAATTTTATGTGAATAATATCTCTATAGGGATATTGGAAGCTTTCTATCTAAATGAGCATTATGGAAACCACTGAGGGCATGGTATATAAATTTGAGATGCAGAAATTGTTATACAATTTTAACAGAATCAATTCTGAAATGTGTGTTGCTGCTACTGCTGCTGCTAAGTCACTTCAGTCATGTCCAACTCTGTACAACCCCATAGACGGCAGCCCACCAAGCTCCCCCATCCCTGGGATTCTCCAGGCAAGAACACTGGAGTGGGTTGCCATTTCCTTCTCCAGTGCATGAAAATGAAAAGTGAAAGTGAAGTCGCTCAGTCGCTGACTCTTAGCGACCCCATGGACTGCAGCCCACCAGGCTCCTCTGTCCATGGGATTTTCCAGGCAAGAGTACTGGAGTGGGGTGCCATTGCCTTCTCCAGAAATGTGTGTTATGCTTAATCAAATCATATGATTGTGGCAGCTTATAATATAAAATATTTATTAATGTGTCTGTGCTAACATTCTGTACTGTTAAACTGCAAAGTTATAATAATTTGCCAATATATGTGTAGTGATTACTTATCAAGTCAGACACTTTACTAGTGTTTTCTCATATTTGGTAACTTAAATCACTCAGCAAGAGTGGGAACTGAGTCTTTCAGAAAACACTCCTACAAGATTTGTATTGCTTCAGATGATACTCTTTGTTTGAACAATGCAGACTCTGTTCCACTTTGGAAAGAAGGCAAATTTCGAAAACACTGACGGGAATTCTCTTCTGATGTTCTTTCATATATGTCAGTATTCTTGTCCACTGATCCTAAGTAATAACTTTTAAATGAGTAACAACCAAATCAACAAGAGAAGTTATTTACTATTGTGGTTTATTGCGAGTCACAAACTACCTTTTGTATCTGTCCCTAGTCTCATGTCTTCTTCCATCATCCAAGAAACCATGGCAGGCTATCTTGTTAGCTTGCAAATAGAGTAAAAAAAAAAAAAAATCACAAATTCTACATCTCTATATTGATATAGATATATGGTATCTTATATAAAGCAGAAGATGTCTAAATAGATAATCTTCAATCTTTTCAATTTCTGGAAGGGAAAACTTTCTGGAAATATTTTTCTGTGTGTATGACGTGGTTTAGACTTATTTGGCAGTGAAAAAGAAGAACTGACTTTGTCTTGGATCCTGGGAGAAAACACACGATCTGGTCATATTGGGTTAGCAATGAAAGGAGACACAACAAGAGTCCAGAGAACCAAATTCACACGAGAAAACTTGACTTCCTTTGAGTCAAACTAACAGTGAAGCAACCACTTCATGTATCTATTCAAAACTTGAATTATTCTCTTTAAATCTGCTTCTAAAATTCTATTCTAGTGAATATTTTTAAATACTAAACTGTAAAAACTATCCTTTTAGCTTTGTATTCAGAATAGATTGATCTTGAGAGGGTCAGGTCACTCAGTGAAGAAGGACTAAGCAAATGAAAATAGATGCAGAGATGAGGGAGCAGAAATATTTGGGGAAAGTTAGTCAAGCTCAGAAACAGACCAAAGGATCTAAGGAGTATCTTGAAATGCTTTAGCAAGGTCTGCCTGTATCCAGAGCTCTGCCAAGACAATTCTTAAGACCCAGGGGGAATCCACCCCCATTTAGTCTGAGTTTTGGGTACTGTCCTTTTAGAAACCCCATGAAAGTTCCCTGATGAACACATAAATGTCTTAATTGTGAAATCTCTTCTTATCAAAATTTATCCATCTATTTTTCTGCTGGCTTTGCCTTGTACTTTTACATTTTGTTAATATACCATTTACTGATTTTTGGTCTGAATTTCGTTAAAATTCAATTACTTTTGTTCTGTTTTATTTTTTTTCAGTCTCTCCATACCCCTTCCATGTTTGTCTATAATATCTGTTCGTTGGCAGTCATCTAAGATTAGACCTGCATTGAGGTATTTCTGGCAAGCATTTTTCAAAGACAGCTCTACATAAAAAGCAGTAGACGAGTAAAATTATTGTTGGCTCTTTGCCTGAGAAAAATATACAGAGTTGTCCACAAATACCAACTCAGATCTTGTAATATTTCTGTCAAATGAGGTGTGAAGTAGTCACAGATATATATCAACTAACAGAGAGAGACTTTGGGTATTTTATTTTACCAAAAACATTAGAATACTTATGGTCTGAATCGCGAAACACTGCAATGTCTGAATCTATGTATTAACGATGTCCTTTTCACAAACTGCAGGAGAAGCTTCAAGGTTAAAAATGGATCTGTGTTAATAATCAAGTATTAATGACATAGTAACATTTTTACAATTGAATATCATGTTTATAATTTTAAGTGTTTTAGAAGATGGGAACTTAAAATCATCTCAACCCAATCATCCTGTTCAAGAAAAATAGGCTATTTTTGAATATATGTACCAAAACATCTTCTATAAAATCCACATAAGGCAACACTTTTCTTTTTTTCTTTTCTCCCCAGCTTTACTGCAATATGATACACAACATTATGACTTGATGTATCTGTGCATATACCAGGGCTTTCCTGGTAGCTCAGCTGATAAAGAATCCACCTGCAATGCAGGAGACCCTGGTTCGATTCCTGGGTTGGGAAGATCCCCTGGAGAAGGGATAGGCTACCACTGACATGAAACAACAGACTGGTTCCAAATTGGGAAAGCAGTACGTCAAGACTGTATATTGTGACCATGCTTATTTAACTTATATGCAGAGTACATCATGCAAAATGCCAGGCTGGATGAAGCACAAGCTGGAATCAAGATTGCCAGGAGAAATACCAATAACCTCAGATATGCAGCTGATTCCACCCTTATGGCAGAAAGTGAAGAGGAACCAAAGAGCCTCTTGATGAAAGTGAAAAGGGAGAGTGAAAAAGCTGGCTTAAAACTCAGCATTCAGAAAACTAAGATCATGGCATCTTGTCCCATCTCTTTATGGCAAATAGATGGGGAAACAATGGAAACAGTGACAGACTTTAACTTTTTGGGTTCCAAAATCACTGCAGATGGTGACTGCACCCAGGAAATTAAAAGACCCTTGCTCCTTGGAAGAAAAGCTGTGACCAACTTAGACAGCATATTAAAAAGCAGAGCCATTACTTTGCCAACAAAGGTCCATCTAGTCAAAGCTATGGTTTTTACAGTAGTCATGTATGGATGTGAGAGTTGGACCATAAAGAAAGCTGAGCACTGAAGAATTGATGCTTTTGAACTGTGGTGTTGGCGAAGACTCTTGAAAGTCCCTTGGACCACAAGAAGATCAAACCTGTCCATCCTAAAGGAAATCAGTGCTGAATATTCATTGGAAGGACTGATGCTGAAGCTGAAACTCCAATACTTTGGCTACCTGATACAAAGAACTGACTCATTTGAAAAGACCCTAATGCTGGGAAAGATTGAAGGCAGGTGGAGAACAGGATGACAGAGGATGAGATGGTTGAATGGCATCACCAACTTGATGGACATGAGTTTGAGTAAGCTCCAGGAGTTGGTGATGGACAGGGAAACCTGGCATGCTGCAGTCCATGGGATCACAAAGAGTTGGACATTACTGAGTGGCTGAATTGAACTGAACTGAACTGAACTGAACCCACTCCAGTATTCATGGGCTTCCCTGGTAACTCAGATGATACAGAGTTCACTTGCAATGTGGGAGACCTGGGTTCAATCCCTGGATTGGAAAGATCGCCTGGAGGAGGGCATGGCAACCCGCTCCAGTACTGTTGCCTAGAGAATCCCCATGGACAGAGAAGCCTGGCAGGTTACAGTCTATGGGGTTGCAAAGAGTTGGATACAGCTGAGCAAATAAGCATAGTGAATATATTAAATAGGAAATGATAATCCATGATCTATCTATCTCTTCACATATGTACCTTGTATGTGTATGTGTGTGTGTGTGATAAGAATACTTAAGATCTACTCTGTTAGCAAATTTCAAATATACTATATGGTATTATTGTGGCTCAGATGGTAAAAAATGTGCCTGCAATGCAGGTGACCTGGGTTCGATCTTTGGGTCAGGAAGATCTCCTGGAGAAGGGAATGGCAACCCACTCCAATATTCTTGCCTGGAAAATCCCATGGACATATGATCCTGGTGGGTCACAGTCCATGGGATCACAAAGAGTTGGACATGACTGAGTGACTGAGCACAGTACAGCATTATTAACTATAATCACCATGTTGCACAGGAGATCCTCAGAACTTATTCACCTTATAACTAAAAGTTTGTACCTTCTGACCAGCTCTCCCCATTTTCCCTACTCCCCAGCCCCTGGTAAATACCATTCTATTCTGTTTCTATAAGTTTGACTATAAGAAAAATTTCTTTTTTAGACTCCAAAAATAAGACAGATCATACACTATTTGTCTTTTTCTCACTTATTTCACTGAGCATAATGTCCTCTAGCTCCATCCATGTTGTCACAAAGGCCAGGATAATATTGTATACACAGCATATCTTCTTTATTCATGCATCTGTTGATGGTCACTCAGGTTTTTTCCATTTATTAGCTATTGTAAAGTACACGAGTTTTAATTGGAAAATTTTAAATAACTTCAGAAGTATGTCATTGAACCTTTTTTAAGTTTGCTGTAGTACTCATTTTTATTCCCTAATGTCTCTGTATTTGTCTATAGAAGATTTATTATTATAATCATCTTCATCATTATCATTACCATTATTGATTGGTATTTGTGTTTGAATGCTTTTCTTCCTTTTTTTTTTTTGGTTGTGAGGCATGCAAAATCTTATTCCCTTCCTAGGGACTGAACCCTTGCCCCCTGTAGTGGAAGCACAGAGTTTTAACCACAGGGCTGTCAGGGAAGGCCCAGTTTTTTTTTCTTTGACTGGAGAGTCTTCCAAAGTAAAACTGGGGCTGCTCTCTAGTTGAAGTGCACGGGCTTCACACTGCGGTGGCTTCTCTGGTTGATGAGTATGGACTCTAGGGCATGAGGACTTCAGTAGCTGAAGCACGTGCTGTCAGTAATTGTGGCTCCTAGGCTCTAGAGCATGGGCTCAGTAGTTGTGACTCATGGGTTTTGTTGCCCCACAGCAGGTGGGATCTTCCCAGAGCAGGGATTGAACCCATGTCACCTGCACTGGCAAGTGGATTCCTTACCACTGAGCCACCGGGGAAGTCTAACTTAAGATTGTTGTAAGTGCCACAGATTGACAGCTATTTTCGTGTCAGCATCCAACAAAAGTGCTATTCCTATACTTCTGTTATGCTCCGAAAGGAGAAATGAATGGAGTACAAATATCCACATGCAGAATTGACAGGGTGTCTGATACTGAGCCCAGGGATTGCTAGAGTTGGAGTTCAGGCTACTGGCGTTTGAGTAAAGATCTATCAAAATTTCGCAGACTTGAAGTCTTTGTGGATCTGAAACAAATGACCTAAACATTCGCACATGGACTAATTTAAGCAAAGGTTTGTTTACTTTGTGTTTAGAGACAGAAATCTGAGAAGAAAGGAAGTTTTAGGTTAAATGGAAGGAACACGTGGGGTTTTCAGAACTCCAGGATATTGACAAATATACAGAGCTTTTCAGAGGGGTCGTGTTGGGCTCAGGAAGTAGAAGTTAGCATTGACATGATGGTGATAACAGCCGTACAAATTCACAAAGCAATCTGCTTAAATTTTTGAACCTGAGATGGTTGGAGAGGAAGAAATGCAATCTAACATTGAAATCTAAACTGTAGCCCATGGAATATGTTGTTGAATTACATGTAAAGGTGCTTGAAGAATGATAAGCTTTTCTAGAATGAATTAAATTTTTGCACTTAATTTCAATTTTGAGAGAAACCACCTAGTATAATGCTAGAGAAAAAATTTATTAAGCTAATTATAATGAAGATAAACAATTTATAGTATCATGCATACATGTGTGCTGAAGGAAACCGGGATATATGCTGAGAGATAGATGGTGGAACTCATATGCATTTGATCTGAAACGACAAAGTCTTGAGAAATCCCTAAAATGACAGCTCTGAGTTTTCCGCCTCCAAGGAGTCATACACGACTGAGCGACTGATCTGATCTGATCTGATGATAACAAGATTATCCCCTTAGCTACAAGACAAGGTGAGCTGTGTCTTGAGTGTCTACACTTGTACCTTTTCAGTATCTTCTAAAGAACACAAATGCAGACTCTGTTGCTGGGACTTGGACTAGAAGGAAAATAATTTATTCTTTCCAATGGAATCTTTGGCTTTCTTTCTGTTCTTCTCAGGTGGCGCCAGCGGTAAAAAACTCATCTACCAATGCAGAAGATGTAAGAGATGTGGTTTGATCCCTAAGTTGGGAAGATCCCCTGGGGAAGGAAATGGCAACCCACTCCAGTGTTCTTGCCTGGAAAATCCCATGAACAGAAGAGCCTGGCGGGCTGCAATCCGTGGGGTCACAAAGAGTCAAACCTGACTGAGCATGCATGCATTCTTTATCCATCCTTATCCTGTTCTTCCAACCAACTCATTTAAAACTAAGAAAATTTTTCTTAATTTTTTAAATACATGTTATGCGATGGAGGATAAAGTTTTTGATTATATAAAAAGAACCAAGATTCTGTCTTGAGCCTCAATTTTAATGGGGAACAAAATACCTTCATTGCTTCTGATTGTTCTGAGTTTTCTTAGAACCATAAACAAGAGGCTGTTCACATGAACCACACTGGTCACAGGGATTGTGGAAACAATACATATGATTCTCTAAGTTGGTTTGGATTCAGTAGAACAAATTATTGGAATAAAGTGCTTTTATTAGATCATGGCATCCGGTCATGGCATCCGGTCCCACCACTTCATGGGAAATAGATGGGGAAACAGTGGAAACAGTGTCAGACTTTATTTTTCTGGGCTCCAAAATCACTACAGATGGTGACTGCAGCCATGAAATTAAAAGACGCTTACTCCTTGGAAGGAAAGTTATGACCAATCTAGATAGCATATTCAAAAGCAGAGACATTACTTTGCCAACAAAGGTTCGTCTAGTCAAGGCTATGGTTTTTCCTGTGTTCATGTATGGATATGAGAGTTGGACTGTGAAGAAGGCTGAGTACCGAAGAATTGGTGCTTTTGAACTGTGGTGTTGGAGAAGATTCTTGAGAGTCCCTTGGACTGCAAGGAGATCCAACCAGTCCATTCTGAAGGAGATCAGCTCTGGGATTTCTTTGGAAGGAATGATGCTAAAGCTGAAACTCCAGTACTTTGGCCACCTCATGCAAAGAGTTGACTCATTGGAAAAGACTCTGATGCTGGGAGGGATTGGGGGCAGGAGGAAAAGGGGACGACAGAGGATGAGATGGCTGGATGGCATCACTGACTCAATGGACGTGAGTCTGAGTGAACTCCGGGAGATGGTGATGGACAGGGAGGCCTGGTGTGCTGCGATTCATGGGGTCGCAAAGAGTCGGACACGACTGAGTGACTGATCTGATCTGATCTGGTTTGTGGTAAAAATTATGTTTTAAAATGACAAGTCCTTGACTGCTGTCAGATGCTATACTTCAATCTGAAAGTGAACTCCTATAAAGAGCTGAAATCTGAGAGAACAGAATCAATTTCAGAGTGTTTGTGTTATATCTATTATCCTTATCTTTGCATGTTTCCCTATAATCTTTCAGTGTCTAGACATATTTATTTCAGTAAATTCAAGTATAAATTGACTTCTACTTGTGAAACATAAAATGATGTGAGCTGGATGAAAAACATGTTATCAATTAAAATTTCATTCATGAAATTCTATACATGTTCATGATATAAATAACTGCTTGTTATAATTTTCTCAAATTAACCTAAATTAAAATGAATCCCAATGAAACTGAAGCTATAAAATATTTTATCATGTATTTTAAGTCGATAGTAGATTCATTAAAATATGAATAGAATAGCATACCCGGTTCTGACTAAATATTGTCAGGCAGCATCTGCTACACAGATATTTACAGAGATTGGGCATCAATTTTGTGTACAGTATAATTTCAGAGGAAGTTCTTTGATGCTTTCAATGTTGATTCTTGTCATCTCAGTTATCCTTTCCTGTCTTTGTTTATTTCCGATTAACAGAGTTCTCACTCCTCTTTTCTTTCAGTTGACTTGCTGTACTTTCCGTAACATTGAGGATGTATTCAGGAATTCAAAGTCAGCCTTTTCAGATATCCTATGTCTTTTGTTTTGCAACTGATTTCAGTAAAAACATGTTTACTTTGAAGAAGTAAATATTGGGTTAAGAATGAGTGATTATTTGGCACAAATCAACAGAGATACAAAGACTCAGTTTCCAGGCTGAAAGTGCCAGTTTCATGAGAACAGGTGATGTTTGCCTTTGAGCTAATATCACATTTTAACCTTCATGAGGTAGGTCTTTGATGAGGCTATTTACAGCAGACGGTGAAGATGATTTCTGAATATGAATAGATTTTGAAGGTCCAAATGAGTCAACTATTATATATCACATACATATATCACTATGGTGTGATAGGCAGTGAGCCTGTCTTTTCACAATGGGCCCTCATGATAACCAGTCAAATGAACAACATTGAGAGTCACCTACTCTTCCTACAAATGAGGTCGCATTTGACTGAAACCCAACTCTTTGACCACTGAGCTGAATTAGCTAGAACACAGTAAGGGACAAAGCAAGGGAAAGATGTAACACCATATTAGCAGAGGTTGCTCCATTTGTTTGTTGCATAATCTTGTGAACTTGTTCTTCCTGGTCATGAGTAGAGTATTTCTGAACTATTTTTCATTACTTATTTATATACTTTTTAAATGATCTATGTTGCAATGGCTATGATTAGAATTGATTGTTTTTTACTCATGGCTGGTATTAAAATACAGTTCTGGGAAGCTACCTGGAAAAAGAGCATTGCTGAGACCTGATTGGTTGAATTCAAACACCTTCCTCCAGATGATAATTAGTGATGCATATGCACAAGAATATACATTGTGGTCACTGCTGTTACAATAAAGTATTTTGTATGTGAATTGCTATATTTTATAGTACCTAGGACTTCCCTAGTGACTCAGGTGGTAAAGAATCTGTCTTCAATGCAAGAGACCTGGGTTCAAGCCCTAGATCAGGAAGATCCCCTGAAGAAGATAATGGCTACCCACTCCAGTATTCTTGCCTGGAGAATCCCATGGACAGAGGAGCCTGGCAGGCTCCAAATGTGTGTTTGTTTTAAATGATGAATTGAAATTTGAAGTTCAAAAGATTCTGCAGATATCTTCCAAAATTGCATTTCCCATGAAGCCCAAATGATGTTGAAGAAGAAATATATTATTGGTCAGTAATTAGCTGTATCTTATTTTCCCATGGAGTTAGGATTTTTACAGTCATTAATGAGTCTCCTGCATGAGTCTCTTACTGCATTAATGAGTCTCCCCATGAACTGCATGGGGGCAGTTCATGCCTCCAAAGCGGTACATGGATTATTGCTCTTCTGAACCAGGTGATGTTGAGATGTTTGATTCCATTCAAGAGCAGTGGAACGGTGGCTCTCCAAGTGTCACCCCTTAACCAGAAGCAATAGCATCAGCTAGTAGCATGTGAGAAGTACAGGTTCCCTTTGCTGTGCAAAAGCTTTTGAGTTTAATTAGGTTCTATTTGTTTATTTTTGTTTTCATCACCCTAGGAGATGGGTCAAAAAAGATATTGCTTCGATTTATGTCAAAGAATGTCTGCCTATGTTTTCCTCTATGAATTTTATACTATCCAGTCTTACATTCAGGGCTTAATCCATTTTGAGTTTCTTCTTGTGTATGGTGTTAAAGAATGTTCTAACTTCATTTTTTTTTACATGTAGCTGTCCGGTTTCCCAGCACCATTTGTTGAGGAGACTATATTTTCTGCAGCGTATAGTCTTGCCTCCGCTGTAGAGTGATTTACCATAGGCGCATGGGTTTATTTCTGGGCTTTCTATTCTGTTCCATTGATCTACATTTCTGTTTTTGTGCCAGTACCATACTGTAGAGAATGAACTTAAGATTACCAGAGAGGCAGGGTAGTGGGGAGGGATAAGTTGGGATTTTGGGATTGACTTGTACACATGGCTATACTTAAAACAACCAACAAGGACCTACTGTATAGCATAGGGAAGGTTGCTCAATACTCTGTAGTAATCTAAATGGGAAAAGAATTTGAAAAAGTATAGATACATGTATATGTATAACTTTGCTCTACACCTGAAACTAACACATTGTTAATCAACTATATTCCAACATAAAGTAAAAATTGTTTTAATTTAAAAATTGAAAAAAATAATACAGATTCTTTGGGCCCCTTCCCAGACCCTAAATCGAAGCCTCTAGGGCTAAGAACCTGCCTTCTGTGGTCAAAAAGGCCTCCATGTGATTCTAATACACATCAAAGTTTGAGAACGACTGCCCTAGGGCACCTCTTTACATCAAGAAAGGATAAGGGGCTGTTAATTGGCAGCCAGTGTATGTGTTAGGTATGGAGGTGATCAGATAGCATTGACCTAATGCAGGTTTAGAAAGACATCTTGAAAGACATCTTATCTTTGACGGCTCACACCTGACATTCCTTCATTCTCTATGGTTGTCTCATAAATTGAGAATTTATTATAGCTTAGGTTTTACCATGACCCTGAAGAGTCCAAGCCTTGATTTAACCCCCAGTTCCTACCATTTTGTCTGCCTCTTTGCTTGCAGACATTCTTGCCTTGTACCAACTCTGCTAAAAACCCAGTCAGCTAAACTTTAGAGTCAATCCTTTTGTAATTTCTCCCTGGTCTATTACCACAAATGCACTATTATCTCCAGATAATGGTAACTAAGCAACACCTGGCTGGAGGCTCTCCTAAGGCAGGAATTTTATCAATTTTACTCGTCCTTCTATGCAGTGATACCCTAGTGAATGTTTAATAACGGATTGGAAAATGAAGCCCTGATTTGTAGGATTGCTGACAGCTGTGCTATAAATACTCTCACCACAGTCAATTTCAAAATACCAACGTGATGACACCAAACCCAGAGTTGGGAGGGGATGAGCACACAGGGATCTCCCAAAACTGTAGGACCTGGTCCCAGGATACCGCAGCCCCTACCTCCTGTTCCCTCCCAGGCACCTGCTAAACAGTACGTGCTCAATGTTGTTGTTCATTGTTTTGTTGCTAAGTCATGTCCGACTCTTCTGTGACTCTATGGACTGTATGTAGCCCATCAGGCTTCTTGGTCCATAGGATTTTCCAGACAAAAATACTAGAGTGTGTTGAAATTTTCTTCTCCAGGGACTATTCTGGATCCATGGATGGAATCCATGTCTTCTGCACTGGCAGGCGGATTCTTTACCACTGAGCCATCAAGGAAGCCCAGATGTGCAATAAACAAGTATTTAACAAATGAATGAAAATGGAGAGATCAGTGTGAACCCCTCACACCACTGGACAAGAAAGTCAACGTGCATGTGCCATTGATGAAGCATGACATCTATAGACGTGGGTAGCACATCTGGGATTTTTCCCTCATTCTTATCCAGCCTTGAAGAATACATAGTTGACATCAGATTGCATAAACATTTGTTGTATAATAAAAACAGAAATGTTCCTGTAAATAGGTATAACAGTGATTCTAACTCATCCCCAAATAATTCCACACATTTGAATTAATAGGAGTATATAATTTTAAAGCAGAAATGGTCTATATTTTAACATGTTTAAGTGAACTTGTCATTGAAGTGGGCTAATCAAACTAATGAAATTAACATTTGTAGACGTGACTTTTTTTCCTTTTTAGCCTTATTAAGAATATGTAAGGTGATATGAAACACTATTTAATAAAGCCCTCAGTTACTTTACTGAGCATTAGCAAATACTATGTTCAAAGAAGTCCTATTTAACATTTCAGTAATATCTCAGAAAAAGGATTTTCCCCTCAACTATTTATTAGAGCAAATAGAATTTGCTGAATGCTTTCAGAATAAATGTCTATTCGCTAGTACAATTTTATAACCCTATTTGGAAAGAAAAGCTATGCCCCCCACCTTTTCTTTCTGCAGAGGCAAAGCTGATTTCTGTGACTTCAAAACATGTATTTTGACTACAAAGCTTTTGTTAACGTCTCTGCAATTAGATAATAGAAACCAACGCGGTTCCTCCTTTTCCCGGTCCGTTCTTCACTTTTTAAATGCTCCCCGTGGGTGTTCATGTTCACTGGTATTCTCTTTCAACAATTCCTGTAAGTTAGCCTTTCTTTGTGGGTAAGTAAGAGTTTGCAAAACTTTACACCCTTATTCTTCAATTAAATACCGACACGGAGCGACAGTGTGGGGCATGCAAATCAGCGGGACCTCCCTGTGGGAATCGGGGCTGGAAGACTGGCTCACATTGAAAGCAGACAGCGCTGTTGACACTGGCTGTCAAAAAGGCCTCATGTCTTTGAAAGAAAATCTTAATCTTCTTTATTCATGTGTGAACAGGTCCAGGCCCCCATCCCGGGACTCAGATGCATTGGCTGCTTAAACTCCAGGTTGCTAGGTTTTGGGGCAGAGTCTGTTTGCTGTGTCTAGTTCCCCCGAATGGATGAGGACTGAAAATTAAAATCTGTCTGACACAGACCATGGCTTTTCTGTCTCTGTTTGAAGAGACATGGCAACCTGGGGCGAAATGAAAAGGAATTTTATTGAGCGCAAAACCACTCAATGTTGAAATGCTGGATGGGGTATGGAATGGTGATTTGGGGCAACCGGTAGATTGTTTATAGACAGTGGGATAGCTGTCAATCAAGGCACAATGGCAAAATTTGTATCAGGGTAAAAAAAAAAAAAAAAGCTTTTTTAGTGTCTGAACTCCCGTTTCCTGTTGAAATGCTCGACTCCACGAATAAAAAGCTTTTTTTTCCCCCTTGAAGTTTCCAAGAGCAAAAATTTCCAAATAACAGAGATGCTGTTACTGTTAAACATCGTTTGATCTGGGTGGCATGGTACTTATTAACAGTTTAAAGCTAAGCTATACCCCAAAGATCTTCTATACAGTGTGTCTGTTGCATTTGAAATTTCTTCCTCTTGGTTTTATCTCTTCTTTCCACATTTTTCACTAATAGAAAACAGAAGAAACAAAGATGTAACCCCCAATTGGAGATCATCAAAGATATTTGGGAATAAGATGTATTGGAAGATTTTAAAAACTTAATACAAAAAGATTTTAATCATAGGATTGATTTTATTTTGAAAGTAAGTTTTCTTGAGTGCTCTTTTCAATCAATAAAACATTTCAATTGCTAATAGTATTTGAAAGGATGTATCTATATATTTAGTAGGAAAAAAAAGCTAATAATTAGCAACACAAAATAGATTTTCAAGATAATTTTTGACTCTGTGTCCCCAGAGAAATCTTAGGGCATGCAAGTAATATTAATGACATTAACCTAGTTTGTTAGTCAAATGAGTCTTTTATTTAAAAAGTAGAGGTTTGACTATGACTGATTCATGTTGATGTATGGCAGAAACCAACACAATATTGTAAAGCAATTATCCCTCAATTAAAAATAAATAAATTTTTAAAAAGTAAAGGTTTGAGATCTTATTAGATAATAATAGACTCCAATAGAGCCTCTAAATTTCTGAGTATTTCTTAGACCTCTTTGAATCGATAGTAAGCTTTGTCTACCTATATGGAGACAGTAACACTGAATCATCTGTAAAAGACACTCATGCCTGGGTCCTGTTCTAGGAAGGTACATTAGCTCTGTTGGGTCTGTGACAATTCCACCCAAGTCACTTTTGGATTCATGTCATATATTTGTAAGATGACTAACCAGGGATATGGGTTTGGTCCTTAAGAAGGGAAAGAAGCAGACCGAAAGCAAAGAAGGCCAACATAAACATTCTATTATCATTTTTGGTTTGGAAGCATGCTAATTAATCATCTTTCTTATTCCCAACCAGTTCTGAACAGTTTGAGAAATAGTCATAGGATTACTTCTGAGATTAAAAATTTGCAAAACCACGGAACTTGCCTGGCAGTCCAGTGGTTAAGACTTCTCATTTCCAATGCAGGGGATGCTGGTTCAATCCCTGGTGGGGGTACTAAGATCCCACATGCCACAAGGCACAGTCAAAAGATTTTTTTTTTAATTGGAAAACGTGGTTTATTTTCCATGTTTTCACCAATTCCCTTGAAAAAAGGTTTATCCCCTAGCACTACCCTAAGTAGATTAAAATGTTGGTGAAATGTATTTTATAACCCTGAGTAGACATATCAGGTACGTAAAATAAGAGTTCTGTAATACCTAGAGAAATTTTATGAGACAAACCTCGGCTTGGGGAGCAGGAGGGATAGCACATTCTACAGATATTTTGATTGTCTTGAGCAGTCATCAAAATCACTGGACAATTAAGTGGATATTTATCCAATTAGTCATTTTCACCAATCATAAAAATAACAGTAGGAGAGCTGGAGCTATGTGCCCACAGCATCACAGTCCCCCTTAGGGATGACTACAACTCTGAGTCCTGTCTGCCACCCTTCCTACCACCTCAAGCATCTCAGCCTGCTATCCAATAGAAAGGGTAAGAACATGCCCTGTCCCACCAAAAAACAGAGAAGGTGGGTCCACTATTCCGGCAGTTCACTAAGACTCTGGAAGTGAAGGTAGATTTCTATGTGCTCATATGCTCAGTCGTGTCTGACTCTTTGCAACCCCAAGGACTGTAGCCCACCAGGCTCCTCTGTCCATAGGATTCTTTCAAGAATCCAGGAATGGGTTGCCATTTCCTCCCCTGGGGGATCTTCCCAACCCAGGGATCAAAGCCACGTCTCCTGCATTGCCGGCGGATTCTTTACCATTATGCCACCTGAGAAGCCCAGATTTCTATACATGGTCTTAATGCTGATAAGAACTGCAAGAAGGGGCCAACAGATATGCTAGAATTAGAACCATAAAGGACTGAAGAAGCATCCTTGCAATTTTCCATAGCCCCTCCAACTCCAAGAGTGAAGAAAATGTTAATAAGCTTACATTTCCCCACAAGAACTAGGAACAGCCAAGTTGCTAAGTCTTCAGGTTGGCATTTTGGATTGTTAGCTTTTGCTGATATTTTTAAATTAATTTTTATTGGCATATAGTTGCTTAATAATTTTTTGTCAGTTTCTACTATACAGCAAAGTGAATCAACTATACATATACAGATATCCCCTCTTTTTTCAATTTTCTTCCCATTTAGGTCACCACAGAGCACTGAGTAGGTTCCCTGTGCTATACAGCAGGTTCTCATTAGTAATCTATTTTATACGTAGTGTGAGCTAAGTTGCTTCAGTCACGTCTGACTGTGACTGTATGGACTGTAGCCCACCAGGCTCCTCTGTATTCCAGGTAAAATATTGGAGTGGGTTGCCATGCTCTCCTCCAAAGGATCTTCCCAACCCAGGGATCAAACCTGAGTCTCTTATGTCACCTGCATTGGCAGACAGGTTCGTTACCACTAGCGCCTTATGTATGGGAAGTCATACATAATCAATTGTGTTTCTATGTCAATCCCAATCTCCCAGTTCATCCCACATTCCCGTTTCCACTTAGGTGTCCATTCCTTTGTTTTCTATGTTCAATTTAAAGTTATTAAATCACTTTGAGCTTCGAAAAGGGGAAAAAAAATTTCATGAATATAAATCATGTTAATACAGTAATAATAATGTAGATACCCTGAGGATGAGGAGGATACATTTGAAATTCCACAAAGCAAAATGGTTTTGAAACATGTATTTCTCTTTAAGGTGAGGGGCAGGGAGGGGGTGTGGTTTGATCATCCTGTTTTGGGGCCAATTTCCTATCACTACACCCTTTAGCTGCTTAACTGCTACCACTCATTGCTCCCCTGAAATTTTAATTCACTGGGCTTCCCTGGTGGCTCAGATGGTAAAGAATCTGCCTGCAATGCAGGAGACCCGGGTTCGATCCCTGGGTTGGGAAGACTCTCTAGAGAAGGGAATGGCAATCTACTCCAGTACTCTTACCTGGAGAATTCCATGGACAGAGGAGCCTGGTGGGCTTCAGTTCATGGGATCGCTAAGAGTCAGCCACGACTGTGTAACTAACACAAAGTGTTATTACAAAGGATAAGAAGACATTTATTTAAAGTCTTAGGAAAAATACTTATCCCTTCTTTAGAACTATTAAATGTGCCATTTCTCGGTCCCTGTTCTCTTCCTTCACCCTCAAGGAAATGGAAAATATTTGAGTGATGTGCTGACCCTAAATTCCTGGGTTCTCTAGATTTCAGCCTTTCATTATAAATCAACCTTAAAAAAATTAACCCAGCACTTGAAATTGTCTATGGAATTACTATTGATTCCATTCCATTTTACAAAGGTTACTTTTCCCTTATTCTAGACATTCCAAAGAACTTCTGAATAGCCACATCAAGGACTGAAATGAAAATCAAAATAAACTACCCAAATGGCAAATGCTAAAAGAGAAAAAATTGTATTAAGCTTTCCATGTTTCAAATCAAATGCAATATTTGTCTTAAAACTAAAAAACTAGACATAAACTTCTGTATATTTCAAAACTATAAAACATGAGTCAAATGATTTTTTTTAACCAAAATGATAATATCACTGAACTAAACACATGTGTCTGGGGAAATAATCCTGACCTCCTTCTTGTCTTTGACCAACCATCACATTTATTTAGTTGGTTACTTATTTATCTCTGACCCTTGATATCTGTTTCTTATCATAATCTCCCTCAATACTTTCCCCAGTGCCCTAAGGCTGCTTTTGGCTTCCATTGTCTCTGTTCTCACCAGGGAATTTCTTTATGGTTTTACCCACTAGCACACTGATTTGACACAGCCAAAAACCTAGTATGGTCAGGTTTTGCTTGCTTTGGTGAGAAAACACCACCAAGTCTCAGCTTCTGCAGATGTCTAGTTCATTCTTTAGAAAGTCCTATTGAACACTGGGATGAGGACAGACTTTCTTTCGTGGTGTTTCATGGAAAATGACTAAGTAACTCTGGTCAAAGGTCTAATATCCTAGTGGTCACATTCTCCCATAGATGAAATTTCAGAGAGATCCTGGCTTCCTTTCAGTCACAGTTCAGTTCAGTTCAGTCACTCAGTCATGTCTGTCTCTTTGCAACCCCACGAATCACAGCATGCCTGTCCATCACCAACTCCCGGAGTTCACTCAAACTCATGTCCATCGAGTCAGTGATGCCATCCAGCCATCTCATCCTCTGTTGTCCCCTTCTCCTCCTGCCCCCAATCCCTCCCAGCATCAGAGTCTTTTCCAATGAGTCAACTCTTCGCATGAGGTGGCCAAAGTATTGGAGTTTCAGCTTTAGTATCAGTCCTTCCAAAGAACACCCAGGACTGATCTCCTTTAGAATGGACTGGTTGGATCTCCTTGCAGTCCAAGGGACTCTCAAGA
>NW_011494839.1:5509-10304 GCF_000754665.1 Bison bison bison | reverse complement strand
CCACAGTTCAAAAGCATCAATTCTTCGGCGCTCAGCTTTCTTCACAGTCCAACTCTCACATCCATACATGACCACTGGAAAAACCATAGCCTTGACTAGATGGACTTTTGTTGGCAAAGTAATGTCTCTGCTTTTTAATACTCTGTCTAGGTTGATCATAACTTTCCTTCCAAGGAGTAAGCGTCTTTTAATTTCATGGCTGCAGTCACTATCTGCAGTGATTTTGAAGCCCCAAAAAATAAAGTCTGACACTGTTTCCACTGTTTCCCCATCTAGTTCTCATGAAGTGATGGGACCGGATGCCATGATCTTAGTTTTCTGAATGTTGAGCTTTAAGCCAGCTTTTTCACTCTCCTCTTTCACTTTCATCAAGAGGCTCTTTAGTTCTTTTTCACTTTCTGCCATAAGGGTGGTATCATCTGCATAGAGCAGTCTAATTTCAGGGAGTAGGAAGTTTTGTTGTACTATTAACATTTCCATTTTTATCTAAAGAAAACCTCTTTCTTTCCCCCAGCTTGGGGTCTCTGTAGGCTGAGGTGAGGGAAGGGTGTGGGTCAGTAGTCGACAGTGGACATCCTCTCTTCCTGGCTTTGTCCTCTCTATGACCTGCAGTTATTCTTGGTTTGCAGTTGATAGGCACATGTAAGTAGGAGGTTAGTTGAAATTCAGGGTGCTGAGTCTTCCCTCCTGGGCCTCTCTCCTGGATTCATTGGCCATTCATGTGGAAAACACTGACTACGCTCCCCTCATCTCAGAAGTGCCTCCTCAGACCAGTTCCCTAGTCTGTTAGCATCTAGACTCCTAGACACTCACACCCACTCAGACGCAAGGGTTCACAGTCACCAAGGGACGTGGGGAGTGGGGGTGGTCTGAGCTTTGCAATGTCTTATAAGCTCCTATGTGTTTCTAATCTGTAGTCATACTCGCAATCTATGAATTTATACCCAGGAAACATATCCACACCCTCAACACCCTACCCCTGCACCCAGAAAGCAAAATCTTACTCAATGAAATGGTTTCCTTTCAACCACATACAATAATTTTTATTACCAAAGAGAACAGTGAACTGCTCATGTTAAAACATCTGCATTTAGGTTAATAGCTATCCCATCTCCTTCCAGAATAGGGACTTTCTTGGTGGCTCAGTAGTAAAGAATCCCCTTGCCAATGTAAGCGGTGTGGGTTCAATCCCTGGGTCAGGCAGATCCCTTGGAGAAGGAAATGGGAGCCCACTCCAGCATTCTTGCCTGAAGAATTTCATGGAGAGAAGGGCCTGGTGGGCAACAGTCCACAGGGTCACAAAAGAGATGGACACAACTTAGTGGCTGAGCACACACACTCCTTCCAGAATGCTGTACGCTAAGTCACTTCAGCACCTTCCAGAATAGAAGTGCTTTTAAAAAATTGATTAATTAAATATTTAACATACTGGTTTGGGTAACTTCTTCAAAACAAGTGAATGGTTACTTTAGGGAAAGCAACTTGGTGGAAAATTTTAACTCCTTTTCCAGTTTCAATTATTCTAATCCTGGTTGATAAAGTTTTAAAAAATTATGAGACCTGATCCTTGTGAGGGCACTCCCAAACTAAACAACTTCAAGCAAAGATGAAACTGCATCAGTTTTGGCTTCTATACAGCAAACAGGCAAAAGGAAAATCTTCAGTTTAATCATAAGTCACAGACATTCCGTGTTCTATCAAGAAGCAATAGCTACGTCATTTGCCTAATAAAAATGCACATCAGATAGCTATGATTCACTTAAACCAGATATTCTTATAGATGGTCTCCTTAATTGGTAAAGGTAATTAAGATTAATTGACTGGGGATGCCAAAAGAACCTCACAAGCTGAAATGTCAGATGAGCATAAACATTGTTTTATTTAATAGAGTGTTCTTTAAGAGATACTTTTACTGTGAGAGTAAGTACTGTGTCAAAGACAGCATCAATACTGTTTTTTTCCCCAAATGTCGATTTGCACTGAGCATTCAAAGTACCTTAAACAAAGGCAAAAGATAAAATATTCCCGTATACACACAAAGCTCTTTCCATATGGTCCTAGGCTAAACATGATTTTAAAAGCATATGAATTGCTAGCAGGCTTTATAGTAGATTGATCATAACTTTGTAGGCAGCTGAATTGAACTGTTCAAATGCTCTCTCTTTGGTCAAAACTTCAAATGAGAATTCATGATTTGTCAAATTAGGGTAATCCTGGAAAAAGAAAGTACAATAAGAGATCCACCGAGTTCAAAAACAAAATGGAAACTGTGGTTCCTGGCGGAGACAACTCTGGCCGGATACATTTTATAAAACAAATCAAGATCTGGCTTCTGGTTAGGATGACATCAACATACAAAGAATGACTCCAGGTCATGGGATGTCTGGGCAAGGAGATGTCAAAGGAATGCAGGCCACGGAACCCTGGCCATTTGCTGCTTTAAAAGCAGCTAAGTAATATTTCATCTCCTTCCTAAGCTTTCCTTCCTCTTCTGTCTTCTCATAACACTGCCATCTTCACCCATAAACATCTGCTTCGCTGCAAGAATAAAAGTTGGCTTTTTTTCAGAGTGATTGACTTGAAGCTGAAAGCCATTCCAAGACTGACCCAGGATGCACTTCCTTAGCCAGAAGAGATGTTTTCGACCCACTAATACACAAAGAAGCCAAACCTTAAATGCTTCATAACATTTAAAAAAATGCTATACTTAACCCGGTGCTTTTACAGCAATAAGGACTTAAACAATGGACTGATCCCTTTGAAACCATAAACTTTGGAACCAGCTTAATCCACAAATGGAAACCTGTACCTTTCAGACAAAGCTTGATTGTTCTTCCTTTATGATGGTTTTACATCTTGCCATCTGATATGGTGACATTATTTGACAGCTATCTGTTTTATTTCTCTAACTGCCTACACTGAGCTGCTTACTTCTGAAAATGAGGAGCATTAAAGTGTCTCGGATGTCCAGCCTCAGTTTGAAGAATGAGGAAGAACTGGGTGAATTCCTCTGTACAGGGCTCAAGATGAATATGTCTTCCTGGTTCTCCTTTTCAAGCTGTTTTGTTGAGCCTAATTTTTAGTGGCTTTTCACAAATGCAGCGTTCAGTTCTTCTAGGAACACATAAAACATTGATGAATAAGAAATCACCCCCCTCCCCACTTCTAAGTGGACAGAAGAAAAACTAAGGAAATTAGAAATTGTTTTTTAATTGATAAAATGTAGCTGAAACTGAAGCTCCAATATTTTGGCTACCTGATATAAAGAGCTGACTCCTTGGAAAAGATTCTGATGCTGGGAAAGTTTGAGGGCAAGAGGAGAAGGTGGCAACAGAGAAGGAGATGGTTGGATGGCATCTCTGACTCAATGGTCATGAATATGAGCAAACTCTGGGAGATAGTGAGGGACAAGGAAGCCTGGTGTGCTGCAGTCCATGGGGTTGCAAAGAGTTGGACATGACTTAGTGACTGAACAACAACAACAGATATTAAATAGAGAATAATGCCATGCATTGGCACTTACTGTGACCCAGTGCCAGACACAATATTTTAGGTGTTCAATAGCTTCATTTCTTTTAGTAAAAATACAACCAATGAGATAGATACTTACTTTACACATTTTATAGCTGGGAGAGATGAGGGCTAAGAGAGATAACTTGTCCAAGGTCATATGTTATGGAGGAACAGAGCTGTGAGTTGATTCCAGAGTTAAAAATCTTAAAAATAATGCCCATGCATAAATATTAATTATGGGATCACTAATGCAGAGAGTTCTACAGGTACAAGCTTTAGATTATACTTAGAATTCGAGGTGGGGGAAATAGAAATGTCACATGGGTTGGTTTTGATAATAAAATAAGATAAAACACAATTGCTGGCTTAATAAAAAAAATCTCTATTGGCATTTTAGAAGAAATAAGATAATTATGGACATGAGTTTGAGCAAACTCCAGGAGATTGTGAAGGACAGGGAAGCCTGGCATGCTATAGTCCATGTGGTCGCAGAGCCAGACTGAGCAACTGAACAACAGCTGGAAATGCCAGACTACCTGACCTGCCTTTTGAGAAATTTGTATGCAGGTCAGGAAATAGCAGTTAGAAACGGACATGGAACAGAGTGGTTCCAAATAGGGAAAGAAGTATGTTAAGGCTGTATATTGTCACCCAGCTTATTTAACTTATATGCAGAGTATATCATGAGAAACTCTGGGCTAGATGAAGCACAAGCTGGAATCCAGATTGCCTGGAGAAATATCAGTAAACTCAGATATGTAGATGACACCAGCCTTATGACAGAAAGTGAAGAAGAACTAAAGAGCCTCTTGATGAAAGAGGAGAGGGGAAATTTTGGCTTAAAACTCAGTATTCAGAAAACTAAGAACATGGCATCTGGTCCTATTGCTTCATGGCAAAATAGATGGAGAAACAATGGAAACAGTGACAGACTTTATTTTGGGGGGGCTCCAAAATCACTGCAGATGGTGACTGCACCCAGGAAATTAAAAGACACTTGCTCCTTGCAAGAAAAGTTATGACCAACCTAGATAGTATATTAAAAAGCAGAGACATTACTTTGCCAACAAAAGTCTGTCTAGTCAAAGCTATGGTCTTTCCAGTAGTCATGTGTGGATGTGAGGGTTGGACTCTAAAGAAAGCTGAGTGCCAAGGTATCGATGTTTTTGAACTGTGGTGTTGGAGAAGACTCTGGAGAGTCCCTTGGACTGCAAGGAGATCAAACCAGTCCATCCTAAAGGAAATCAGTCCTGAATATTCATTGGAAGGACTGATGCTGAAG
>NW_011494839.1:2150-5409 GCF_000754665.1 Bison bison bison | reverse complement strand
GGCAGGAGGAGAAGGGGACTACTGAGGATGAGATGGTTGGATGGCATCACCAACTCAATGGACACGGGTTTGAGTAAACTCCAGGAGTTGGTGATGAACAGGGAGGCCTAGTGTGCTGCAGTCCATGGGGTCACAAAGAGTTGGACACGACTGAGCGACTGAACTGAACTGAGGAAACCTGAAGTGAGCATTCTAGAACTTCTGTGAAAGGCATAGTGCCCTTTTACTCAGGCACAGGGCGCTCTCTCAGGTCCGGCTAGTGTAACCAACCCCATTATCTTAATGGGTTCCCCTTCATGTGCTTGCTGCAGAAAACAGTGATTCCCACAAAGGACAAATCATGTTATTCTGTTGCCCTCCTTATCTAATGTGGTTAGGGACCATGTCATTTGATCTTTCTGTACAAACCTGTGAACTCTGCTTAACTTTCTCCTTCTGACAGCCATACAATTTCAATTCTTTTCCTCCCTCTAATTGTCACTGATGGTCCAGAGATCTTAATCTATATCTAAAGAAGTTGGAATTTTGCATTTTGAAGCCAAGGGTTTATTTGGACATCCATTAAAACTTAAAGACTTTAAATCCATTTATTCTCTGATGATTCATGGAGAGTTTCTTTTTAGGTTTTCTAATGAATCTTGCCTCAACCAGAAAGTTAACTATGTGTAGTAACATATACACTGATCCTTAAGGCATTTATAGTACTTTATTGTTATTAGAAATAAAATGTAGCAAGAGATGGTTCACAGATTCTAATAAACATATCAAATACACATTAAATCCCTGCACTAGACTTTTTACCTTGAAAAAGGAAAGAAATGGTACCTTCTTTTTATTTTTATTTTTTTAGAAATGGTACCTTCTAAAAAATTCCTTCTGTTTTTTTTTTTTTTTTAAACACCCTCCACTGCGATAGAACAAGTTGATTTGATGTTGTAGGAATAAGTTTTAAACCAGTCAGAAATCAGTATCCAGTAGAAGACCAAATTTTATCCTGTATCAAAATGTTTTACTCCCTAAGATACAGGCTCAGTGCCATATCAAGGATAAGTGGTCATCCTAGAAATTCTGACAGTTGAAAGGAGTTGCATAAAGATTGCACTTGGATGGCATGAGATCCTGGGACTTTTCTCAAAGTTGTGTTAACCACACCATTTCAAAGTGTATATTTGTTAAGGTAGACTGGATAATGAAAATTATGATGATTGCATTTACTGTCCAGCTTAAATCACTTCACAATACCAAAACTCTCAAGGGTTCAATGTATGGCTTAAACCACAGATGAGAGATTGCAAAGGAAGTAATTATGCTTCTCTGATGCTGTCGTGCTCAGGTAATATCTGCTTTTGTGTGGAGTAGTGCCAGGACTATGTGAAGAAAGATGCTGCCATCTCTAGGAAGTTTGTGAAGATAGAATGTGAAAATGTGAACAGAGCTGAAGTCTGGCCAGAAGCACTGAAGCTGATTTTCCTTCACTTTGCCTGATCCTGCCAAGTATAGTGTATTATCACTATTTGGCAATAGACCTTTATTTTCCTACTACAGGGGTGGTTTATACTGAATAAACAAAATACGTTTAAAAAGCATTAGATGTTAGCCATTGTCCTATATTATAAATGCTTGGTTGTTCTGTGTAACTCTTTGCGACTCCATGGACTGTAGCCCGCCAGGCTCCTCTGTCCATGAAGTTTCCCAGGCAAGAATATGGAGTGGGTAGCCATTTCCTACTCTAGGGGATCTTCACCACCCAGAGACTGAGCCCATGTCTCCTGCAGCTCCTGCACTGGCAAGCAGATTCTTTATCACTGGGCAACCTGGGAATCCCATGTATAAATTATAGAGATACATAAATGATGTGTTAACCCTTGAGGAGCTAAGTAGGGGAAATGGACTTGTGAATGAATACATCCACAGTCACTTGCATGGACATGGGCCCTCAGAAGTGTACCAGATACAGCAGATATGGGGTAAGTGGGGAGGGGCAACCAGAAAAGCTTCATTGAGATGACTTAACCTGAACCAGAAGAAGGAGGAACAAAGTTTAGGTTATTCAAGTTCCTCAGCTTCTAGAAGATAAATTGATATTTCATTTTACACTTTTACCTTAAAATTATTTCCTATTGCTTGACTATATAAACTTTTGGCAGTCATGTTGCCCAAGAAGTAGGCACAGATGGCAGTTTTCACCTTTTAAACCAGTAAAAATCTTAGATGATCAAGTTTCTTAATGCAGGCTGTTAGTCTGAGCCATTGGGTTCACTGAGTTGTTCTCCAGAGATGTTTTTAGGACTTTCCATGTATTTATCCAATGCAAAGCCTATAATTATTGGCTCCTTTATAACACCACAAGATCTTTAATGATTTTCTTAGTGTCTTGAGTTAAACTGCTAAGAATGTCATAAGTGTTAACAGCCAGCTTGTAGGAAACCTGTATCTATGTCTTTGAGTGGGAAAAATAAATGAGATAATACACACAATCAGCAACCATGAAAGAATCAGTGATAATATAATGAAAAGAGAAGAGGCTTTGGAGTCAGATCAGGGGGTGAATTCTAGCTGTGTGTTTTATGAGCTGTATGACATTTTTGTAATGTTGTATCATATGATTGTTGTAAAAATCACATTAAATGATGTGGAGAGACAGATTGGGCCCTAGAATAAGAGGAAAGCTCAGATTCACTTTTAAGTTTAGTTTCTATATCAACAAAATGAAGATAAAGTAATATACATTGTAGAGAAATAGGTATGAGTTGATATAATACACTCTCACATGACAACCTGGTCTTAAACATAGTATGTCTATCAAAGTACCCAACTCGGCTCTTGTAGCAAGAAAGCAGTACAGACAATATGTAAATTGGGTCTCTGTTCCACAAAAACCTTCAGATCAGATCAGATCAGTCGCTCAGTCGTGTCCGACTCTTTGTAACCCCATGAATCGCAGCATGCCAGGCCTCCCTGTCCATCACCAACTCCCGGAGTTCACTCAGACTCACGTCCATCGAGTCAGTGATGCCATCCAGCCATCTCATCCTCTGTCGTCCCCTTCTCCTCCTGCCCCCAATCCCTCCCAGCATCAGAGTCTTTTCCAATGAGTCAACTCTTCGCATGAGGTGGCCAAAGTACTGGAGTTTCAGCTTTAGCATCATTCCTTCCAAAGTAATCCCAGGGCTGATCTTCTTCAGATTGGACTGGTTGGATCTCCTTGCAGTCCAAGGGACTCTCAAGAGTCTTCTCCAACACCACAGTTCATAAGCAT
>NW_011494839.1:1608-2019 GCF_000754665.1 Bison bison bison | reverse complement strand
TATCTAGGTTGGTCATAACTTTCCTTCCAAGGAGTAAGCGTCTTTTAATTTCATGGCTGCAGTCACCATCTGCAGTGATTTTGGAGCCCAGAAAAATAAAGTCTGACACTGTTTCCACTGTTTCCCCGTCTATTTCCCATGAAGTGGCGGGACCGGATGCCATGATCTTCGTTTTCTGAATGTTGAGCCAACTTTTTCACTCTCCACTTTACTTTCATCAAGAGGCTTTTGAGTTCCTCTTCACTTTCTGCCATAAGGGTGGTGTCATCCGCATATCTGAGGTTATTGATATTTCTCCCAGCAATCTTGATTCCAGCTTGTGTTTCTTCCAGTCCAACATTTCTCATGATGTACTCTGCATATAAGTTAAATAAACAGGGTGACAATATACAGCCTTGACGAACTCCTTTT
>NW_011494839.1:0-733 GCF_000754665.1 Bison bison bison | reverse complement strand
CTCTCTTTTCACAGCTATTTGTAAGGCCTCCCCAGACAGCCATTTTGCTTTTTTGCATTTCTTTTCCATGGGAATGGTCTTGATCCCTGTCTCCTGTACAATGTCATGAACCTCATTCCATAGTTCATCAGGCACTCTATCTATCAGATCTAGGCCCTTAAATCTATTTCTCACTTCCACTGTATAATCATAAGGGGTTTGATTTAGGTCATACCTGAATGGTCTAGTGGTTTTCCCTACTTTCTTCAATTTCAGTCTGAATTTGGCAATAAGGAGTTCATGGCCTGAGCCACAGTCAGCTCCTGGTCTTGTTTTTGCTGACTGTATAGAGGATTTCTTTGAAAGGAATGATGCTAAAGCCGAAACTCCAGTACTTTGGCCACCTCACGCGAAGAGTTGACTCATTGGAAAAGACTCTGATGCTGGGAGGGATTGGGGGCAGGAGGAAAAGGGGACAACAGAGGATGAGATGGCTGGATGGCATCACTGACTCGATGGACGTGAATCTCAGTAAACTCCGGGATTGGTGATTGGACAGGGAGGCCTGGCGTGCTGTGATTCATGGGGTGGCAAAGAATCGGACACGACTGAGCGACTGATCTGATCTGATCTGATCTGATAGAGCTTCTCCATCTTTGGCTGCAAAGAATATAATCAATCTGATTTCAGTGTTGACCATCTGGTGATGTCCATGTAGAGAGTCTTCTCTTGTGTTGTTGGAAGAGGCTGTTTG
>NW_011494838.1:6871797-6873254 GCF_000754665.1 Bison bison bison | reverse complement strand
TCTTTTAATTCATTTTTCTTTTATCCTCTCTGATTCATTTATTTCTACCATTCTATCTTCTAATTCACTAATCCTGTCTTCTGCCTCTGTTATTCTACTATTTGTTGCCTCCAGAGTGTTTTTAATTTCACTTATTGCATTATTCATTATATATTGTACTCTTTTTATTTCTTCTAGGTCCTTGTTAAACCTTTCTTGCATCTTCTCAATCCTTGTCTCCAGGCTATTTATCTGTGATTCCATTTTAGTTTCAAGATTTTGGATCAATTTCACTATCATTATTCGGAATTCTTTATCAGGTAGATTCCCTATCTCTTCCTCTTTTGTTTGGTTTGGTGGGCATTTATCCTGTTCTTTTATCTGCTGTTCTTTTTATCTGTTCTTTTATCCTGTTCTTTTATCCTGTTCTTTTATCTGCTGTTCTTTTTATCCTGTTCTTTTATCCTGTTCTTTTATCTGCTGTGTATTCCTCTGTCTCTTCATCTTGTTTAAATTGCTGAGTTTGGGGTGTCCTTTCTGGAGTTCTCTTTACTGTGGCGTTTCCTCACTGTGTGTGGGTTTGTACAGGTGGCTTGTCAAGGTTTCCTGGTTAGGGAAGCTTGTGTCGGTGTTCTGGTGGGTGGAGCTGTATTTCTTCTCTCTGGAGTGCAATGAAATGTCCAGTAATGAGTTATGAGATGTCTATAGTTTTGGGGTGACTTTGGGCAGCCTGTATCTTGAAGCTCAGGGCTGTGTTCCTTTGTTGTTGGAGAATTTGTTTGGTATGTCTTGCCCTGGAACTTATTGGCCCTTGTGTGGTGCTTGGTTTCAGTGTCGGTATGGAGGCATTTGATGAGCTCCTGTCAATTAATGTTCCTTGGAGTCAGGAGTTCCCTGGAGTCAGGGTTTGGACTTAAGTCTCCTGCTTCCGGTTATCAGTCTTATTTTTACGGTAGTTTCAAAACTTCTCCTTCTATACAGCACCATTGATAAAACATCTACATTAAAGATGAAAAGTTTCTCTACAGTGAGGGTCACTCAGAGAGGTTCACAGGGTTACATGGAGAAGAGAAGAGGGAGGAGGGAGTTAGAGGTGACCCAAATGAGATGAGGTGAATCAATAGTGGAGAGAGTGGGCTAGCCAGTAGTTACTTCCTTATATGCACTCCACAACTGGACCACTCAGAGATGTTCACGGGGTTATACAGAGAAGAGAAGAAGGAGGAAGGTAACAGAGGTGGCCAGAAGGATAAAAGGGGGGAATGAAAAGGAGGGAGACAGATCCAGCCAGTAATCAGTTCCCTAAGTGTTCTCCACCGTCTGGAACACACAGAAATTCACAGAGTTGGGTAGAGTAGAGAGGGGTTAGGGAGGAGACACAGGCGACCTGGTGGAGAAAAAGGAGAGTCCAAAGGGAGAGAGAGCAGTCAAGCCAGTAATCTCACTCCCTAGTGAAAAATGGGTCCTGAAGATTGGGT
>NW_011494838.1:6869724-6870734 GCF_000754665.1 Bison bison bison | reverse complement strand
ATCCCCCCCCCGCCACTCGGTTATCTGGGTGTAAAACCGGCGCACCTTCTCAGGCAGATGTTGACCGTCCAGACCCCCAAGAAGTTTTAGTTAGCAAAGAAGCCTGCTTACAGTTTTATAGATAATGTCTCTCTGGGGCTGCGATTGCCCCCTTCCAGCTCTGGCTGCCTGTCACCGGAGGGGGAAGATCTGCAGCCGGCTATCTCTGTTCAGTCCTTTGTTCCGTGCGCGGGCCTGGCAGTCTTAGGGTTAGGGCTGGCTTTTCGCGTGGTAGATATCCCACAGTCTGGTTTGCTAGCCCAAATTATTTCGCTCAGATAGCGCTCAGGGTATTCAGGCCAGATTCTTACTCTCAGCGATGCAGCCCACGCCGCGCCTCCCTGCCCAGTCCCGGCTTGCTAATGGCGGATGCAGGCGTCTGCTCTGCTTTCCGCTGGGGGAGTTACCGTAGGGCTCGCAATCTGCGAGTTTTAATTGTTTATTTATTTTTTCTCCCTGTTACGTTGCCCTCTGTGCTTCCAAAGCTCGGCACAGATTTGGCAGTGAGAAGGTTTCCTGGTGTTTGGAAACTTCTCTCTTTTTAAGATTCCCTTCCCAGTACGGAACTCCGTCCCTCCCTCTTTTGTCTCTTTTTTTTTGTTTTTAATATTTTTTCCTACCTCCTTTCAAAGAGTTGGGTTGCTTTTCTGGGTGCCTGATGTCCTCTGCCGGCATTCAGAAGTTGTTTTGTGGAATTTACTCGACGTTTAAATGCTCTTTTGATGAATTTGTGGGGGAGAAAGTGTTCTCCCCGTCCTACTCCTCCGCCATCTTCCCCCTGCCTTTTCTAAAACCAGCTTGAACATCTAGAAGTTCACGGTTCACATATTGCTGAAGCCTGGCTTGGAGAATTTTGAGCATTACTTTACTATCAAGTGAGATGAGTGCAATTGTGCGATAGGTTGAGCATTCTTTGGCATTGCCTTTCTTTGGGATTGGAATGAAAACTGACCTTTTCCAGCCACTGCTGA
>NW_011494838.1:6868624-6869267 GCF_000754665.1 Bison bison bison | reverse complement strand
CATCAGGTACTCTATCTATCAGATCTAGTCCCTTAAATCTATTTCTCACTTCCACTGTATAATCATAAGGGATTTGATTTAGGATTTGATTTAGTAGACCTGAATGGTCTACTGGTTTTCCCTACTTTCTTCAATTTAAGTCTGAATTTGGCCATAAGGAGTTCATGATCCGAGCCACAGTCAGCTCCCGGTCTTGTTTTTGCTGACTGTATAGAGCTTCTCCATCTTTGGCTGCAAAGAATATAATCAATCTGATTTCAGTGATGACCATCTGATGATGTCCATGTGTAGAGTCTTCTCTTGTGTTGTTGGAAGAGGGTTTTGCTATGACCAGTGTATTCTCTTGGCAAAACTCTTTTAGCCTTTGCCCTGCTTCATTCTGTATTCCAAGGCCAAATTTGCCTGTTACTCCAGGTGTTTCTTGACTTTCTACGGTTGCATTCCAGTCCCCTATAATGAAAAGGACATCTTTTTTGGGTGTTAGTTCTAAAAGGTCTTGTAGGTCTTCATAGAACCATTCAAGTTCAGCTTCTTCAGCATTACTGGTTGGGGCATAGACTTGGATTACTGTGATATTGAATGGTTTGCCTTGGAAACGAACAGAGATCATTCTGTCACTTTTGAGATTGCACCCAAGTACTGC
>NW_011494838.1:6834623-6868520 GCF_000754665.1 Bison bison bison | reverse complement strand
GATCATTCTGTCACTTTTGAGATTGCACCCAAGTACTGCATTTCGGACTCTTGTTGACCATGATGGCCACTCCATTTCTTCTAAGGGATTCCTGCCCACAGTAGTAGATATAATGGTCATCTGAGTTAAATTCACCCATTCCAGTCCATTTTAGTTCACTGATTCCTAGAATGTCAACGTTCACTCTTGCCATCTCCTGTTTGACCACTTCCAATTTGCCTTGATTCATGGACTTGACATTCCAGGTTCCTATGCAATATTGCTCTTTACAGTATCGGACCTTGCTTCTATCACCAGTCACATCTACAACTGGGTATTGTTTTTGCTTTGGCTCCATCCCTTCATTCTTTCTGGAGTTATTTCTCCACTGATCTCCAGTAGTATATTGGGTACCTACCGACCTGGGGAGTTCCCCTTTCAGTATCCTATCATTTTGCCTTTTCATACTGTTCATGGGGTTCTCAAGGCAAGAATACTGAAGTGGTTTGCCATTCCCTTCTCCAGTGGACTACATTTTTTGTTCACTGCTATGTCCCCAGTGCCTAGAAAACTGTCCAACTACTCAATATGTGTCAGTCAAAAGAATGAATAAAGGAATCTACTTGAAGCTCTCCATACATTATCTCATTTAATCCCAACAACAGAGTTGTGGGTTAGACAATATTTTCATGCTCTAGTATTCAGAGAGAGGAAGTGTCTTGCTAAAAAATGGCCAGTTAGCTTGGACCTGATAGCCAACATTTCCCCTTTTAAGGTAAAAAAAAAAAAAAAAGTTCTGGGGATCTAGTGTACAGAATACTCAACAATACCGTTGTATCTTGAAAACTCCTGAGTGAGTAGATCTTAAATGTTATCACCATATACACACAAAGAAGGTAAGAATGTGAGGTGGTAGAGGCATTAAGGAACCTTATTATGGTAATCATTTTGCCCTATATATATGGATTAAATCATCACATTTTACACCTAAAACTTAAACAACTTTATGTGCCAATTATATTTCAATAAAGATGAAAAAATGATAAAGAACACCCAGCAAGGAAGAGGTAGATAGGATCTGAGCTCAGGGCTGTCTGGTGACATGCAGACTCTTTGCTTTGCTGAAATTGGATTAGGCATTTTCTGTGGTCCTTTCTGAGATGCTGTGGTTTTACCAGAATCTGCTTCCCTGTCAGCCAATGACAGCACGTAGTTTATCCACCAATGGGACTTATGGACACTTTGCATAAAGCCCCTCGTCAACGACTCAGAAGCCATGATTCTTCAGACGGAAGGAGTGCAGACCCTTTGCACCCCATACCTTCTCCGCCCCCCAGCCCTGCCCATGGCTTACCGGTTTCTGGGTCGCAGAGCTGCTCACAGGCATCTGTGGTCCTCTGTCCGCAGAGGTCCCTCACCCACGGGGAGGTCGCATTGATCTGGTAATACAGGGACAGCTTGGCTGGGTTTAACCAGTCAGAGATGTCCAGGTAGCTCCCTTCACTCACCACAAAGCTGCTCCCTGTAGGGGGACAGAGAGAAAGACAGCTACTTTCTGCGTGATTTTCGGACACAAGTTTCTTGCTGCTGATGTACAGGGCAGGAAAGGAGACAGGTACATACAGCCACTCCCCTCACCACAGGTCCTCTGCTGTCGCAGATCTACACACCTTCACAGAGCATTTACAGTGTGCAAGTTATGGTGTGAGCAACAGACGGAGACAGATAAGTCAGACATGAGAGACAGTTCTGCCGAGTGCTTGGGAGTCAGGCCCTCAAGACTGACAGAGACCTGAGCTCAAATCCCAGATCCGCCATTACCAGCCCTAGACTCTGGGGAAGCCGCTCACTCCCTCTGGGTCTTGGCCACATTGTCTGTAAATGTGAATACTAACAGAACCCACCCCGGTGTTGTGAAAATGAAATAAATTAACGTGGATAAAGTGCTTAGCCAGTGCCTGATTTGTCCTAGGAAAGAATGATTGAGTGTATTAAGTTCCCTGCATACAAACAAGTTCTGTTCCCAGAGCACACTAGTAAGCCCAGTTTGTTTATAAGTCCAACAGGGTGAGCCTTGTACCCAACTTTTACAGATGATGACATTCACGTGAACTAACTGATATGACTGGACATGTGAACGCACGTTTGCATCTTTGAAAGTTCGCAACTTGAAGGTTTGTTTGTTGAAGACTTACTGTATTAAAATTTAAAATACAAAAAGTTTTTGTTTCTGTCATCCATGCATCCCTCTTGAAACAGGTCACTAATAGTCCACAGGGGATAAGCAGATGACATCCATGGGAAATACTGGCTGAGTGTAAGGGAAATGGCATGGTGGCCCCCTGGCTTAGGTTGTTTTATTTTATTGTATGAGGGATAGAGAACGAGGGTGAGAGAGAAAAGGATGATTCAAAAGATCTGTAGCACCTCCAAAACAAAAAGAACCACCCATGCAATGGAAAATGCCTTAATGCTGGGAAACAATAAGGAAAGGTGGAGCTTGGGGTGAGCTGGGTGCTGCGGGCTCCATTCACAGGGAGCACCTGCAGCCCAGCTCCAGCCAGCTCAGGTCAAATGTGTCCAAAGGTAAGTGGTGCTAGGTTTTCATGAGAAGAGGCAGAAAATTCAGATTTTTGCTGTGATCAACCAGTTTGAAAATGATGGTTGAAATTTGTTCTTTAAAGCTTATGTAGGCCAAACAAAAGACTCTAACTTGGCAATCTAGGCTCCAAAATTGCTCCTTTTTAACATGCATATACACAGACACATATATACAGACAGCCATATGTGGATTAACACACACATATACACACGCATATGTGTGTGTGCATGCTCAATTGCTCAGTCGTGTTTGACTCTTTGGAACCCTATGGACTGTAGCCCTCCAGGCTCCTCTGTCCATGGGATTCTCCAGACAAGAATACTGGAATGGGTTGCCATTTCCTTCTCCAGGGGATCTTCCCAAATCAGGGACTGAATGCACGTCTCTTGCATCTCCTGCACTGGCAGGCAGCTTCTTCATCACTAGCACCACCTGGGAAACCCACATACACGTGAACTACATACATATTTCCTTTGGGGTCCTGTAACAGAAGTCCACTGAAGGTGATGGCACATTAGTCATACCCAGTGAGAGTATATATGTAGCAATACAGTGAAAGTGGAATTTCATGGGGGGAAAGAGGGATAAAAATATTTCAAATAGGATCACAAATAGGCTTCACAAAGCTGGACACAGAACCACAAAGTGGTTCTAGATTTATGGCAGACCTAGAGACCTCAGCAGGAGGAGATTTTAAATTGTTTCAAAATTAGCATGACTCAGCTTCTCTCCCTGCATTGCCTTCTCTCTATATCACTATCAAATGAAAAAAAAATCTTTCATGAATACAACTTAAATTTTCCAAAGAAGGACTCAGTTAATAGACATCCTGCGGATTTGGCAGCAACCTGTCAGGTCACATCAGACCCTGCCAGCTAACCAATGGTCAGGCTCATCTTGGCTCTGGTACCCAGCTGTGGGCCAATGAAGTGAGCAGAGAGCGAGGACCACTTCAGATACTACTTGGCTGCCAGGAGCTAAGATACTCTGAAAAGGACGCAAGCATGGCAGGCAATGTTATCTTCTCTAATTCACACATGCGGTATGATTTATATCATCATACAGAAAGAGTTTCTAAATAAAAGCACAGTGGACGACATGGTTTTGGTGAGAATGAAGTGACTCTGTGTGAAAAGCATAAGGAGTAGATGGCATCAGGCTCAGAGATAAGGGAATGACCACATTTGAAGTTAGCCTTCAAATCCTTGGCAGCTAAAGGGAATAAAAAAAAAAAAATAAAGAACAAGAAGAAGAAGTCTGCTGGATTCCATATTTCAAATTTTCTGGCAAGGGATGATATGCAAATCTATCTACAAAGCCATATTTTCCCCTCTGGAACTAAGCCCAAGCAGAAACATGTCACACGGATCCATGTGCAAGGCGCCGAACGTCAGTATCAACTACAGACTTTTCTTTTGAAAAGCACAGTCATGCTGTTTAAATGGATAATTCTTGTATTTATTCTCACTAAAGACTGAGGGATGGATATTGAATTATGTCCCAGGGCTGAGTTTGGCTAATCCCACTAGTTTAGGGAAGTGACACAGCACGGGGATGAAGAGAACAGAGCTGGCAAGACAGGTATTGAGATCTTCAGTCCACTACCTACTGGTTCTGTAAGCTTGGACAAGAAAACACATCTCCGTCAAAGCCTGAGAAAGAGGTAGATATTGATTTTCCTTTCACAGGGTTAAAAAAAAAAAAAAAAAAAGATAAAGATTAAATGAGACAATGCATTTGTCTCGGGTCAGGTTCACCAGAAATCAGACTCAAAGTCAGACAGTGGGACACAGGAGGTTTTGGGGGGTGTTCTCTTGTAGGGACATGAGCAAAGTGGGATGGGGCAGAGGGAGAAGGGGGATTGCATGCAGTTACAGCCGAGGCCATGGGAAGCACTGGAGCAGAGACGGTCCTTTAGACTTGTAATCCAAATCAAGACAAAGGTGTTAGGTCTTTGTATCTCCAACACTAACCATCATAGGGGCAGAGACATCCCTGGGAAGGGATCAAAGTTCCGGTGAAATAGTCCATTTCAATGGAGGGCATTTCTTCAAGAAAGACTCAGAGTGTTCAACCGTCAACATTTCAGGCAGCTGGAGGAACGAGTGCCCGTGTTCTAATAAGAGATTTGGAAGCAGTGTCACAACATCCACTACAGTATGTGAAGTCCCTGGCACATGGCGAAATCTCAACTTGCTGGAGCTATTTTGACTACTATTTAAATTTCTTCTGATCTTGGAAGCTCTGAAGGCAATAGTGATTAACAGATCTTTTCAAATATGAGAAACATGATTCTCTTCGGAAGTGACTCACCCAAAAGCAAGTTGTCCTCAATGTCTTTAAAAAAGATAATATGTTGGTTTTAATGACAGAAGGGAGTTACTATCCTTTGAACATACTATTGGGTCCAGATCCTGGGATGAGCATTCACTTAATCCTTACAAAAGCCTGGCAGAATAAGTATGGCCACCTTTTACAGATAGACAACATAAGGTTCAGAGAGACAGATTGATTTAGTCAAATTTGCACAACTAGTAAGTGGCCAAAGTAGAAGCTTAACCCAAGTTTTTCAGCATCCAAAGCTAGGACATGCCCATTACCCCGGATTATCTCGAATCGAGGCTGTGGTTGGGTATGAGGCAGAGTTGCCTTCCTTGGTCCTTCTACTCCCCTTTGGGTAGTCTGTACCTTCCCCTTCAGCGTGTCCCTATCGTGGTGAAGGGCTTCCGCTTTCTCTGACACACTGTGACCTCCTGCAGGAAAGAAATCACGACTCATTCATCAGTCCTTATCAATCCAGCCCCCAGTAAAAGATACGGCACATACTAGGAGTTTGGTGAGCATCTGTTGAATGAAATAATGAAATTAAAGTCCCATGCTTGACTAGAGGAAAGTGTAGCTCACTTTATGATGGAATTAGGAAGCAGATATGCTTCTGCCTTGATCCCGAAACTTATTTATTTATTTTTCTCATCCTGTGTGGCTTCTCAGGTGGCTCTAGTGGTAAAGAGCCCATCTTCTGATGCAGGAGACATAAGAGACTCAGGTTCGATCCCTGGGTTGGGAAGACCCCTTAGAGGAGGATATGGCAACCTGCCCCCTTCCAGTATTCTTGCCTGGAGAATCCCATGGACAGAGGAGTCTGGTGGGCTATAGACCATAGTGTCGTACAGAGTCAGACACGAATGTAGCAACTTAGCATGCACGTGTGCACGCACGCATGGGAGTCAGAATGCAAGACTAGCCCTTCAGAGTCTCCCTAATTGCAAACCAAAACTTGAAATCTGCCATCATGACTTCTGAGCTCTTGTTCACCCAGAGAACTGAACTTCTGCTGTGGATGATGAAAGTAGAGATGCTAGAGGGACCCAGTATGAAGGGGCAAGGATATGCACCAGAGAGCAGCCACCCAGAGAGTGAGAGAAAGTGACTGAGAAGTCTAATCAAGGTGTAAACCATGTCCATTCATCCAACACTCATTAAACCGCTCTGAGTAAGAAATAGACATAAAGATTCAAAGACAGACTGACTCCAGCAATAAAACTGTGGAATAACAAGGGAGATCAAATGTATGCAGTGGGTGCTCAGTGGCTCAGTCGTGTCTGACTCTTTGTGACCCCATGGACTGTAGCCTGCCAGGCTCTGCTGTCCATGGGATTCTCCAAGCAGGAATACTGGAGTGGGTAGCCATCCCTTTCTCCAGGGGATCTTCCCAAATCAGGGATTAAATTCAGGTCTCCTTCATTGCAGGTGGATTCTTTACCATCTGAGCCACCAGGGAAGCCCAATGTATGCAGAGGTAGATACAATACATCCTCCATAAGGAGACCCCGGTTTGATTGCTGGGTCAGAAAGACCCGTTGGAGAAGGGATAGGCTACCCACTCCAGTATTCTTGGGCTTCCCTTGTGGCTCAGCTGGTAAAGAATCTGCCACCAATGTGGGAGATCTGGGTTTGATCCCTGGAGAAGGGAAAGGCTACCCACTCCAGTTTTCTGGCCTGGATAATTCCATGGACTATATAGTCCATGGGGTTGCAAAGAGTTGGACACGACTGAGTGACTATCACTTTCATTTCCCACAAAAACATCTATATCTGTTTCATTGACTACACTAAAGCCTTTGACTGTGTGAATCACAACAAACTGTAGAAAATTCTTCAAGAGATGGGAATACTAGACCACCTGACCTGCCTCTTGAAAAATCTCTATGCAGGTCAAGAAGCAACAGTTAGAACTGGACATGAAACAATGGCCTGGTTCACAATTGGAAAAGGAGTACATCAAGGCTGTATATTGTCACCCTGCTTATTTAACTTATATGCAGAGTACATCATGAGAAATGTCAGGCTGGATGAATCATAAACTAGAATCAAGGTTGCCAAGAGAAATATCAACAACTTCAGATATGCAGACGATACCAGCCTTATGGCAGAAAGTGAAGAGGAACTAAAAAGCCTGTTGATGAAGGTGAAACAGGAGAGTGAAAAAGTTGACTTAAAACTCAACATTCAAAAAATCTAACATCATAGGATCTTGTCCCATCACTTCATGGCAAGTAAATGGGGAAACAATGGAAACAGAGGTAGATTTTATTTTCTTGGGCTCAAAATCACCACGGATGGTGACTGAAATTAAAAGACACCTACTCCTTGGAAGCAAAGCTGTGACAAACCTAGACAGCGTATTAAAAAGCAGAGACATCACTTTGCTGACAAAGTTCCATCTAGTCAAAACTATGGTTTTTCCAGTAGTCATGTATAGATGTGAGGGTTGGAACATAAAGAAGGCTGAGTGATGAAAAATTGATGCCTTTGAACTGTGGTGCTGGAGAAGACCCTTGAGAGTTCCTTGGACTGCAAAGAGATCAAACCAGTAAACCCTAAAGGAAATCAACCCTGAATATGCATTGGAAGGACTGGTGTTGGAGCTGAATCTCTAATACTTTGGCCACCTGATGCAAAAAGCTGATCTACTGGAAAAGACCCTGATCCTGGGACAAATTGAGGGTAAGAGGAGAAAGGGGCAACAGAGGACAAGATGGTTGGATGGCATCACTGACTTAATGGACATGATTTAAAGCAAACTCTGGGAGACAGAGAAGGACAGGGAAGCCTGGCGTGCTGTAGTCCATGGAGTTGCAAGAATCAGACATGACTTAGTGACTAAACACCAAAAGAGTGCTGTGAGAACTGCCTGAAAGTGATGAGCATGTAGATATAAAGTGAAAGTGAAGTCGCTCAGTCGTGTCCGACTCTTTGTGACCCCATGGACTGTAGCCTACCACACACCTCCGTCCATGGGATTTTCCAGGCAAGAGTACTGGAGTGGGTTGCCATTTCCTTCTCCAGAGGATCTTCCCAACCCAGGTATCGAAGCCGAGTCTCTCGCATTGTAGGCAGATGCCTTACTGTCTGGGCCACCAGGGAAGTCAAGTAGATATAAGGCAAAGGTAAAGGGGGAATTGGAGAGGAATTCAAAGTGTAGCTTAAAGACTACACTTCGAAGAAGTGCAATAAAGCTACACTTTGAAGAATGCAATAGAGATCAACAAACTAGACAAAAGTTGAGGTGGAATTTGCTTCTGAAGACTTGTGTTCAGATCCAGCTCAATGCCTCTTAATCTCTTTAATAATTACAAAGTAGCTGACTCAACTAACGGCTGTATATGCTGTCAAAGATTCATTCACTCATACCTTTGTCCATTTAACAAATAAAGCACCTATTAAGTGTTATTTCCTAACCTTATGCTCTGGATGACCAAAATATGGTGTCTGCCCATGAGAACTTACTGTCCAGGAAGGAAGAGAGGAAGTTCAAGGTGGCAAATCTTATGACAAACTATGTCTTTCAATCCTCCTTTTCTTATCTTCCCATCTAGATTGAGAATTTCTTGAAGACCACGCCTTAAATAACTATAGTCACCACAGTGCTTACAGTGTGGTGGACGTTCTGAAGGTGTGTGTGTGTTGGTTGTTAGGGTGTGTGTGTGTAGAATGAGGGTGGGCGAATGGAAAGAGTCGTAAGTCACAGAGGAGCAAGCAATTCTCCCTGGGTAAATTCTAGCAGTACTTCGAGAATAAATCCATAGGAAAGGAATAAAAACACCTTTCTCCAGGTGTTTCATACACCTTTAGCTTTCCAATGGACCCCTACTTTATTTTCTTGACTTAGGACCAAAAATATCCCTGTTTGGATGCTCTGAGATTCTTCTTCATGCTCACATCAATTTCCTCAGAGAGCAATGACTCTGAAATGAATCTCTTCCAAAATCTCAACTTCAAAATGTCATGTTTCCTTATTTTTAAATATATACATATTTTTCTCCCCCTGGCTGTAGGAATATACATCATCTAATTAGCCAAATGGATTTTCAGTTCAGCCCAATCGTTTCCTTATCTCGCATCTGAAGCTCAGCATTGCTCAGAGGACTGCACGGGCATGGAGGTCCTTATTAACTCTGATCTTCAATTACATTGATTATAAGCCTGCTCCTGTAATTGTGCAGCATAGATCAGGGGTGAGCCGGGGAGCTCGGGACACTCCGTGGTAGAGTCGGGAGAGCCAGAGGCACATCAGCCCCCAAAGACATAGAAAGCTACGGATGAGAACTAAAAATACCCCGGAAGGAGGTGTCACCAGACAGAACCGCCTGGGGAGCCAGACAGCAGTGCAAACCCCTTTTGTGACACCTCCCATCATGACACAGACCTTCGAAAACCGTGGAAAGAAGATTTGAAAAGAAGGCTCTGGTCATGGTGGACAATGAGGAGCCAAAGAGGGAAGGACTGCATGGCTGAAAGATGGTCTTCACGAATGAAGCTCAGGGAACTCTTTTAGCCTGAAGTGTTCAGCTCTCCCTTTTGTCCCCTCTTTCTTTGGGTGTCATACAATCACAGGTTTCCTTCTCTCTGTTACATCATGTAACTCCACGATGACCCCATCTGACTTGGACCTGGGGGGACTGTCTTTCCAGGCACAGGAGGGAAGATAAATTATGGGGGAGCAGAAATGAGGAGCCCATCTCACCTTCAGCCCCACAAGATCCCTGAAAAATGCACTCCGTCCTACCTCACCCCTGATGCCCCATCCACAGAGCCCCAAGCCAGGCCTGAATGCATTCTGCCACCAGCCTTGGACTGAACACTACTTAAGGGGTGATCACTCTGTAGACGTGAGGTTAAAGACAACAGCTCAAGGGTTTGTGAGAGTGAGCAGAGACCACGTGGTAGCTGGGGGTACTCAGTCTTGGGGAGACAGCAACAGCTCCTCTAGGGTCATGGGGTAGGAGGGTGGAGGTGGTTCTTGTACAGTCATCTCTGAAAAGGGAATCTGCCACAAACTTCAGTGCCTAACCTGAACTTCTCCTGGCCACTCTTGTTCTTTCTGTCATTCTGTTCTCTTCTCCTTGGATCAACTTCAACCTGTTTCTCTGGAATGTCTCTACCTGTCATGGGTTGACTTGAGTCCACCCTGAAATTCCTTAGTTGAAGTTCTAATGTCTAGTGCCTCAGAATGCGACTGTACTTGATGACACGACCTTTTAAGTTTTTTTTTTTTTAATTATTATTATTATTGTGGAAAAAGTCACATAAAACATACTATTTTAACCATACTTAACCGGTCAGTTCAGGGGCACCAAGTATATTCACAGTATCATGCACCTCTCATCATCATCCATCTCCGAATTTCTCACCTTCCTAAACTCCCCAGTTTAGCTAATGTCCGCATACACCCCTTCTCACCCCACCCATGGCCGGGGCATCTATCAATGTACTTTCAGACCATGAATTTGACTATTCTAGGCACCTCACATTGTAGTTTAGTTGCTAAGTCAGGCCCAACTCTTTTGCGACCCCATGGACTATAGCCCACCAGGCTCCTCTGGCCATGGGGTTTCCCAGGCAAGAATACCAGAGTGAGTTGCCAATTCCTTCTCCAGGGGATCTTCCTGACCCAGGGGTCAACCCTGAGTCTCCTGCAATGGCAGGCAAATTCTTTACCACCGTCACCAGGGAAGTCAAGGTATCTCATATGGGTGGAATCAAATAGTATTTGTCTGTACCTCATGTCTATTGCAACCCACTCCAGTGTTCTTGCCTGGAGAATCCCAGGGACAGAGGAGCCTAGTGGCCTGCCATCTATGGGGACTCACAGAGTCGGACATGGCTGAAGCAACTTAGCAGCAGCAGCAGCAGCAGCATGTCTATTGTAATGACAGGATCTTTAAAGAGATAATTATGGTTAAAGGAAGTCATGAGGGTGAGCCTACATTCTATTAAAACTGCAGATGTCCTTCCAAGAAAAAGAGATTAGGATACAAACACCCACAGAAGGAAGACCATGTGAAGACCAGGGAGAAGACAGCCATCAGACAGCCATCGCCAAGCCCAGGAGAGAGGTCCTCAAAAGAAACTGACCCTGACAACACCTTGATCTCGGATGTTAGCCTCCAGAACCGTGAGGAAATAAATGTCTGTTGTTTCAGCCACATCACCTGTGGAACTCTCTTATGTCAGCCAGAGCAAACTGATGTATTACCTCTTTTTTGACAGCGACTTATCTTTTAAGCCTGGCATTTGCTCGATTTAATAACTTTTTATTTTGTGTCATGGGTCCCCATGGATCATTTCTCAGAATAAAATTTTCAAATATATAAAACATAATGCATAGTATTATAGAGGAAACCGATAACTGAAATACAGTTCTATCTGTGGGCCCCGTGGGGGTTCGTGGGGTCCAGGATACAAACCCTCACTTGAGCGAAGCTATTTTCATTCATTCCACAGGTGCCCAGTCTACTGCCTGACCTGGTTCCTAGCACTCCCAACATCACTGGATGGGAGAGGGAACAGCAGCTTGGTTGTGAAAGTGAAAGTCACTCAGTCACATCCAACTCTTTGTGACCCCATGGACTATACAGTCCATGGAATTCTCTAGACCAGAATACTGGAATGGGTAGCCTTTCCCTTCTCCAGGGGATCTTTTCAACCCAGGGATCGAACCCAGGTTTCCCGCATTGCAGGCGGATTCTTTACCAGCTGAGCCACAATGGAAGCCCACTATACATAAAATAGGTAAGCAATAGTGACCTACTATATAGCAGGGAACTGTACGCAATATCTTTTGCATGTGTGCATGATAAGTCGCTTCAGTTGTGCCTGACTCTTTGAGACCCTATGGACTATAGCCCTCCAGGCTCCTTTGTTCGTGGGATTCTCCAGGTAAGAATACTGGAGTGGGTTGTCATGCCCTCCTCTGGGGACCTTCCTGATCCAGGGATCTCTTATGTCTCCTGCACTGGCAGGCAGGTTCTTTACCACTAGCACCACCAGGGATGGCTTCCCTGGTGGCTCAGACAGTAAAGAATCTGCCTGCAATGCGGGACACCTAGGTTCGATCCCTGGGTTGGGAAGATTCCCTGGAGGAGGGCATGGTCACCCACTCCAGTACTCTTGCCTGGAGAATTCCCATGGACAGAGGAACCTGGTGGGCTACAGTCCATGGGGTCACAAAGAGTCAGACGCGACTGAGCAACTAAATACGACACAGCACAGTACCACCTGGGAAGCCCCATTATCTTGCAATAACCTATAATGGAAAATAATCTGAAAAATAATACTAACTGTTCACTTTGCCATACACTTGAAACTAACACAACATTGCAAATTAACGAGGCTTCAATAAAAATTAAATTAAAAAAGAATAAAAGAGTAGATTCCATGGAAATAAGCTGTCATAAGCTAGAGATCCCTCAATGGGAAAATGAAATGTTAATATATTTGTGAAGCCCATGTCATATAAGAGACACTGAAGAATCCATCACTAGATGTCCCAGAAAAGGAAGCATGGATATAGACAGCCCACTGGTATTCTATGTTAGAAAAAGACATACTTCCAAATAAACTTGTTTCCAAGTGTTGCTCCCTCTCCCCATATAGAGGTCAGACAATTGTTGTGTTTCTACCACTTTCTGTCTTTCCCACCTCAAACTGTGATCAAAGTCTGGCTAAAACAGATTGCCACAGAATTCCACAGGCTTTTACATATGCCTGCTCTTGCTTCATAGCTGAGTTAGGGGTGTTTGAGTCTGAACAAAAGAGGTTTGAAGTGTTGAAATCTCAAAAAATAATTTCTCTCCCCAGGGATATAACAATTTGGTATCAAGCTAGGCAGCAGGGAAAAATAACAAAGTCATAAAACGCTTCTCGTTTTTCTTTAAGTAACTTAAAATTTTAAAGAATAATTGAGGAGATTAAAAGCAGCTATTTACTTTTAATTTAATAATTCAGTTGTTTTGTCTCCCTTTCTTTTAAAAAAAAATGTCTTCATTAATTCATTGGGAATTTATGCATCAAACCCAATCTTGGTATCAGATTTCTTTTTGATCTAAGATCAGTGCTTCTTGAATGAACCTGATAGACAGTTGCTCAGAAAACTCAAAGATCCTTTAGCTCTGCTTTGCTAATACTGAAAAACTTTCTTCTCTGTCAGTTGCTCACATAAGACATGAACTTGGGTGGAAGGCAAAGGTCTGGATTTTGGAGTCAAACAAGCATGGATTACATCCTAGCCCAGGCATTCGATAACTGTATGACCTTGGAACAAATCACTTAATCTTGGCAGGACTCCTCAATTTCCATATCTCTACAATAGGAATAGTTATTTCATGGAGCTTCTATGACTATTAAATAAAATATATTTGAATTGCCTAAGGACAGGACTGTGCCTGGCTAGGGCCTCTGCATTGCACTATTCCAGGGAATAAAACTTACACAGCAAAAATGCATTCTATGCATAATTATATTAATACTTCTATCCATGTGTTCAGTCACTCAGTTGCGTCTGACTCTGTGCCCCCATGGACTGGAGTCTGCCAGACTCCTATGTCCATAGAATTTATTCAGGCAGGAATCCTGTCCTGAATATTCATTGGAAGGACTGATGCTGAAGCTGAAATTCCAATACTTTGGCCACTTGATGTGAAGAACTGATTCCTTAGAAAAGACCCTGATGCTGGGAAAGACTGAAGGCAGGAGGAGAAGGGGACAACAGAGGATGAGACGGTTGGATGGCATCACCAACTTGATGGACATGAGTTTGAGCAAGATCTGGGAGTTGGTGATGGACAGGGAAGTGTGGCATGCTGCAGTCCATGGGGTCGCAAAGAGCCAGACATGACTGAGCCACAGAACTGAACTGAAGAATCCTGTAGTGGGCTCCCATTTCCTACTCCAGGGGATCTTCCTGATTCAGGGATCAAACCCATGTCTCTTGCATCTCCTGCACTGGCAGATGGATTCTTTTCCACTAGCACCACCCGGGAAGCCCTTGTCTATACATATACATTATCGTGTATTTCATATATACAACTGTATAATTGCGTGTGTCTATGTATATATGCTTGCATATGTTTACATACACATAAACACAGATAATTCTGTGAAAAATTGTATCCTAAGTAGATGTTACTCCTGGAGTTGTGCAACATGGTAGTCTTGCCTGGGAAAGAGTCAGACAATACATTTATTTTAAAAAAGGAAAACTTTCTTCCATCTACCCAAGGACGCTCATTTCCTCTGTGTGGATTCATGGCTTATCTCAATAGCACCTCCTCTGATTTTCTCAGTTTCCCGGGGCAAGTTGGGTAGGGCAGGAACAAGCGCTACTACTTTAAGATATGTTGCAGGAACTCTGCTCAATAATTTGACCTATATGGGAAACAATATTTTTTTAAAAGAGTGGGTATATGTATGATGGATTCACTTTGTTGTATAACAGAAACTAACACAACATTTTAAATCAACTGTGTGTGTGCTGTGTGCGTGCTCAGTCGCTTCAGTTGTGTCGAACTCTTTGTGACTCTATGGACTGTAGCCTGCCAAGCTCCTCTGTCCATGGGGTTCTCCACGCAAGCATACTGGAGTGGACTGCCATGCCCTTCTCCAGGGAATCTTCCCGAGCCAGGATCAGGAATTAACTATACTCCAACAAAAAACTGTTCAAAAAAAGATGTGTTTCAGGAGTGAGGTAACAATGTAGAGGCTAGAGAAATGCCTGGCACATGTTAGGTTCAAAAAATTTGTAATGAAAATACAAAATGTGTGGCTAAGACACGACTGACTGGATGAATTAACAAATGCATGATTGCCCTGTGTGATTTTCCAGATCCAGCAGTTTAACTATGTTCCGTGACCCATTTCCCCCTTCTTCTAGTCCACCCTTTTCATGAAACATGCTTCTTTTTGCCTTTCCTAAGGAAGCTGCACGAATGTCAGGGGCTGTTTGGCAAAGACGACTCACAACTGTGAGCACCAAGAATAACCGTATTAGCAATTCCTCCCAGATCTGTTTCATTACTATGCTGTGGGTTCGATGCCAGTCGACCAAATCAGGGCCAGGCACCTGCCTGCTTCTGAGTGTCTCTCTCACTGTCACTGCCGGCACGCGTGCACGCCTGTGTGTATGTGTTCCTTTCTCTCCAGATTGCTTACCCCACCTTCTCTTCTCTTTTGAATTCAGTGGGAAAACCACAGACCTTGGAATTGGCAAACCTAAATTCAAAAAGTGCCCTTCCCACTTATTCTTTGGATAACCTTGTGTGTTAGCTGCTCAGCCGTGTCCAACTCTGCAACCCCACGGACTGTGCCTGCCAGGCTCCACTGTCCATGGAATTCTCCAGGCAAGAATCCTGGAGTGGGTTGTCATTCCCTTTTCCAGGGGATCATCCCAACCCAGGGATGGAACCGGAGTCTCCTGCACAGCATGGCAGATTTTTTAACCATCTGAACCACCAGGGAAGCCCTTGAATAATCTTGGGATCTGATTAATATTCCGTTTCTCAGCTTCCTCATCTAAAAGAAGACGAATAATATTTACCTTGTAGCATTTGCAGGAATATCACGTGTGACCATGCGCGCGTTTTCAAATGGACATGTTCTTTATCACTGCTGCTGCTATTAATCTAATTGATCCTAGAAATAACTCTCGAGGGTAAATGTTACTTTTAGCCCCACTTTACAGACAAGGAAATTGAAACTGAAGGGTGTCAAAGGTACATGTTTTAAATTGCACAGCTAGGAAGCTGACTGATTTGATTCCAAATCAGAACTCATCCCATCTGTCTCTGGGTCTAGAGCTCTGGCTGTTAACACCAGGTTATCTTCTATTCCCCTCACTTCAGGGAAAACCAATCTGCACTACTAAGATGGAGACTGTGTGTGTGTGTGTGTGTGTGTGTGTGTGTGTGTGCGCGTGTGAGTGAGATTTTGGCTTCTGTCAATATCCATCTCTGACTATTTCTCTAAGTACAGAGCTTCTCTTGGTAGCCGTCGAGACATAAATCAGACCATGCTGAGAGTGTGTATGTGCTAGCGAGAGAGAAATGGCAGAGGGAAGGTGACATAATATTGTAATTCAATACTTAATATCTCCAAAGACATGTAATACATCCTCTTGATATTTCCAGAATATATTTTCTGGAAACTGGACAATAATTCAAATTAATGCTAAGCCTAAATCTAATTGTTTTATGATGCTACAGAGCACTACATGGGGCAAGGCTTCCAAAAACCAGAGGTTCCAACAGTCATGTTGATGGAACAGGTTTCAGACTCTGGCACAGATGAGAACAGCTGCCTAAATATAGAATACTGGTACCTGGAGCAACATTACAAAGGAGGCTCGGCTTCGTTCCACGCTAGGCAAGCCTACTATGAATTCTGGGCAAGATAAGGAGAGAAAGGGTAAGATTTGTATTTGAGGACCAGATGAAGGTCTTGAGGTTCAAACGAGATAAAGGATGACTGAGATCTACTTTTCCGATAGATGTCATGTGAACCGTGAGTTCTTCCACTCTGTCCCCAGAAGGAGGGGGTTGGGATGCAGCTTCAGGGAGCCAGGTTCTGGAGTCAGACAGGACTAGTTGGAGCCCCAACCCTGCCAGCTGACGGACTTATGCCAGTTTGTGAGCCTCAGGGCTCCTCTTCTATCAGATGTGGACAACAATAACTACCACACCCTCCACACACCACACTGAGATGTCACAGTCAATGCAGAAAGCAAGCTGCTGAAGAATATATGGAATCTGATGTCAAGTTTGAAATGAACAAGCAGTAATTCAGCATGTGTGTGTGTGTGTGTGTGCATATGTGTATGTATGAATATTTGTCAGTATAGGAATAGTAAAAATTCTGGAAAGGTCTACATTGAAAGAGTTGTCAACCAAACAGATCAAGGCCAGGAATATGAATAAAGGCATATTTAACACTTACATCACTCACTCTTGTATTACTTTTCATACTAAGAGCACTGCTGCTGCTGCTGCTACAATTCCTATTGGTAATAGCAGTATATCAACAACTTCAGAAGACTTAGAGAAGAATAAACGTAATACAGTCAATCCTAAAGGAAATCAACCCTGAATATTCATTGGCAGGGCTGAGGCTGAAGCTGAAGCACTAATACTTTGGCCACCTGATGTGAAGAGCCGACTCACTGGAAAAGATTGCAGGCTGGAGGAGAAGGGGACGACAGAGGATGAGATGCTTGGAGGGCATCACTGACTCAATGGACATGAGTTTGAGCAAACTCTGGGAGGTGGTGAAGGACAGGGAAGCCTGGCATGCTGCAGGTCCATGGTGCCACAAAAAGCTGGACACAACGGAGCGACTGAACAACAACAAAATGCATATATTAATAATATTGACTCAGACACATAGTAGGTGGCCGAAACGTGCTTCCTAATTCCTTGCTTGTCATTGGTAACTAAGGAATGTGTTCTCCTTCCTTTGAACTAGGAGGGGCACCAGGTAAAGAAAGGCAGCAACTGACTAACTGGCTCTGCTCCTGCTTCCATGCACGACCTTCTTAGCCCACCCACCCCTTTGCCTTTGCTCAGGTTGTTCCCATATCTTGGAGCATCCTCCTCACCTTACCTGTCCTCCCAGACCCAGCCACAGTCAATTCATCTTTCCTGGTTCTCTCACCTGGAAGTGGCCTGTCCATCTGCATCAGTGGCCTGGCATATGCAGCTCTCCACTTACATGATTCTCACTATGAATGGATCTGAGTTCAGCACACCCTTACTGAGTATTCCCCATGTGACAAGGTTTAGGCAGGCTGATGTCTTTGGAAGAGACTGAACTATCCAAGGGACCACCCATGTTTAACTCATCTTCAAATCATGGTTCCTTAGCACAGTGTGCTTGGCACTTAGCAGGTAACCAGTAAACATTTTGGATGAGTGGATGGAAGACAGACGGATGAAGTGACAAATGGTGTTTTCAGCTCTTTGAAGAACACTGCCTCAGATGTTATCTGAGAACAAAAGAAGGAGATCAAACGAGTCAATCCTAAAGGAAATCCACTGTGAATGTTCATTGGTCTGGACTGATGCTGAAGCTGAAGCTGCAACACGTTGACCACCTGATGCGAAGAGCCGACTCACTGGAAAAAGACCCTGATGCTAAGAAAGATGGAAAGCAAAAGGAGAAGGCGGCAGCAGAGGAGGAGATGGTTGGATGGCACCATCGACCCAATGGACATGAGTTGGAGCAAACTCTGGGAGATGGTAAAGGACAAGGAAGCAATCCATGGGGTTGCAAAGAGTCAGACATGACTTAGCGACTGAACAACGAGACCACAGTTTTCCCCCTATACTTTCCAATGGTGCTTCAAATTCCACCTGAGACTGACTAATGAGTCTTAGCAACAGGCAATGTTTGCTTAGCATTTAAGACAGTGTGTAAAGACTTTACACCTAATATCTTATTTGATACTCACAGTAAGAGGGCTTGGGGGTTCAGGAGTCAGACAGATCGTGAGTATGGGGAAACTTACTACCAGCTTTGGGACTCAGTTTCCCCATTTGAATAGAATTAAAATAATAACGGTAGCTACCTCTAGGGTTACTGTCAGGAAGAAGAAATTTAAGGAATGAAAAAAAAATGAGAGTAGTTGGTATTTGTTTATACTCTATCTACATGCATGTTTGTTCCACAAAGTTATTCTCATTCCCATGTCATCTATGAAGATATTGAAGGCAGAAAAGAAAGTTTACTGCCCAAGTCCACATAATTGTTTAATTAGAAGCCTGGCATTGAGTCCAGATACCCAGACTCTAGGTACCATGTTTCATCTAAAACTGGCACTTTACTTTTCAGCAGTCGGTGGAGTTTAAGTCTGAACTCGTTTATTCACATGGTTGGCAAAAGTTTATTGAGGACCATACATATGCCAGGCCTGATTGTAAGAACTGGGTATTCAGCAGGGAGCACAAAAGACGCAGCACTACAGCACTTGGCTATAGAGAGTGTACAAGAGCATTAAACAAGGAAATGCGCCAACACGTCCATGACTACAAGTGAGGAGTGCTGCGGAGAAAGAAGCACACGGACTGCTGTGAAGACCCAGCGGGCTCTGTGTGCGCGGGGCAGGGGGCAGGAGGAGGGAAACGGAAATAAAGTTTATTGCAAATAATAATAATAATGTGAAGTTCTAAGGCAGAAAATTGTTTGGTTCTATTTTTGATTGAACCAGCAGTATAGCACATGATGTAAAGTAGGTGATGTGCAAGATTTGGCATGTATTTTTGCTTTTGCTTTCAAACTTAATTGTCTGCTAAGTGTTTGAAAGAGCACAGTTAAATACCCAAACTAGGATTCCGTGTCTGAACCCAACTCCACAGCGTAGTTGACAGTTTACACAACAGGATCAGGTTTTACCAAAGGCCACAAAACAGACCAAACACAGACTAAACATAATTTCACTTTTGCAAAGACCTAGTCAATTTTCTCTTTCCTTTTTTGTTGTTAAAATCATTTAGATGATGATACCCTTCTGTCTTTTTATAGATGGAGAATCCAATGCGGTGTTTAAGAGCAGGACCATGGAGTCAGGCGGCCAGTTTTCATGTTCCAGCTGGGCCACAAACTAACCCAGTGATAACAATCCAGTTAAATGGGCCTTGGTTCCTCAGCTATAAAACTGTGGATAATAATCTCATAGGAATGTGGGCGGTAATGTATGCAAATTAAATTTCCCTTGTTTCAAATTACTCACTTTTAATGTAAATGAGGTCATCTATGTAAAGTCCTTAAAACAGTACCTGGCACATAATAAATGCTTAATTAGTGTTAGCTATTCTTATACAATTTCCACTTACATATATTTGATAACCCTGTTGTGGAATACAAGGGAATGTTGCCTTGTTCAAAATTAGTTTGGCAAAAACAAACATAATAATAGGAACTCCTGCTTAAGCTTTGAATGTAAGTGCAAACAAAAGCTGGTTCTGTGACTCATTTCTATTTTCTGAATTGCCTGTTCTTCTGTGAACCTCAGTCAGGAGTCAGTCTTTAGCCAGGCCATGGGTACATGCACATCAGATTGTGTGTGTGTTTCAACAAGAACACACAGCTCCTGTTGCTTCCGAGGGCTGCAAAGAAAGGACATTAAAAGTGAGTGATTTGAAACAACTGAAATTTAATTAAAAACAAAATTAAAAGTTGTTCCAGGCCCAGCGCTTCAGCCAGAAAGACTCAGAGGAAATTAGTAAGTGCTACTAATAGCTGGATCCAATTCACAAACCTCCATGAAGACAGTCGGAGGAGAGAAGATGCAAACTCTTTAGATGAAACAATTAAAGATCACTTCTGAGAAATAATCATGAACAGTATCCCAGGGCAAAAAGGAACATTATTCGCTGGTATGTTTCTTTGTGACTTTCTCATTTCCATTATGGGAAAGTGCCCTGAGATTTCCCCAAGCAGCATCTTCTATGGTAATGGAGGGGACATTGATTTTAAAAAGCAGACTTAAATGAGTGGGAGATGGAGGGGGAAATTCTTAAAAAAAAATCATTGTCATTCACTGCCTGAAATTCCACCTTACCAATTCATTTATCCTTTGAAATTTCAAATACTCAGCTTGCTTAGTAAAATTCTCATTCCTCTCAAATTATGGATCTCAAACAATGAGCTGACAAGTGTAGTTGGGAACTGGGTGCCAGGATGGTTACATGAGCTGGTTTCTGGGGTGCCACTGCGGATGGAATAAGAGTGGGCAATGCAGCTGTGTCTGAGATGGACTTGGGAGGCATGTCCCCGAGAGATCAGTCTTAGGGCAGCCTGGAGAGAGGCAGAGGAAAGGAAGCCATGGGAGGAGCCAGGGAGATACAGGAATTGAGCTGAGGGCAGTAAATGAGGGGAGGAGGTAGATGTCAGGGACAAAGGGACCAGAGTAGCGATGCTGAAAGCTGTCATGAATGGTAGCCAGCCAGAAATGGAGTGACCCCGCTTAATTCAAACCCAGTGGGGGTGGACAGGAAATGACTCTGAACAAAGGAATGCTCATGAGAGCCCAACTCTGCTGAGCATCAGATGGAAAGGCAAAAGAATGCCTGCACCATGAAAGACCTGGTTCCTGCCCACCCATACAGCCTCACCTCATCATTGCCCACCCAACCATTCTGACCCTGTCCCAGCTTCTCTGTCACTCAAGCGGCTTTGGATTTGCTGTTCCCTCTGCCTGAAACACCTACCCCGCCCCCCACCCCCTACCCCCGGCTTGTTCCCTTCACATCTCAGTTTAAAAGCCCTCTCCTCAGAGAGGCCTTCTCTGACCACCCTATCTGAGATAACATTCCAATTCTCCTCTTTGTTTTAATTATTTTATACCGTTTTAATTATTTTCACAGCAGCTCTCATTTCTTTCATTGCCTGGACATATTCTATTATTTTGCTAATTTCCTTTGGTGTCTGTCTCCCGCTGAGAATGAAAGCATTATGAAGGCAGGAGCCTTTGAAATGCTTTTCCTTTTTGCAAGATAGCATTTCTACTGCTCCAGGCCACATAAGGATCAGGAAATAAATATCTGTTCCACAAGTGAGTATGTTCTATAAAGATTAGGACACTGCAGGTAAAACGTCTAGCACACTGCGCTGCCACGTTAGTCGCACATGATGACTTTCAGTCGATTATTTTTATAATTAACCAATATTGTATTGATCTGGATTCTAATAGTGTGCTTGAGCCTGGGAGGGAGAAGGATGGTGACTTGAAAAACGTCTGGAAGGGCTCCAAATTCCAATCTGGTGTCTCCCAGTGTGTTTGGAATTCCTGAGACTCCGTAAGCACGTGCTGGTTGTATAGATGGATCTTATTTGGAAAGTGAGGATGGGAAGAGTGTGACACTGGATGTGGCTGAGGGCTGACTCAGCAGATTGATAAGGGAAAGGGGGAAAGCTGAGACCAATTTCCTTTTGCACAAACTAGTCTCATTCCATCCTCAAACAAATTCTTTGAGGCGGTTGATGAATCCATCCAAGCCCAACCTACCCTTAATGATCAACTCAACCTCTCCCTTCTCCAAGAATTCACTGAGATTTATTTTAGTAAGAATTCCCTCTTCTATTTCTGGTGTCGGTTTGGAAACCAGGCAGCTAATGTTTCTGGGGCTCAAGACAGGTGTTAAAGATGCTATCCCACTGTTAGATCAGGAGATCTAATTCTGGATTTCAAATGAAAATTGTACTAGGGATCATCACCAAATAACACAGTAAATGTCTCAAACTGACTTTTGAGATTTGCTGTTGTTTTTGTTTTTGTTTGTTTCGATGTCTTCAATGAGTAAGAGATCTACCATATACAGAGTTCCCACTCTGTGATGGATACTGTGACAAAATTTGGAGGCTATCAAGGTGGAGGAGAGAGACCCCACCTGAAAGTAGTGTACGGTTCAGTTGGGGGATAACCAGACAGGCAGTTTCCCACAGCCCATCGTCAAGGTTGTGATGAAGATGAAACAGAGAAGACAGAGCTGGGGCCCTTGTCTCCCCTGCAAAGTCAAGGTGGCCACATCTGAGCTGAATGTTAAAGTACAGAAGAAGGCAGCAGCTAGGGGAGTGCAGGGAAAAGAGGATTTAGGTAAAATGAAAGGAGTGGCCATAAAGGAAAAATAAAAGAGAACCTGGACCTTCAGGAAACAGCCATCTCATTTGGCTGCAGTGCTAAAGAAATGGGAAATAAGCAAAGATAAGGCTGAACATATTTTCCACTCTCACATTCTACAATTCAGAAAACTGTCAAGCTGGCTGCTTTGCCACATGGCCACGGTGTGGCCTTACCCCTTCGTTCTCTCTCTCGAGGAAGCAGAAGCTGCCATTGTTAATTGATTCCATATTTCAAGTGTGACATCAGTTCCGGTTGCTGGGCCCCTGGGCCTCCCTTCAGGCCTCTGCTTCCACGGCAGGCCCCGTGCCCCACATTGAAGTTTCTGTAGGAAATGGCCACCCCCAGAGCTTTCGCACTCACCGGTCTCGTCAGCACCTATGTGGGGGCCGAGATTGATCACTCTCTCCATCCTGACCCAAAGGCCGCAGTGAAACTTCACCTGAAATATTACTTAAATGATTCAAACCTTTAGAAGCTCAGCCTTCAGAGAGCTGGCAAATTAATTGTGCTCACAGACCACAGTGACATCTCTTGCAAATAATTTCCATCCAGGTAGGATGTGTAAAGGTCCTAAGATCATGTGTTCTTCAAAGTTGCTTGCATTTTTCTTTCTTTCTTTTTTTTTCCCCCCTACAAACATAATCAAGAGGTGGGCATCTGTTCTTGATCTCATGTAGGAAAGCTGGTGCATGAGCAGAATAGTAATAATAAGTAGCTTTTGGGTATATTTACCACAACCAGGCTCTTGCATTTAACAACCACTTAATTCTCATGATTCTGGTCTGATTTCTGATGCATTAGCATCCTTGTTTTTTGAAGTAGCCTCACAGGAAAGGTGAAGTTAGAACTGGACTGTGCACTCTGCTGTTACTGTTCATGCTACCCACAGCTTGGCAAAAGTGCTCTTACTTTGATGTTTGGGGTCACCAACCTCTAAGGGATCCCAGGAAGTGGCGCAAAGTAGCCTTTGACTCCTTCCCCTCCTCGGCTCCTCCTTACAATGAACTGCTAAGCTTCCTTGCTGCAGTTGTATGCTGCTGCTGTTGCTAAGTCACTTCAGTCGTGTCTGACTCTGTGCAACCCCAGAGACGGCAGCCCACCAGGCTCCCCCTTCCCTGGACTCTCCAGGTGAGAGTACTGGAGTGGGTCGCCATTGCCTTCTCCAGCTCCAGTTGTATAGGACTCCCTTATCTTCACTCTCACTTCTCTCTTTTTTTTTTCTTCACATTGTTGGCTGCCCTGGGTCTTTGTTGCAGCATCCGGGCTTCCTAGCTGTGGTGCATGGGCCCCAGAGGATGCGGGCTCAGTTGCCGCACATGAGTTTGGTTGCCATGTGTATGTGGGATATTGGACTTCCTGGGAGGTGCAGTGGTCAAGAAGCTACCTGCCAATGCAGGAGATGCAAGAGACGCGGGTTTGATTCCTGGGTCTGGAAGATCCCCTGGAGTAGGAAAGTGCAACCTGCTCTGGTACTCTTACCTGGAAAATTCCATGGACAGAGGAACCTGGTGAGCTACAGTCCAGGCTGAGCACACGTGTACACAGACACACATACATGGGATATTAGTTCCCCAACCAGGGATCGAACCCATGTCTCCTGTGTTGGAAGGCAGATTTTTAACCACAGACCACTGGAAAGTCCTTCAGTCTCACTTCTTGTTCAGACATTAGCAGACAGACTAAATGTAACAACCCCCTAATAAGTTGCCTGCCTTCTGTCTTGGCCCCTCAGACTCAGCTTCTGCACCGTGGTCAGTCCATCCACAGGTCTGTATTGAATCCTGAGCATGAACTGGAGATTCCACAAGAACAAGACACCTAGAGCCCTTGCTCTTAGAGGTTTAAAGTAGCCTTATCAGAGGCTGTTGTTTTCCAGGTCTCAACTGTGTGCCGAGACCTTGTCCAGTGCTTCATATATAATCATTCTAATGTACTTGGAGGTGATTTACCATTATCAAAGATGAGCAAACAAAAGGTTTAGAAATTAACTAACTAATTCCATGCTACACAGCTAGGGAATATTGGAGACAGGTATTGAACTCAGAGTGTGTGAATCTACAGCCCAGACTCTTAACCAAATTAGAGATCAAATAAGCAATGGTGAATGTGCTAAGCGCAGAAAAAAAAGTTCAGGATCATTTCATAGGGAGACCTAACTTACAACAGGAGAGACTGATGAAGACGATGATGTCAATAAAAGCTAGTATTACCCAGTGTTTCCTACCTGCCAAACATTCTACTAAATATCAGTGAGATATTATCTCATTTAAATTTCCTAAGCAGGAGTTATCAATATTATACCCACCCTACAGATTAAAAAATATACCAGAGGTTTAAGTAACATTTTGCAACATCAAATAACTATTAGTAGAACCAGCAGTTGAGCCCAGATATATCTGACTCTATAGCCTGAGCTCTGAATTAACATACCGCATTGCCTTTTAAGCAACACAAAAGCTTAACACTTTAAGCTATTCACAAGTCCTTGTTTAAAGCTCTTTAGCAGCTTCATGACCCTTAAGCCTGACACAGAAACCCCTGCTTTTCTCACCTGCTCCTTCTTTTAGACTTGGGCAAGCCTCATGGATCCCCAGATGCTCTGGATTCTCTCTGCTCTCCTGCCACACCTTTGCTCATACGCTTGCCTCTACCGGGAAGGTCATCCTTCTTGTCCTCATTCTCTCTCTCCATCTCCAACAGAGTATAGAGTCTCACTTCAATCCCTGTCCATCCAGCTTCCTCTGATGGGACAAATCCGAGGCAAAACAAATCCTCTGGCTCCCTGAACGTTTACCCAGATCTGTCCAGTGGAAAACACCAGGCTTCCCTGGCAACCTTGCTGACTCTTATCTGTATGTCCCTTCTGGTCCAGATTATGATATGCCTTCTATCACTGTCTTTGACTTTATAGATATTCTGTCACTTTAAATAGTAAGTGTAATCCCCTTGGGGGGCAAGCTTAGCATTTACAGAGCATCTATTCGAGGCTATTTTCATACTACTTTTTATTTCAACCTCATCAATGCCCTGTGCAGTAGAGGCGAAAAGCTGTACTTTTATAGATGGTGAAGCTGATAGTTCCGAGATGTGAGGTGACTTGTCCAAGATCCATAGTTAGTAAGTGGAGGAGTGCAGATTTGTGCTGAAGGGTTTCTGCTAATCCTGGAGAAGGAAATGGCAACCCACTCCAGTGTTCTTGCCTAGAGAACTCCATGAGCAGAGGAGCCTGACAGGCCACAGTTCATGGGGTCGCAAAGAATCGGACATGATTGAGCAACTAACACTAAGGCTTTCTGCTTCTACATCTTGCATCCTTTCCCCTACTTCAGGTCCCTTCAGAGCTGATAGTATCTGAGTGAGTTCCAGAGTGTGGGTCTTGGCACTGAGCAGACAGCAGTGTCAGATGGCAGTCCTGTTTGGAGGATTCACTGGTAAAGTCCAAATGAGAATCAGGGTGAGATCAGGGGAGGGAAGCCAGGGAAACTTCAGGAGTAGTCCAGGCTCTGGGGATGGTTCCAGCTAAGGGTGAGATGCCCAGGGACGTTAGCAGAGCTTCAGGAAGTTGCCAACAACTCCCCTCCCTCCAAAACAATAAATAAATAAATAGAAAGAAAAACAAACCAAGGCGATGCCGCTGTAGATATATTTGGCTTAGATAATCTAGAGGGGTGGCTAGGGAGGAAAGCCAAACAGCAAGGCTCTGCTGGGCAGAGACTGGGGGTGGATAGGGTGGGGGCAGTGAGGAACGAGCAGGGGGAGGCAGAGAAGCAGAGGGGAGGCACAGGTTTTAATGATTCCTCCCATCTCATCATTTCCTTCTGAATATGATGCATCCTCCCCCTCTCACACTCTCACTGGCATCTGAGATGCTCAAGGGCCCTCGGCAGCTGAAGCTGGGAGTTAGAGACCGAGAGGCATCTTTTCCACTGCAGCCCTGCTACCCACTGCTTTCTGCTTCACACTAGCATCCTGGGGAGCCCATGGTCCCAGCACAAGCTTGGCTGTGATCCTTCTAAGCTTTCTTCAAATGGCAACTTGTGGGCTGTGAAAGGTTTGCTCAGCTGCTTCTGCTCCCAAGATCCCTGCTCAGGAGGCTGCCTGGCTACAGACTGTCCCAATAAAGAGTAGAAAAACAGAGGACTGAGATGCTAAGGGGATTGTTTCATAAAGCCTCCGGAGGCCACAAACCCAGTGGGAAGAGTAAAGGGGGACTTTGAACCCCAGTATTTCTCATTCTACTGTTAGAATATGAGACCAGGGAGGAATTTTAAGTGCCACCTTTTTCCATTTCTCCCATTTTACAATGTCAAAACCTAGAAAAAGTCTAGAGAAATAGAGAGTTGCCCAAAGTCCAGGTGAATCTGTGGACTAGCTAGAACCCGATCTTGTCATTGAATAATTCTCTGTCTACCACATCTCATGGTTGCTCATTTGTAAAGATTCTGCCCATCCCCTTACTGCCTGTGTGATGCTGAAGTGGTCACATAAACTCCCTCAGCTTTAGTTTCCCTTAAATTTACAATGGGGAAAATGCCTGGATCTACTACATGTGGGAGATTCCATGTTGCAATTCCCCTGGTGGCTCAAACGGTAAAGAATCTGCCTGCAATGCAAGAGACTCGGGTTCGATACCTGGGTCAGGAAGATCCCCTGGAGAAGGACATGGCAACCCACTTCAGTATTCTTGCCTAGAGAATTCCATGGACAGAGGAGCCTGGCGGGCTACAACCATGGGGTCGCAAAGAATTGGACACGACTGAGCAACTAACACACTACATGTGGTGATAGAATTAAATGAGGTAATGCTTTGCAAAGCACTCAGCATGAGGCCCGGTGCTTAGCAATGTTCTGTAAATGTTACCAATTCACAGCGCTGTTACTACCACAATCACAGTCAATTGCTGGAAGGCTTAAACGACAGGATGCAGTGACAAGTGTCTGTGACCGCCCCCCGCCCTACCCCGGGAAGCCTGTGTCATACATCACCCACCTCCAGGGAACATCAGTGGTTCAAGACCCAACTCAGGTAGCGCCTCCTGCCTCCTCCAGACATCCTCTCCTTGGCACCCCATCTCCAGCCTGGGCTACTTGGTTGGCCCTCCTCTGTTTCCCAGAGAACCCAGTGCATGCCCCCTGGAGATGTACCACACTGCTTGCCTATGCCATCTTCTTGGCAGTGTCTCACTGCTAACAAGTTGGGGGTGGCCAGAGATGGTGTTTTATCTATCTCTGCTACCCCAGCCTCTGAGCAGGCTGCGGAGGCTGATGAACTATATTTGTTGACCACAGGAAGGAGGGAGGAAGGAAGAAAACAGACACTATATATGAATCCAGAAGAGGTGTTGCTATAACTGAATTTTTGACTATTTAATTTCTTTCTTGGGGCCAAGTTAAGCCTCTCTAAAATTGTACCTTCTACTTACCTGACCATACCCATGAAGATCTCTTCCGAACTTCTTTATCATCTTCATAAATAATAAAACACTGAACAAACAGAAAGGGAAGGCACAACATTCTCATCATCAGATCTGTTCTCACAGCTGGCCAAGTACTTCCACACTCATCAACCTCACTGACAATGATTTGAGGCAAGAAGCATCACCATCGCTTTTAGATGAGAAAAATAAGAATCAGGGCAGGTGAATGAATATGCCCAAGGTCACAAAGGAGAAGTCAGAAGAACTGGCAATAGAACTCACACCGCTTGGGCCACAGGTCAGCGCACCTGACCTCTGTGCCACACACCCTTCTCTACCCTAGCACTGCACCCTTGCTGCAATGCTGCACCACTTTGCAAACACCACACCAAGAATTATAGAGCATCCAACTCTACATCCTTTAGCTCCATCCCATCAAAGCTCCCACCTGCCTTTCTCTCCTCCTAGTCAAAAAGTCAAAGTGGCCTTGGGCTCACAACAGTGGAAAAGAATTATTTAATGCAAATAAATTAAAATGCCCTACCCCTTGCCACCATTCTCTGCCCCCAGTTCCTACTAATACATTTTTGGACTCGACCTGCTATCAAAACACAGAAATTAGTCTCCAATTTTAGATGTCAAACTCAGTTATCCCTTCTGTTAAGAAGGGAAATTAGTAACAATTCATCCTGGTTGGAAGCCAAGCTAACATTGTAGCACAATGTGTCATTAAAAATCCCAGCCCAACTATCTGTTGTGATATCCTTAAAAGCTTGAGCGTGTTCAACTTCTTAGACTTCTTAGACTGGTTCGATGGTTCTATGTGCTTTGTTCTCTCTCAAGTCCCCTGTCATCTTTAACCTGGGGATCAGTTACTATTTAAGGAAAAAATAGGCTTTGACGCATTTTTTCCTTCCATGGTTTTGTGGATTTAGACTTTTCTAATGAAGAGAGTTGATGAAAGAAAAAAAAAAAAAAAAGGATTCCACTCTAGGGGGCCTCCACAGCTCCCAGCACCAGCTCCAAGCCATTGCTAAGCAAGCTGTCCATTAAGTACAAGAAGAGGGAAAAGGGAAAAAGTTTTCACAGTTTATAATTATATTACCAGTTTCATTACAGATCTCATTTTAATTCTGACTGAAACCTCACCTTGCCTTCTCCCGCACTCTCTCACGTACAGTTATTAACTCTGGGTTGGAGTTCAACCTGTTCTTCCTGATTTCAGCATATTAATATGGTTTATTGGCATTTCATTGCCACCTCCTCCCTGGGTGTTCTGAATCTCAGCTCAATTTATAGTTTCCCTTCTTCCTGGGCTCTGGGATAAAGCCTGTTTCCTTGTGGTGTTGGGGAACGGGGGGCATGATGTGAGTTTGATTGGAGCTTCTTATCTTTGGGGATGGGAACAAAACCTTGGGGAGTGAAGTCAATTATAAGAAGAGGAGGCAGCCTCAGATTTCACGCACTGTCATGCATCAGAATGTAGCTTCTCAGGGCCTCTGCATCCACCTGCCTGCCCCCTCTGCCTTCATTCATTTCCCTCCCATCATTGTCGTATTGTATACCTATGGAGTCAGAATCTCTGTTAGGCTTCACAGTAACTCAGGACATGAATAAATGGTGGCTTTTCCCTGGAGGAAATTTCAGTCTGGCTATTACAATCACTTCATTTATTTATTTATTTTCATTCTACCAAAGCTTTGGAGGGGCATGCTGTTTTGGCTGCTGTCCTAGGTGCTGAATATAATGTGCAGAACAAACAAAGGCGATGTCAATCCTTAAGGAGCTCACAACTTAGGGGGTGAGCCCAACATTAACTAGGTAAAAATATGATTACAAACAGAAAAGCATGCAATCAAAGAACAGAGCAGGGCTCAAGGAGAATGAATAGTTATGGGCCCAACAGAGGCTATGATATGAAAAAGGGAGGTAAATCACTGTTGAGTAAATGAAATTTGTCTCAAGGAAAGTGAGGAGGTGAGAGCAAATTTCTGCAAGTGAGAACAACATGTGCAAAGGCCTTGAGGCAGGAGACAACCAAAGATATTCAAGGAAACAATTGGAGAGAGACTGGTAAAAGGTGAGGCTAGAAAGGAAGGTGGGGCCTGATTTTGCTGGAACTTAAAGGCCATGTTGAAGCGTTCAGTCTTTATAACAAGTACAATAAGAAGTACTTAAAGTTTTATGGGAGGATGCAACATGTTGAGATTTTCTATTTTAGAAGATAGCTCTGTTTTCAATGTTGTGAAAAGACTGGAGAGGTGCTTGATTTAATACAGGAGGCCAGTTCTTAGGATCATGGTAGTTGTAACAACAACACATACATAACAATAACAGTGATGGAAATTAGACCATGGGGTTATTAGAAAGGTACAAATATAGTTCTATGCAATTTTCAAGGAAGGGGAGATTATTTCTGATGGGTGTTTTCTTTGAAGAAGTTTTGGGGGTTTTGTTGAAGAAGTTTTTCTGGAGAAAGGAGAAAATCAGACATGAGGAGGCTTGCACTACATGGAAGTGAGGACATACAAGGCTAAGCAGTTCATCTGTCTAAATACCATTAAGTGTGTGCAAAAGAAAAGGCAGAGGTCATCCTGAAGAGCACATTTACACATGAACATGCTCCATGGTACCCAAAGGTCTGAAATAAAAACTGAATATTACAAAACAAAGCTCCAGATGATCCCAGAGAGCAAGATGACCAAGGACCTACTCTCTTTAGACAAGTTGCTTGGTGGTTTGTGACTAAGCAGTCACCTTCAGTGTGGTGCAATTTCTACTTCCAAGAATTGAAACGACTTTTCCCATGTATTCAAATCACTGCACACGTGCTCTGAAGTCAATTACAAACCTCATTCCTCATTAACGGCACGGCCACACATTAGCTCACTCTCTTGGGTGGAAAGGCATAAAGCAGGGATGCAAGCAAATAAATGTAGAGCAAGATTCATTGTATATAATGTTGTGTTCAAAAGCAGCTAGGCATGGGGCATATTAATGAACCAGGGCATCCTGATGATGAATGCTTCCACTTGGTGATGTCATAGGCTGGTAAGGAACCCATAATCCCCAATTTCTCTATCACAGGGAACAGAGAAGACAGGAATACTACCTCAGTCCAACCCAAAAGTTAATGCCAAGACATTGCTGCTGCTGCTGCTGCTAAGTCACTTCAGTCATGTCTGACTCTGTGCGACCCCATAGACAGCGGCCCAACCAGGCTTCCCCATCCCTGGGATTCTCCAGGCAAGAACACTGGAGTGGGTTGCCATTTCCTTCTCCAATGCATGAAAGTGAAGAGTGAAAGTGAAGTCGCTCAGTCGTGTCCGACTCTTAGTGACCCCATGGACTGTAGCCTACCAGGCTCCTCTGTCCATGGGATTTTCCAGGCAAGAGTACTGGAGTGGGGTGCCATTGCTTTTTCTGCCAAGACATTAACTTGACCTTAACAAATAGATATTTCTGCAGGGATATTTATGCCAAATGAGCATATCAACATAAAAGAACACAGTTTGTGTTTAGGTTAAAATGAAAGTATTAAGTTACTCAGCTATGTCTGAATCTTTGCAACCCCATGGATTATAGCCCACCAGGCTCCTCTGTCCATGGGATTTTCCAGGCAAGAATACTGGAGTGAGTAGCCATTCCCTTCTCCAGGGGATCTTCCCGACCCAGGGATGGAACCCAGGTCTCCTACATTGCAGATTCCTTACCATCTGAGCCATGAAGGAAGCATGGTGGCTTCCATGATATGCTCACCAATGAGCAAATCAACATAAAAGAACAAAGCATGTGTTCCGTAGAGGTGTATATTTAGTCAAGAGACATCACTGGCCATAACCCATCCCTGAGTCTCACTCCCTTTCTGAGCCTAGTCAAAGAATGAGTGATACTCAGAGACGAAGCAGTAAAGAATAAACAAACATACTCCAAAGGCCCTAAGACTTTTAATGTTTTAAAAATTTATATTCTGGTAAAATGGCTCCAATTTAAACTATTTGGTACCATAGCCAAACATATTCCTTTACTTTTCTTGTGTGGCTTCATAGAAATGTGGTCACCTATTTTCAGGAAATTCCCTACGATGGGGAACTCATTACCTTGCAATGACCCCTTTCTGATATTAAAAAGTATTATCACAACTACTAACATTAATACAATTTATTGAGCCATTACTAGATCTCAGGTACTGAGCTAAAAGTCTTATGAGCATTATTTCACTTATTCTTCACAATAACTCTATGAGATAAATACTACTATTATCCCCTCCTTTATAGATGAGACTAAAGCTTAGAAAGTGGAGATATTTTCAGACTAATACTCAATTTTCTCCCATCTCTGACCACCCTCATAACCCATATAGCTCTAATTTTGCTTCCTGGGGATTTTCAGAACAAGCCTGCTCCCTTTTCAAGACAAATAATAACTGTCATGGTCATTTTTGTGAAGGCATGGCACATAAAAAAAGCATGGATAAGTGGTTTAGGTTGGCTTGGGCTTGCATAGCTTGCTTCACTTCTGTGTGTTAATCTGGCTAAATCTCTTAACATCTCTAAAACCTACCTTCCATGTATGCAAAAAGAGGATGCTAAATCCTGCCCCACAGTTCTGCTTTGAGAATTAAATTAGTAACTTTATGTAAGGTGTTTTGAACACTGCATATTCATAACAGATATGCTCAATAATTTCAAGTTCACTTTTTGTCTGAGTTCCTTAAACACTTCTTACAGAATGATTTTCTTCCATCATTTCCTTAAGAAGCCATTACATACTGACAATGTTTTTCCAATCTCTTGGCTGAAGTCCTTTATCTTGGATGTCTTCCAATATATCACTGACCTTCTTAAAGTACAATTTCCAGAACAAAACAGAACAGAAAACTCTAGGCATACTGCTATCTATATACACTAGAGTGGAACCATTTCACCTGTTTAATCTAGACAACTTATTCCTTTAAAAGTTGTGTCTTCTACTGGATTATTATACAGCCAGGATCTTGGGTGAATATATCCTAACATATACTGGAAGCCCCAAGAATTGAAGAAACTAACATCTCAATTCATATGAGCTCTTACTGTTAACCAATATCTATTTATCAATAATGCTACCTGTAGGGCAATTTAGATGAAGCTCAAATCCATGTGATAAGAGCTGCTTTGTTATGAAGCATGGGGACCACTCACATGATATTCAGTGTTATTGGCAATCACTGGAATTGCACTCTGAGGCAGCTTCATAAATTAGCATGGATCAAGACACAGATGGAAGAAAACAAAACCCCTTATGAGGGCTGCAAGAGGTCTCAAGGAGTTATTACCCTGTTAGATGAAAGGAAAGCAACACTTAACAGAAATATCAATGCAGCTTTCAAACTTCTGATAAGGGATCTCCTCGAGTTCTTGTTGAGACCATTAGTGCTTGAGATCTACTCATAGAGAATATGGTTCACTAGCTCGGGGGATCATGAGACATTTGGGTTGTCTAACGCAAATGCAGATCATTTACAGGCCACAGCTGAAAAATCAATGCCAAATCCAGTCAATTTGGACACACACTTGCCCATCTCTTCACTAGGTGCTTAGCAGAGCAAAAAGCCACCAGTGGCCTTGAGAAGGCCCAAAGGAAAGGGTGATATTTGCCAAGGGCTTGGATGGGGACTCTGTTAGTATTTACTGCTCTTGCCAGCTGGGCTCTGGACAAGTACTATATCATACTGACCTTTTTGTGTAATGGGCAGAAAGTATCAAGTACATTTATGTTGTAACACAAGAACAGAATCCATTATTTCCCCTCCGAAGACCAAACCCATTACTCAGCCACCTTCAACACTTCAGCACCATGGACAGCCCAAAGGCACACGGTTGACTGAGCACTCTAAGAAAGGGCTGGCGGCAGTTCGGCAGCTTAAGCTTCATGGGGAAAGGCAAGAACGGTGAGAGCTGCCTTGG
>NW_011494838.1:6832221-6834523 GCF_000754665.1 Bison bison bison | reverse complement strand
GGCCTTGTCTTGATAGATTCTCTCCCATTTGATGGGGGTTGCTCTCACCATGACAGGCCTCATTATGACAGGGTTACTGTTTATAACTCAGCCAGTGGCCTTGGGTGGGGGGCTATATTTCTACTTGGCTGTATAAATATATGTTTAAAAAACCACTGATTTATATACATGTAATATGTATATTATATGTATATAAATTTATGTATTTATGTATGCTATATCTGACTGCATTTACAAATATTAATGCCAAGTGATGGTAAGGGTTCAAGGAAATAGGTACCTTGTCATCACTTCTCCTCTTGCCTCTCTGCAAAACATTCTCATATCATATTTCCAGAAATCAGAGTTAGAAACCCTACCAACTTCAATACATATGTCTTTTTTTTTCCTTTGTTAGATCATGTCCCACCCTCATGGAAAGCAGATTTTTTTAGAAAGCATATAGTTGGGAGATAGGAAAATCAAAGGATCACCCTATCCTTGAAGAAAATGGCAAAACTATTGTGATGTCAGAATGAGGCCAAAGATAAGTCAGACAGAGAAAGACAAATACTGTATGATAGCACTTTGATGCAAAATCTAAAAAAGACAACAAATGAGTGACAATAACAGAAAAGAAACAGACTCACAGATAGAGAGAAAAAAAAATGAAACAGTGGTTACCAGAGGGGAGAGGAAAAGGGGAACGGGAAAGATAGTGGGAGGGGGTTGAGAGGTATGAAGTACTACATACAAAATATATAAGCCATAAGGATATACAGTATGACACAGGGAACATAGCCAATATTTTACAATAACTGTAAATGGAATGTTGTCTTTAAAAATTGTTAATTACTATGGTGTACACCTGAATCTTTCATAATATTGCACAACTATACATCAATGAGAATCCCATGGATGGAGGAGCCTGGTGGGCTGCATTCCATGGGGTCGCAAAGAGTTGGACACGACCAAGCGGATTTCACTTTCACTTTTCACTTTCATGCATTGGAGAAGGAAATGGCAACCCACTCCAGTGTTCTTGCCTGAAAAATCCCAGGGACGGGGGAGCCTGGTGGGCTGCCGTCTATGGGGTCACAAAGAGTCGGACATGACTGGGGTGACTTAGCAGCATACGTCAATAAAAATAATTCTACAAATTTAAAGTAGGGACTAGTTCACTATGGTGAAGTAGGAGCAATCACAGGATGCTTTAGTAGAAGTCAAGGTGTTTCAGGGAAAGGAGGTGGACGTTTCTCTTTGGACAGAACACACTGAACAAATTGGTGCTATGCTGTAAATACTGTAACTTAAAAATTATAGATAAAATTGAGTTGCAATGGAATAAGGGTGACAAATATACAGTAAGGCTCTCAAAAACATCTAATATATATCCAACCAGAAAAAGATTAAAAAAAATAATGGTACTCATATGGTGCTAAGTCAGACGGGTGGTTATCCATGGGAGGGGATTCACTGGGAGGGCGCATCAGGAAGCTGATGGTTCTGGTAATGTTTTATGTTTGATCTGGGTGAATTCATGTAAAAATTCATTAAGCTGCATACTTAATATGTCTTCTTTATTATATTTATAACTTTTAATACATTTAAAAATAATAATAATACTAATAAGGACCTACTGCATAAGACAGGGAACTTCATTCAATAGTCTGTAATAACCTATATGGGAAAAGAATCTGAAAAAGAATGGTGTGTGTGTGTGCATAATTCAGTTTGCTGTACACTTGAGACTAACACAACATTGTAAATCGACTATACTCCAATAAAGATTAACAACAAAAAAGAAGATGTGGTACATGCAAACAACAGGATAATACTCAGTCATAAAAAAAGAGGGAAATAATGCCGTTTGTATCAAAATGAATGCAACCAGAGATACTCATCCTATGGGAATTAAGTCAGAAAGACAAATATCATTTGATATCACCTACATATGAAATCTAAAATGCAACACAAATGAACTTATCTATAAAACACAAACAGACTCATGGATATAGAGAACAGATTGTTAGTTGCCAAGGGGGAGGGGATAGGGAAAGCAAGAGTTGGGAGGTGGGGTTAGCAGATGCAAACTCATATATAGAATGGACAAGGAACGAGATCCTACTGTATACAGGGAACTATATAAAGCATCCTGTGATAAGCCATAATGGAAATGAATATTAAAAATGTATGTGCATATGTATTCTAAGTTGCTTCAGTCACGTCTGACTCCTTGTGACCCTATGGACTGTAGCCTGCCAGGCTCCTCTGTCCATGAGGATTCTCCAGGCAAGAATACTGAAGTGGGTTGCCATGCACT
>NW_011494838.1:6829675-6832121 GCF_000754665.1 Bison bison bison | reverse complement strand
TCTCCTGCACTGACGGGCAGATTCTTTACCACTAGCACCACCTGGGAAGCCCCATAAAAATGTGTGTGTGCATGTGTGTATACATGATTTTATATTTATATATATATATATATATATCTTTGCTGTACAGCAAAATTTAACACAACATTGTATATCAACTATACTTCATTAAAAATAAACTCTTTTCCCAAATGGAAGCGTATGGAGAAAAGCAATTCTTCCGTAATGTGTAACAAGGAAAAGTTATGATATATGTGTTGTAAATTGTAAAAAATAAATAAATAACAATAATGCCAAGTGTTTGGGGAAGCACATCACATCCTGCTGGATGTACAGAAACTGGGACCATTTTCTGGAGGGCACTTTAGCAATAGATATCAAGCACCTTAATCAGTTTCTTGGACCATGCTTTGCGAATGACTACAGCAACTACCGTGTCTCATTAATTCAAATTAATTGGGTGAAGAGTAAATGGTAGGATATAATATGCTTGTAAAGTACATTTACAGGGAATGAGGTATGAGTATAATCCAGGACACTCAAGGAAGTTTCCACAAAGCTCATACAGTCTTCTTTGTCATAGTTTTTAATTAGCAAAGACTATTTTTCTGGGGGGGTGGGCAGTGAGTGGTATATTTAGTTAGGAATAGCAAACTCTGGGAGATAGTGAAGGACAGGGAAGCCTGGCATGCTGTGGCCCACGGGGTTGCAAAGAGTCGGACATGACTGAGTGATTCAACAACAACAACAACAGGATGCACAAGCTCAATAAGAAACAGTAGGTTCTCTGAAGCGCTCGATCTTTCTGCAAACTCACGTCTGAATTCTTTATTAACAAACCTTATCCTTGCCCAGGGAATAAAAGCAGTCTTCAGTTGTATTAAATAACCCAGGATTCTAAATGATGAAGACCTCTTTTAAGGTCTTTGGATGCTCTCTCTAGTTTTGGCAACCTAATTCTGAGGTTGGGCATGTTCAAGTGGGGAATGTTCATGGGAAACATTCAACTGGACGGGAGTGCCAGGTGCCTAGCAGGAGTGGGGCATCTCTAACGCTCAGCTCTTACCGTCTGCAATGAAGTGCTCAGGCACGTGCAGAGTCACCTTCACCGTGAGTGGACAGGACATCTGGCTGCCACACACCATGGCCAGGATGCAGGAGCTCACGGCAATCAGCGTCAGGGCCGTCTTGTTCACTGGGCTTTTCAGCAAACCTAGTAAGAGGAACACACACAAAGATACGTAAGTCCACAAGGTGAGGAAACAGGAGGAGCCTGGGGCTTGGGAATCCTGTTGTTTTCCAAATGGGAAGCAGGAAAAAGAAACCACATTCCCCAGTCTCTGTGCTTGCAATGACAACTCATGGTCACTTGTTGAGTCTTTTTTTTTTTTTTCTTTCAATTGTATTTTTCTTTAAGTTTTAATTGAATCTATTACAATACTTTTTTTTTTTTTTTTTAATGTTCTATTCTTTTGGCCATGAGGCATGTGAGATCTCAGCTCCCTGACAAGGGATTGAACCTGTACCCCGCTGCATGGGAAGGCAAAGCCTTAACCACTGTATAACCGGGAAGCCCCTTTTTTGGATCTTTAACCCATTGCAAAACAGGTCGATTATCCCTTTTGGTATAAATGAAAAGAAACAAATTTCCTCAAAACTGTGGCAATTCTCACTCCTCCCCTTCCAATTAGACTGATCATTTTTAATATTTAGATGATATTAAATTTTCTACTCTCTTTAGAAGCAATTGAGAAGATGCTGTGTTGTTGAACTCAATAAGGCCAAGGGGAAGGGGCATGGGCTTTGGAGTTTGACCATTATGAGTTCAAACCTGGGCTTCAGTCCTCACTGGCTATGGTTTCATTTTTGAATCTCAGTTTTCTTGTGTGAATGATGAGGATAATAATAAAAGTTCACAAGTTGTGATTATCACGTGGCATGGTGTATATATAAGGTCTGTCATCTAGAACGGTTTTACATACTGTTGAGGCTGATCAGTTCAAGTTAATTTCCCAAGCATTTACTGATGACCTACTATGTGAGACACACACAGAGCAGAATAAGAATAGTTCTTGCTCTTCAAGAGCTTACAGGCTAGGGGCAAAGGCAGGCTCGTGCATGCACGCTAAGTCACTTCAGTTGTATCCGACTCTTTGTGACCCTATGGACTGTAGCCCACCAGGCTCCTCTGTCCATGGGATTCTCCAGGCAAGAATATTGGAGTGGGTTGCCATGCCGTCCTCCAGGGAGGAGGGAATCTTCCCAACACAGGGACTGAACCTGCATCTCTTACATCTCCTGCATCGGCAGGCAGGTTCTTTACCACTAACACCACTTGGGAAGCCCAAAGGCAAACTTACCCACAGCTAATTAGAATCCAAGGCAAGTTGTGCTAAGAGCTACTAGAGAGGACATAGGATAGCAGTGGGGGGGGGGGGGGGGGGGG
>NW_011494838.1:6818709-6829575 GCF_000754665.1 Bison bison bison | reverse complement strand
GGGGGGGGGGGGGGGGGGGGGAGTTGCTTGAGAAAACTAAAGCCAACTTCACGGACGCAGTAGAATGAGTAGATAGATTGGATCTGCATGGCAAGGAGAGCCAGCAAAGAAATTCTGTGGACTATGTCCTGAGCACACTGGATCTCATTATTTAGGCTCTACTAGTCACATTTAATTTCAAGGCTTTGATTACCATTTCTAAAGCAATGTTTCCCAAATTTCTATTATCCTTTGGACTCTTATCTGGAGCGAACCTTTATGCCCAAACCTCCCCGACACCTTTCTCTGAAAATCCCCCAAGTATGACAAAATGACATGTTCAACATTGGACACATTATCTTCTCCTAAAAGCCTCCTCCTTTCCTGGTCTCCGCAAAGCATTGAAAGCACCATCATTTAAACTGGCCAGAAACCTAGATGTCATCTTTCAGTCCTCCGTCTTCCTCCTTCACAGCAGTTAAAGAGCACGCAGTCCTCTGTATTCTATGCCCCTAGCATTTTCACCTCTTTACCCCGCGTCTCTTCTGTTGTTTGTCTCTCGTGAGATGAGGGAGGTATGGGCACACTTTCACTCCCCACTCCCTGGTGGAACCCCTTGAGCTGTCATACAGCACCTGGCCGTAGGACGTGGTCCATGCTGATCAGCCTGGTAGATGTGTGGGGCTCACGGTGGGCCCCTGCACTCATGCCTTCTGTGACTCTCGCCTACCCAGCTAGCCAGGTGCTGGCAGGGTTGAAGCACCACAGGGATGCCACAGCGAGCACTCTCCATCATGTTCCTATTAGCACAGGAGTTATTTCTAGAAGTTAAGTCCACTTGTTTTCTTGTCTCCCATCCCTCACTGAGATTAATTATAAATGTGAATTCCTCTCCCTCTAGGGAGACAGATTTGTCTACATTTGCTGGGTTTCTTAAAATATCTTATTCAAACACCAGAATCTAGTAACTTGATGGTAAACTCCTTGAGGGAAGGCACTGTCTTCTGCTCATCACTGTGTCCTGATGCTGAGTGCAATGTCTGGAATACGGTAAATAGATTAAAAGCAGGTTTAGTCACTCAGTCATGTCCGACTCTTGTGATCCCCACGGACTGTAGCCTGCTATGCTCCTCTGTCCATGGGATTCTCCAAGGCAAGAATACTGGAATGGTTGCTATTTCCTTCTTCAGGGGATCTTCCCGACCCAGAGATTGAACCTGGGTCTCCTGCATCACAAGCAAACTCTTAACCAAGAATGGCTCTTTATGAGCCACCAGGTAAGCCCATCTGGTAGCATCTCAGTCAATGCATCATCTGGTAGCAGCTCAGTAAATGCATCATAACTTCCAGAAGTGATGATAACAAATCAGCAACCAGGCCCTGGCAGTGACCTATCAAGAAGCACAGCAACCATACACAGTCGACACTTAGATGGATGGACCTAATATATACCCTGACAGCCCACTTTGGGATTCCTGTATGAATATCTGTTTTTACTAATAACCAGTGAGCTCCTTGAGGGAAGGGATCCCACCTTCACCATCTTTATGTCTCTCCTGCCAAGTTCACTGCCTAGAACCTAGAAATTACTTCATTTAAAATAAGGGCTTTATCTTTATTGCCAGTCTTAGAATAAGGCATGGGGTTTCCCTGGTAGCTCAGTTGGTAAAGAATCTGCCTGCAATGCAGGAGACCCTGCTTCAATTCCTGGGTCTGGAAGGTCCCCTGGAGAAGGGATAGGCTACCCACTCCAGTATTCTTGGGATTTTCTTGTGGCTCAGATGGTAAAGAATCCGCTTGCAATGCAGGAGACCTGGGTTCAGTCCCTGGGTTGGGAAGATCCCCTGGAGGAGGAGGGCATGGCAACCCACTCTAGTATTGTCTGGAGAATCACCATGGACAGAAGAGCCTGGTGGGCTACAGTTCATGGGGTCACAAAGAGTTGGACAAGACTGAGCGACTAAGCATAGCACACAGAACGAGGCATAGCCTGTGGCAGGGACAATTCATTATCTGTGGTTCCTATAGTTAGTGAATACTAGTTAAATAGAGGAGTGGTTTAGATGGTTCTGGTGTCAGAAGATAGAAAATCTCTAAACTTAAAAAAGGACCACATAAAAAACACACTTTTTTCCTCTCATTTGGGACCACAAGAAGCTGTTTCAAACTTTGGTGTTATCAACTGCTTCATAACTAAACAGAAGAATCAAGTTAACATCAATGTTTTCTACCAGAAAGAGTATGTAGGTATTTTCTTAAAAAGTAAACATATTACAACTAGCCTGGGTATTTAACAAGCCTCTCCCCATCCTGCCCCCAGATATGAGTTAGGAGCAGCAGTGAGCTTCCACTACAGGCTCCATAGAGGCTGTTCTGAGAGAAATAACATGTGAAGATGAAGCTGACATGAATAAACTCTTGGGAAGGTGAACCAGGTCCAGAGTGTAAGCTACAAAAAGTGCCTAGAGGCACCTGGCTCTGGGGATGTGGACACCCTGGAAGGAAAACGGTGCCCTGTGGGTGGTCCAGAGGGCACCTCTCAGACTGGTTGTTGCAGCAATAGCAATGGCTGTAATCAAGACATTCTGCCCACTAATTAGCCAGTTATGGATATACCACCCAGGCTCCCAGGGGCTGATTTTTGACTGGGGGAAGAGAGTCGAGGAGCAGGAGAGGAACTGCTTGCACTAGCTCCCTGAGCCCATGCTGGGCCCTCCATTTAAACCTTCAGAGTAATCCAGGGTCTTTAAGAGTCAATAGGGGTCTTCCTGGAGAAGGCAATGGCACCCCACTCCAGCACTCTTGCCTGGAGAATCCCAGGGACGGGGGAGCCTGGTGGGCTGCCGTCTATGGGGTCGCACAGAGTCGGAAATGACTGAAGCGACTTAGCAGCAGCAGCAGCAACAGCAGGGGACTTCCTTGGTGGCCCGGTGGTTAAGAATCTGACTGCCAATGCAGGGGACACGGTTCAATCCCTGGCCTGGGAGGATTCCACATGCGGTGGGGCAACTGAGCCCACGCACTGCAACAAATGCACTGCAACAACCTGTGCGCAGCACTGCTGAGCCCTGTGCCCACAGCCCATACTCTGCACGAAGGAAGCCACCGCCATGAGAAGCTCCTACTCACTGCAACTGGAGAGTCCATGCATAGCAGTGAGGACCCAGCACAGCCAAAATTAAATATTTTTTAAAAAAGAGTCAAGGGGTGAGGAGTAGGAGTAAAGTCATATTAGCTTGTTGGTCATTAGTTTTCTTATCTGGAGAATAGGAATAAAATGACCTTTCCTTCAAGAGTGTTGTAAGACATGAGACAGCAAATGTCAGATGACCAGCACAGTTTCTGGCATAAGAGACCCTTGGTAAAATGGTCATTTCCAAGCCAGACATTGGTGTTTATCTCATAACTGATAGCAGAAATCAGGACTTATTTATCTCTTTGTCCAACCCATTATCAGAACATACAAGGAACTGAATGATTCTTTACAGAAACTGAAGTCACACAGCGAGGAGTGCGCAGGGAGAGTTTTAAGAAGCAGGAATGGGAGAGAGAATGCAAATGAACAGCAACCTGGGGTAGCATTTACTCAGAGAAAGCCTGAAACACCACAGTTGTCTCTCAAGTCCGGGAAGAAGAAAGCACGCACGTCAAGTCTGCACTTGGGCCAGATGCCCATGGAGCAGCCACCAGGGCTTGGGGGGTTTCCATGGCAACGGCCCTGGCAGAAACTTCACTATGGGATGCAAACAGAGGTGACTTTTTAAAGAACTCCTGGAACAACAGACTGGTTCCAAATAGGAAAAGGAGTACGTCAAGGCTGTATATTATCACCCTGTTTATTTAACTTATATGCAGAGTACATCATGAGAAACGCTGGACTGGAAGAAACACAAGCTAGAATCAAGATTGCCGGGAGAAATATCAGTCACCTCAGATATGCAGATGACACCACCCTTATGGCAGAAAGTGAAGAGGAACTCAAAAGCCTCTTGATGAAGGTGACAGTGGAGAGTGAAAAAGTTGGCTTAAAGCTCAACATTCAGAAAATGAAGATCATGGCATCCGGTCCCATCACTTCATGGGAAATAGATGGGGAAACAGTGGAAACAGTGTCAGACTTTATTTTTCTGGGCTCCAAAATCACTGCAGATGGTGATTGCAGCCATGAAATTAAAAGACGCTTACTCCTTGGAAGGAAAGTTATGACCAACCTAGATAGCATATTCAAAAGCAGAGACATTACTTTGCCAGCAAAGGTTTGTCTAGTCAAGGCTATGGTTTTTCCTGTGGTCATGTATGGATGTGAGAGTTGGACTGTGAAGAAGGCTGAGCGCTGAAGAATTGATGCTTTTGAACTGTGGTGTTGGAGAAGACTCTTGAGAATCCCTTGGACTGCAAGGAGATCCAACCAGTCCATTCTGAAGGAGATCAGCCCTGGGATTTCTTTGGAAGGAATGATGCTAAAGCTGAAACTCCAGTACTTTGGCCACCTCATACAAAGAGTTGACTCATTGGCAAAGACTCTGATGCTGGGAGGGATTGGAGGCAGGAGAAAGGGACGACAGAGGATGAGATGGCTGGATGGCATCACTGACTCGATGGACGAGAGTCTCAGTGAACTCCGGGAGTTGGTGATGGACAGGGAGGCCTGGCGTGCTCCGATTCATGGTGTCGCAAAGAGTCAGACACGACTGAGCGACTGATCTGATCTGATCTGATCTGGCCTAGGGAACTGATGATCAGCAGTTAGCTCTGAGTTGGGACTGTAGACAGTGGCAAGGTAGAAACTCTCTCTCCCATAATACACAACTCCTCCTCACCCAGGCTTTGCACTGCAGTGCAGGAGGCAAAGGCCTGGAGGGAAGAGAACCTCCATTTGTTAGCTAGTTTCTGTTGTCCAGGAGCTATGCCTAACAATTCCATCCATCCATCCACCCATCCATCTTTCCAACAAGTTTTTATTGAATACCAACTCTTCCCTCACACTGTTCTAGTCAAGAGGGAAAAACAGTAAAGAAAACAGCCAATGTGCTTGAAGCTAACATTTTAGAGGAGAATTATCTCATTCAGTCCTTAGAGCAAACTGCTACTACTCTCTCTGTTTTGCTCAGGAACAGTGGGGCAGAGTAATAAAAGCCAGAGGTCATGTCAACTGCATGTGGCAGAATCAGGGTTAGAACAGGTTCTTTTTTATTCCCACTTATGTTTTAAAATGAATTTTGTTGAGTATAGCTGGTTTACAATGTTGTGTTAGTTTCCACCGTACAGTAAAGTGAATCAATTACACATCCACTCTTTTTGAGGTTCTTTCCCCACACAGGTCATTACAGAGTACTTTTTTTTTTCTTTAACTGAAGCATCGTTGGTTGATTTACAGTATTGTGTCAATCTACAGCACAGTGACTCAGTTATACTTACATATACATTACTTTTATATTCATTTCCATTATAGTTTATCACAGAGTATCGAATATATCACTGTGCTACATGGGAGCGTCTTGCTGTCTATCCATTCAAAATGTAATAGTTTGCATCTACCAGCACTGACCTTCCGGTCAAACCCTCTCCCTCCCCACACCCCCCCAGCCCCCAGCTTGGCAACCACAAGTCCGTCCTGTGTGTCCCTGAGTCTGTTTCCATTTTTTAGAAGGTTCATTGGTGCCGTATTTTGGATTCCACACACAAGCGGTATCGTATGGTACCCATCTTTCTCTGACTTACTTCTCCTAGTATGATTATCTCCAGTTGCATCTGTGTTGCTGCTAGACCCAGTTCTTTCCACCCTCTCCTCCATAACCCTGCTACCTCCCAGTTCACCACAGAATAAGGGTCCCCAGACAGCATCATGCCGTTGTGGAAAGAGTATGGTCTTAAGAGCCAGACATGCCTACCCTGGCTTAACCACAAAAATCTGTGTGTCATTTCCACTTTTTCCTAAGCCTAAGAAGACACAAGGTCTCCATCTGAATAAAGAAAAAAAATGAGAACAATGGTCTTTCAGAACTGATATGAAGATAAAATAAGATGATGCTTGTAATTGGCTAAAAAAAAAAACTCAATAAATGAGAGCTCCATGTCAGAATGTGAGGCAAGGGTCATGGTTAGCCCTGGTTACACCCCAGTTTGTAGATCCCTCCTCACCACTTGCCAGGGAGAAAACTGCGCTGTGGGAATAGAATTTCCCCAGGGTGTATTGAGACTGGAGAAAGTTAGTAATCGAATTTCCCTTCCATTCTCCCTTCCTCTTACGCCTCAACTCTTCTCATGGCAGCAGAGAATGGCATAAAATGCATTGCTTGAGAAATTGAACTGGAAATAACGGCATTGTTGATCCACCTGCTGCCTATAATTTGGGGTTTGATTGATTCTCAGTTTGGAAATGCCAGGTTGAGAGAGGAAAATCAAATTTACGTTAAACTTGGATTGAATCAATCACATTTTACAATGAAGAAAATATATCTAACCCCATCAGACCACTGTGTGTGGAAAACCTAAGGCTGCTATACTGCCACCGATTCCTGCCACCTGGTATCCCAGGGGACGAGAGGCTGGATCCGAAGCTGAGAAGTCATTTCTTTCTTTAAGTGGCACATGGAACTGTAATGAGGAACAGGGATTCTAGGAACCCAGAAATTAGGGTGAAGGAGGCCCCAAAATAGAAATGCCACTTAGAACAAAACAAAGAGGTTTGGTTTAAGATTCTGGATATAGAGATTTAAAGCCAAACTCTTCCCTTTTAGTAGCTTCTAACTTTTGGCTAGTTACCAACAAGGTCAGAACCTCGGTCCTCTAATCTATAAAATGACAATGGTAATCCCCAACTGGTAGACAAGCTGTGTGGGCTAAATGAGAGACTGTGATTATAACACTGAACACACATACTTAGGGATCAATATACACTCTCGATGTCATTCCTTTCATCTCAATTCCTTAAAACCCCACTGCCCAACACTTGGCATCTACATGGATATCGAGAGGTCATGTGATGCTCTGGCTCAAGCTGGAATTCTGGCTTTTACATCTACCTGCTGGTCCCCATGGGCAGGTCACCTTAGTTCTCTAAGCCTCAATGTCCTTATCTGGGAATTGATTCATTCAATAAGAAGTTATTTAATGTGCATCTACTCTCTGCCTGCCAACGCAGGAGATGCAAGAGTCACAGGTTCTAACCCTGAGGTTGCGAAGATCCTTTGGAGGAGGACACGGCAACCCACTCCAGTATTCTTGCCTGGAAAACTCCACGGGCAGAGGAGCCTGGCAGGCTACAGTCCACATGGCCACAAAGAGTCAGACATGACTGAACAACTGAACACACATACATGTGTGTTCACACACACATGTTAGGCATCACTTGTTATTCTCTTCCATGATTCCAGTGTCTATAAGCACATCTGGATATATTAGGTGCTCAATAAAGATCTACTGAATGAAACAGTGAATGAACGCTTAAACGTTGTTCCCCTTTCTACCAAGAGGTGTCAGCATTAGAATATTGCTATTTTAGAATATTGCTATTGGTACTTTTCTAGTCATATGTATTTGTTTACTTTCTCAGGCAAAGATCGGTCCCTGCCCAGACAGAAATCATACAAAAAAAAAAAAAAAGGCTGTGAGAAGCTGCCAAGCCTCCTGCATGTCAAGGTGCCCACCGCAGACTGATGGGGTGCCCCAGTAACCTCACTGACAAGCTCACGGTCTTCCTGGCACGCCTGAGCTCCTGGGCCTCTGTGCTTCCCTGTGTATTTCTGGAAACTAAAATGGGGGCATGGCTGCCAAGCTCAGGTGTCACACTGGAGGCAGGAGGAAAGAATATCTAAACTGGGGCTTTCTCAGAACCCTGGGGAAGGCGGCCTCCTCTCCTCAGCCTGCCTCGTGTCTGGATTCTGCACACAGTACGACAGTGCGATGTGTCAGCATGGGGCAGCCTTTCCCCTGTCTTGCCCACCAGGGCCCGAGTCGCTCCTCAGCCTGCCCCCTTTCTATTTCTGCCATGAACTAGTTTCCTAAGTTCTCTGGCTCTCTGAATGTGGCACTCTCAAATCCAAAGTACATCCATTTGTACTTTCCCCAGTCTCCTATCTTCCCTAGGATTTTCCTTTAGAAGATCTGTGCAAGGGTTCATCCAGCTTTTGCATACTTCCAGAGACAGCTTCCCTGGTGGCTCAGAGGTTAAAGCATCTGCCTGCAATGTGGGAGACCCGGGTTCAATCCCTGGGTTGGGAAGATCCCCTGGAGAAGGAAATGGTAACCCACTCCAGTATTCTTGCCTGGAGAATCCCATGGACAGAGGAGCCTGGCAGGCTACAGTCTACGGGATCTCAAAGAGTCGGACACGACTGAGCGACTTCACTTCACTTCAGAGACAGCAAACTCACCCCCTAGGAGGCAGCAATTCTGTATTCAGATACTTGTTCTAAACAGTCCTAGAATCTCACTCTGTGAGCCCACTTCTGCCATCCAAGCCAAAGAGGATGCACTAAGATTTCCTCCTGCAGGCAGCTATGTAGTTAAAGGTCAAAATACAGTTGCCTCGAGTCTTCCTCTGCCACACCAGATATTGCTAGCCTTACTTTATTTCTCTAAAGTCATACTTTGAGTCTCTTTATTACACTTCACATAGATTTGCTTTTTCTACAATGGCTTTACTAGCAAAGAATGTCATCATCCTCATTAACCAACATTCAGAAAAAAATCAGCTTTGTGCCAGACAATATAATTAGCCGTTTTCACCTAATATCTCACATTCACAGAAACCTCATGAGAGGTCTACTATTCCCTTTTCCCCACTTTACAAATGGGAAAACTGACACCACCACTTGCTAAAGGCCACACAGCTCAAAGGTAGTAGGGCTGAAATTTTTAAAAACCTAACTTGAGTGCCCAAGTACTCAACCATTACCTTCCACGACTTCTCTATCAGCATGGTAGATGTGATGTGAGCAGAAACGAATCAACCCTGTTAATTCCCCGACAGACCTCAGTTGCCCTCGGGCCTATGGGGACTATGGGTGGGTTCTTAGTGGCTTTGTTGTCCCACCTGATATTGACCATAGGTCTTCCCGGGGACCTTAGCATCAGCGGAGGGAAGCTTATCAGAAGGGCAGGTGGTGGGAGGGGCAAGCTAGATGGCTGTTTTCCTTCCCCTCTGAGCCTGAGAAAATAGTTCAGTTGAGCCGAGTGGGGCTGACTGTTATCCACGAGGTCCCTGGGGAGCCCTTGGGGCTGGCTGTGCCCTGACGATGAGAAAGGGCTCTGCAGTGCAGGCCTGGACCACCCTGTTGGTGAGACAGGCACTGACAGCAGACGTGAAATGGGCTCCACACAGCTGGCTCTTTGATTTCACTGCTGCCCCCACCCCACAGCACCCACCTTGAAGTTGCCTTCATGGTTCAGGAACAGCAACTTCAGGAACTCATGTATTCCAGGTGAACTCATGTATTCCAGGGGAATAACCTGACCCAGAGTCTAGTGCTCTTTCATAACTATTGATCCAGGTCTCACTGATGAGATGGGAAGGTAGGATTAGAACATCCGGATCCACTGATCACATAGTGTACCTAAATGCCCATAGAGCTGGTGCAATATTGCCCACAAAATAAAATGTATCTTGAAAAGAAAAAAAAATTGATTTTCAAAAAATTCTAGGACATGCTACATTCTACAATCACCTCTCAAAGTGCTAGGGTATATATCTGGCATTAAAATGTTTTAAAAGGTCTACATTAAATTCTCTTTAGAAGAATTTAACCCAATGTTTCCCCAAAGTGTTGCTATACTGGAGAATCAATGTTCTGTGGAACAAAGTAGGGAAACAAATGAGCTAGTTGAATAGTTAATACAAAGGTCGCTGTTAGGAAAATCAGCGGTTCCCAATAATTAACTGTTGCTCCTATGCCTGTTCAGTTCAGTCGCTCAGTCATGTCTGACTCTTTGTGACCCCATGAATCGCAGCACGCCAGGCCACCCTGTCCATCACCAACTCCCAGAGTTTACCCAAACTCATGTCCATCGAGTCAGTGATGCCATCCAACCATCTCATCCTTTGTTGTCCCCTTCTCCTCCTGCCTTCAATCTTTCCCAGCATCATGGTCTTTTCAAATGAGTCAGCTCTTCACATCAGGTGGCCAAAGTATTGGAGTTTCAGCTTCAACATCAGTCCTTCCAGTGAAGACCCAGGACTGATCTCCTTTAGGATGGACTGGTTGGATCTCCTTGCAGTCCAAGGGACTCTCAAGAGTCTTCTCCAACACCACAGTTCAAAAGCATCAATTCTTCGGCACTCAGCTTTCTTCACAGTCCAACTCTCACATCCATACATGACCACTAGAAAAACCACAGACTTGACCAGATGGACCTCTGTTGGCAAAGCAACGGCTCTGCTTTTTAATATGCTGTCCTTCCAAGAAGTAAGCATCTTTTAATTTCATGGCTGCAATCACCATCTGCAGTAACTTTGGAGCCCAGAAAAATAAAGTCTGACACTGTTTCCATTGTTTCCCCATCTATTTCCCATGAAGTGATGGGAGACCAGATGCCATGATCTTTGTTTTCTGAATGTTGAGCTTTAAGCCAACTTTTTCACTCTCCACTTTCACTTTCATCAAGAGGCTCTTTAGTTCTTCACTTTCTGCCATAAGGGTGGTGTCATCTGCATATTTGAGGTTATTGATATTTCTCCCGGCAATCTTGATTCCAGCTTGTGGTTCTCCCAGCCCAGCATTTCTCATGATGTACTCTGCATAGAAGTTAAATAAGCAGGGTGACAATATACAGCCTTGACTTACTCCTTTTCCTGTTTGGAACCAGTCTGTTGTTCCATGTCCAGTTCTAACTGTTGCCTCCTGACCTGCATACAGGTTTTGAAGAGGCAGGTCAGGTGGTCTGGTA
>NW_011494838.1:6813034-6818609 GCF_000754665.1 Bison bison bison | reverse complement strand
GTAATTGTGATCCACACAGTCAAAGGCTTTGGCATAGTCAATAAAGCAGAAGTAGATGTTTTTCTGGAACTCTCTTGCTTTTTCAATGATCCAGCGGATGTTGGCAAGTTGATCTCTTGTTCCTCTGCCTTTTCTAAATCCAGCTTGAGCATCTAGAAGTTCACGGTTCACATATTGCTGAAGCCTGGCTTGGAGAATTTTGAGCATTACTTTACTAGCGTGTGAGATAAGTGCAGTTGTGCGGTAGTTTGAGCATTCTTTGCTTGGCACTGGGTTATAATTTTTACTTACATTTGCCTGCTTAAACTTTTCAACAGGCTTGCAAAGCAGAAATTATGATCTCTTCCTGAAAATGGAAAAGATAAGACTTAACCACTGGGAAGAGATGGAGGACACTTTCATAGTCAGTCTCATCTGACTACAAGGTCTATAGTTGCCTGGCTCCCAAGTGTTGACGGAAAATGTAGTTTTATATTAACACGAAGAGGTACTTGTGCCCCCATGCTCAGAGCAGCATTATTTACAAAGGAGACATGGAAACTGCCTAACTGTTCAGCCACAGATAATGACGCTGCAAGATAAGCACACACACAGAAGAATTTTATTTAGCCATAAAAAACAAGGAAATCCTGCCATTTGACAACATGGAGTCTCTGAGGACATAAGGCTAAGTGAAATAAGTCAGATGGAGAAAACTAAATACCATATTATCTCATGTATCTATGGAATCTAGGAGAAAAAAAAAAAACACACCACGAAAAAAAGAGACCAGATTTTTGGTTACCATGGATAGTGGGTGGAAAGAGAGGGAATTGGAAGGCTGGTGAACAAAAGATACAAACTTCCGGTTGTGAGTACTTGTGATAAACAAGTACTAGAGATGTTTATACAACATGATAACATGCAGTTAACCCTGATGTATAGTATACAGGAAAGTATTAAGAGGGTAAATCCTAGAAGTGTTTATCACAAGGAAAACACATGTTTTCCTCATCTTTTGTTGTTTCTTTTTATTGTATCTATTTGAGATGATGGATGCTAAGTAAACTTATTACAGTAATCATTTTGCAAAACATGTAAGTCAACCATTTTGCTGCACACTTTAAATTTATACCGTGATGTACCTCAATTATATGTCAATGCCAGAAAAATGTGTTGGTTTTTTTTTTTTTTTTAAGAAAAATGGACTTTAAGAGTCACAGGAAAATACATTCAAGGAAGGAAAAGAGGCAGGTACAAGAGGCCATTGTAGAAGGTTAAATACTATTCATCTGCAATTTAACAGGCTGATGGAATGCATTAGGGAAAGGAAAAAGATGCTGTACTCCATAGGTAAAATTGCAGTGTGTGAATGAGAAATCGTGTAGATGATTCAAAAGAACTAAAGTCCTAGAAACACTCAGAAATAAATGGGAACGAAGGAGGGAGAAAAGGTCACATTTGAGTCTTAGATTCACAGGTGATCATCAGTGGGTACTGACTTATAAAAGAAAAAAAATATTCAGATACTGGTGCTTGATCCCAGAGGTCACCCTCTTAGACTGCAGGCTGCTTAGCTGCATGTCCACCCTCAGCCCATACCACCCGTGTGAAGGGAAACAGCAAGAACAGTGGAGACCATGCAGAGGGTGCAAAGGGACAGAACAAAAAGCAGCCACGCGTTTCCATGGCTACCAAGGAAGATCAGGGCCAACCATCTCCCTTCTTCATAAAAGACACATTTCTAGCTGCTTTTCCTCAGAGCTTGCCAAAAAAGTCACTCTTCCATTCTCTTAGAAGATACTACTGGACTTCAGTTGAAGGTTTGTGAAAGCAGGAGGAGAGAAATGCTGTCTTTTATGCATTTCATATTTACTAGGTCTGCTCTGGTGGTTTTACCACCAGAAATTCTTTTATTTCACATGTCTACTGTCAGCTCTAGGCAATGGGGATGTTATTTGACACTGGAGGAAATGGAAACTCAGAGAGTTTCATCGACTTGCCCAAAGGCTCAGAACTTGCAAGGTGGCAGGGATGGAATAGGAACCAAGACCTATTGACCTTCAAACTCAGTATCTCCTCCGCTGCACCACACTTCCTCTAAAGGAAGAGAGCTTTCTCAAATCTCCGTGTGTCTTCCTCCTCACCTCTTTCTCCTGACTCTCAGATTGTACCTGAGAAATGGTGGAGAATAAGGCTCAGCCTCATGTTCTATAAACTCTCTGCCAGAGTTATATTTGCCTGTCCCTTTCCTCAACTCAGGCTGCATGTATTGCCCACAACGATCTGTTGTCCTGCCTACTCTTCTTAACATGCCAAAGGGAGATCAACTTCTCAAGACCAGAGAACTCCCATCTCCTGGAAGTCTGCCCTAACCACTGCAACCCACAGGAAACCCAAACTCCTCTTCATTCTTAAACCATATGTATTATCTGTTCTAAATTTGACTCACAGCAGCTCAGGATCACAGGGGACTCAAAGGGCTCTGAGGGTCAAAGGGCTTTGATCCTAACATGTGACACGGTGCGAGTAACATCTACAGGTGGTTTCCTACAAGGTTTCTCGTCGTGGCCGTCCACCTTGCACTTGAACATCACCTGGAAGCTCATTAGCTCAGAAGAAACCCACTTAATTGCTGCTACTGATGATAATCTTTTCCTTTTAAAGCGTTCATTATGTATAATATGTTGTGCGTTACTTGATTCAATCAGTCATAAAGTTTTGTGAGCTCTTCATTCTGCAAATAAGAGAAATGAGTTTAGCCCAAGGCTAGAAGGCTACTGAGCCCCAAAGCCAGAATCCAAATCTGGATCTAGATTCTGAAGCCCTTAATAGTGCACCACGCAGCCTTCCCTTACTGTTAACCTTCAGGGTAAGGGCCATGTCACAGCAAATTGAAAATCTACTCATAGAAAACTATAATTTGAAAAGATGCATGCATCCGTATGTTCACAGAAGTACTATTTACATTATCCAAGACACGAAACAACCTAGACAGACAGAAAGATAAAGGAGACGTGGAGTACATATACACAGTGGAACGCTAGCCATAAAAGAATGGAAGCAGCTACACGGATGGACCTAGAGGAGTGGAGGAAGTAAAGCACGTCGGGCAGAGAAAGGCGAATACCACATGACGTCACTCACATGCAGAATCTACAACACAAGTGAACTGATTCATAAAACAGAAACAGACTCAGAGGACAGAGGGGAGACCTGTGGTTTCCAAGGGGGCGGGAGGTGCTGGAGGAATGGTTTGGGAGTTTGTGGTTAACAGATGAAAACTATCATATATGCAATGAGTCAACAACAAGGCCCCACTGTTTAGCACAGGGAACTATGTTCAATACCCTGTGATAAACCATAAGGCAAAAGAATATGAAAAACAAACGTATACACACACACGTATATAAACTGTATCACCTTGCTGTACACCAGAAACTAACACAACTTTGTAAATCAGCTATGTGTGCGTGCATGGTAAGTCACTGCAGCCATGTCAGACTCTTTGTGACCCTATGGACTACAGCCTGCCAGGTTCCTCTGTCCATGGGGTTCTCTAGGCAGGAATACTGGAGTGGGTTGTATGCCCTCCTCGCAGGGATCTTCTTGACCCAGGGATCGAACCCTCGTCTCTGGCAGGCATGTTCTTTACCACTAGCATTACCTGAGAAGCCCACAATCAACTATACTTCAATAAAATAAATTTGTAAAAGTCTACTCCTAGAGTGATAACCAGCTGAACCTGTCCCTTTCCTCCACAGTTCCACACATCAGTCTCCGCCTCTCCTCTCCAAGGCAACACTTTGGTTCTGAAGTTGGAAAATAGATTCCCCGTCCTTTTGTTCCAAACACATATTCTGTCCTTGACTTTCACATGTAGAAGATAATCATGGAGCCAAGAAACAGGGCTGGAGGAATAGGTTTAGATGAGTTAGTCTAATCCAGCATGCTGAAGGTTACCAGGAAGACAACAGCCTTGCCCAGGGTCACATTGCCCACAGTCAGACCTAGACCCCACCTATGCCAGCTCCCAGGGCAATATTTCTCAGTTCACCACTTGCGACAGTGGCTGACTTTTCCTACCTTAACTCATGTTTCAGATGCTGGTGCCTTGCTCCTATAGTGAAGATGACACATCTTGTGGGACTCTGCTCCTGTGGCACTGTTCATAGCTGCTCACATATGTTAGCTGGGTTCAACTAAGGTAAGTCGGTCAATGTCAACACACAATCAAAATGAACCATGTCCAAATACTCCCACAAAACAACCTCGACAAACTGGTGCAAAGTGTAAAGGACAGTAGATTAAAGAATGGGGACTTTGGAGGCAGAGAAACTTGCTTTCATTTTTTTTCTCGTTGACCTTCAGGAACCATTCAATATCACAGTAATCCAAGTCTATGCCCCGACCAGTAATGCTGAAGAAGCTGAAGTTGAACGGTTCTATGAAGACCTACAAGACCTTTTAGAAGTAACACCCAAAAAAGATGTCCTTTTCATTATAGGGGACTGGAATGCAAAAGTAGGAAGTCAAGAAACTCCTGGAGTAACAGGCAAATTTGGCCTTGGAATACGGAATGAAGCAGGGCAAAGACTAATAGAGTTTTGCCAAGAGAATGCTCTGGTCATAACAAACACCCTCTTCCAACAACACAAGAGAAGACTCTATACATGGACATCACCAGATGGTCAACACCGAAATCAGATTGATTATATTCTTTGCAGCCAAAGATGGAGAAGCTCTATACAGTCAGCAAAAACAAGACCAGGAGCTGATTGTGGCTCAGACCATGAACTCCTTATTGCCAAATTCAGACTTAAATTGAAGAAAGTAGGGAAAACCAGTAGACCATTCAGGTATGATCTAAATCAAATTTCTTATGATTATACAGTGGAAGTGAGAAATAGATTTAAGGGCCTTGATCTGATAGATAGAGTGCCTGATGAACTATGGAATGAGATTCGTGACATTGTACAGGAGACAGGGATCAAGACCATCCCCATGGAAAAGAAATGCAAAAAAGCAAAATGGCTGTCTGGGGAGGCCTTACAAATAGCTGTGAAAAGAAGAGAAGCAAAAAGCAAAGGAGAAAAGGAAAGATATAAACATCTGAATGCAGAGTTCCAAAGAATAGAAAGAAGAGATAAGAAAGCCTTCTTCAGTGATCAATGCAAAGAAATAGAGGAAAACAACAGAATGGGAAAGACTAGGGATCTCTTCAAGAAAATCAGAGATACCAAAGGAACATTTCATGCAAAGATGGGCTCGATAAAGGACAGAAATGGTATAGACCTAACAGAAGCAGAAGATATTAAGAAGAGATGGCAAGAATACACAGAATAACTGTACAAAAAAGATCTTCATGACCCAGATAATCACGATGGTGTGATCACTGACCTAGAGCCAGACATCCTGGAATGTGAAGTCAAGTGGGCCTTAGAAAGCATCACAACAAACAAATCTAGTGGAGGTGATAGAATTCCAGTTGAGCTATTGCAAATCCTGAAAGATGATGTTGTGAAAGTGCTGTACTCAATATGCCAGCACATTTGGAAAACTCAGCAGTGGCCACAGGACTGGAAAAGGTCAGTTT
>NW_011494838.1:6803875-6812934 GCF_000754665.1 Bison bison bison | reverse complement strand
GAGTACATCATGAGAAACGCTGGACTGGAAGAAACACAAGCTGGAATCAAGATTGCCAGGAGAAATATCAATAACCTCAGATATGCAGATGACACCACCCTTATGGCAGAAAGTGAAGAGGAACTCAAAAGCCTCTTGATGAAAGTGAAAGTGGAGAGTGAAAAAGTTGGTTTAAAGCTCAACATTCAGAAAATGAAGATCATGGCATCTGGTCCCAACACTTCACGCAAAATAGATGGGGAAACAGTGGAAACAGTGTCAGACTTTATTTTTCTGGGCTCCAAAATCACTACAGATGGTGACTGCAGCCATGAAATTAAAAGATGCTTACTCCTTGGAAGGAAAGTTATGACCAACCTAGATAGCATATTGAAAAGCAGAGACATTACTTTGCCAACAAAGGTTCGTCTAGTCAAGGCTATGGTTTTTCCTGTGGTCATGTACAGATGTGAGAGTTGGACTGTGAAGAAGGCTGAATGCCGAAGAATTGATGCTTTTGAACTGTGGTGTTGGAGAAGACTCTTGAGAGTCCCTTGGACTGCAAGGAGATCCAACCAGTCCATTCTGAAGGAGATCAGCCCTGGGATTTCTTTGGAAGGAATGATGCTAAAGCTGAAACTCCAGTACTTTGGCCACCTCATAGGACGAGTTGATTCATTAGAAAGGACTCTGATGCTGCGAGGGATTGGGGGCAAGAGGAGAAGGGGACGACAGAGGATGAGATGGCTGGATGGCATCACTGACTCAATGGACGTAAGTCTCAGTGAACTCCGGGAGTTGGTGATAGACAGGGAGGCCTGGCGTGCTGCGATTCATGGGGTAGCAAAGAGTCGGACATGACTGAGCGACTGATGTGATCTGATCTTCAGGAAGTCTCATTATCCTAATCCATAAAATATGAATGGCATCTACTCCACAGGGTCGTTAGAAAGATGAAATAGGAAAATACATATTGCAGAGCAGGTGCTCAGTGCACAGCAGTGTTCTTCACCATCATCACGATTATATATAAGGCCAATAAATATAGAAACTGACCTTTGAGCCCAGATAACTGTGGAAATTCAGGGTGGCTCAGAAGTGGGAGAAAGACCATGTGGCCAGCAGAGTAATGCCTTTCCTCTAGAGGAAGGGTCACAGACACACAGAGGAGTACTACCCACTATGCGCTAAGCCTCTGCTGTGCCCTTTGCATCTACTATTCAGCTTTACAGCAACCCTTGAATCCTTATCTTATGAAGCTGGGAAGTGGAGCTTGGGGAGGAGAAAAGGTTTGCTCAAGGTCACGGGCCTACTAAGCTGCTGAGCTGGTAACATAACTCAGGTCTCTGTGATGCAGCATCACATGGTCCATGGTCTGAAGAGAGTAACCAGTGCTGGACTGGAGATTACGTCAGGAGAGGCCAGCAGATGAAGGATCTGAGTTTTCCTTGCCTGAAAGCAGAGGAGCCTCTTGGTGAGGATATCATGGAAGACACACAAATGTAAGAAAAGGGAAAGAGATGAGATATTCCGCACGAGCAACCATTGTGAACCCAGGCTCAGTACTTGACCTGCACTGTGTCACTGAGTCCTAATAACAACCCTCTAAATTAAGCACCATGATCTCCACTTTATAAATGAGGAAATGATGCTCAGAGGGATCAGAGCTGCCCAGGCTGCACAAACAGAGACAGAGCTAGGATTCAACCAGCGTCTACCTGACCCCAGAAACGTCACTCTTCTTTATACCAGGGCTTGTTTGCCATCAGGCTGTCCTACTAATCTAAGAAACTAGAAGAAGCTTTGGCCTGAAGAAGCAGATTCTCAAACCAAGGGTCTTGCTCCCCACCCCAAGCCTCAGTCTTACAGAGGAAGGAACTAGGATCCCATGAGGGACAGAGGATCCTGCCCTTTCCAGGATGGAGGAGTTGGGCTGCTAGGCACCTGGGAACTTGACTGGAATAAACACACTTGTCTGCAACTCTTTACATAGAGGGGCAGTCCCAGGTTCGATCCCTGGGTCAGGAAGATCCCCTGGAGAAGGCAATGGCACCCCACTCCAGTACTCTTGCCTGGAAAATCCCATGGACAGAGGAGCCTGGTAGGCTGCAGTCCATGGGGTTGTAAAGAGTTGGACACAACTGAGCGATTTCACTTTCTTCTTTCTTTTTCCTCCTTGGTTTTCCAGCCCATCGCCTCCTGTTTAGACTACTAACATTTCAGCAAAAGCACATTGCACTGTGTTTAAGCAGCCGTCTGGAGATAAACAGCTTGCCTTAAGACCTTTGAGGAGGCAATATAAAAGAGGACAAAAGAAGAAAAAAGGAGGGAGGGGAAAACATGTTCCTGTGAACAGTTTCTGCCCAGAAACATTTCCATACAGAGGCATCACAGTATTTTGGGCTGACATCCTGGACCCAAACCTCTCGAACCCGCTGGGTGAAATATGCCACCTCCAATAGAACCAAAGTGGTCTCAGGCCAGGGACCAGGCTGGACCTTGTCTTTAGTGACAAGGACGGGCCTGCAGAGAGCTCTGTTCTAGGTTGCTAGGGACAAAGGGGGATATTGCTCTGCCACCTTCAGAAAAACCTCTCCCCTCTCTGGACTCTGTCTCCCTCCCTATAACAGGAGATATCCACTCATTCAAGGGATATTTATTGAGAGTCCACTCTCCACTGAGCTCTGTGAGCAGGGGATCCAGAGTTCAGAGTCATCAGGGGTCTCAATACCCATCGGGACAGCAGGCCCCTAAGCAGAGAAACTAATGCAAGAGGATCACCATGGTGCTGGAGCTCAGGCAGGTTTGGAGAACCGTTCCTGAGAGTTGAGGCTTGCAACATGGGAAGTCAGCCAGGTAGAAAAACAGGGCATATGGGCCAGGAGAATGGGAACAGCAAGGGTGAACAGGGCAAGGTACATACACTGGAGGAGCAGGAGCTACAGGCACTTGTAAACTGCAGGCAGAAGAAGCCAGATAGGAAGGTAGGCTCCTATCTAGGAAGTCATGGTTCATGGCCTCAAAAAGTGGGCTTTATCCAAGAACATGTTGCCAGTCCTTCCAGGCCAGCCCCTCTGGCCCTGTGCAAACCTGAACCATCTCCTCATTCATTCATTTTGTCCACAAAGATGGGCTAGGTACCTACTAAGTGCCAGACATTGTGCTGGGGTGCTGCATAATCTCCAGTGACTTCATAATCTCAAGGGGTGGGATCCAAAGACATTGTGACAAAGGATGAGGTTTGCAACTGTCCCTCTGGAGTGGAGGACACGGAGTGGCCCTGGCTTAAAGGCACAAACCTTATTCTGCAAAGACACTCTGTAATACACCAGATGTTTACACCAGAGGAGGCTGAGGAGCAACCTGGATAGAATTTGAGAACCTGAAGCTTGGTGATAAATCATTCTTGAAGTCTAGAGCTGCCTGAAATGAAAGAAGGATCTGACTTTGGAGAAGAGCAGTAGTCATGTATGGATGTGAGAGTTGGACTGGTGAAGAAGGCTGAGCGCTGAAGAATTGATGCTTTTGAACTGTGGCATTGGAGAAGACTCTTGAGAGTCCCTTGAACTGCAAGGAGATCAAACCAGTCCATCCTAAAGGAAATCAGTCCTGAATGTTCATTGGAAGGACTGATGTTGAATCTGAAACTCCAATACTTTGGTTACCTGATGCAAAGAACTGATTCATTTGAAAAGACCCTGATGTTGGGAAAGATTTAAGGTGGAGGATAAGGGGATGACAGAGGATGAGATGGTTGGATGGCATCACCGACTCAATGGATATGAGTTTGAGTCAGCTCCCGGAGTTGGTGATGGACAGGGAAGCCTGGCGTGCTGCAGTTCATGGGGTCGCAATGAGTCGGACATGACTGAGAGACTGAACTGAACTGAACTGAAAGAGGGCTTCTCTTGTGGCTCAGCTGGTAAAGAATCTGCCGGCAATGTGGGAGACCTAGGTTTGATCCCTTGGTTGGGAAGATCCCCTGGAGAAGGCAACAGCTACTCACTTCAGTATTCTGGCCTGGAGAATTCCACGGACTGTATTGTATAGTTCATGAGTTCGCAGAGTCAGACACGACTGAGTGACTTTCACTTCAGTCACAAATAGGGCAAGGGGACCAAGGTAAGCAGCTTCTAAAAGAGCTCCCAATGATCTCTGCCTCTTGGTATTCAAACCCAGGTATAACCCCCTCCCCTTACAGCCTCACTTTCATCAAATGGACTGTAGCAAAATTGTGGAATGTCACTTCCAAGAGTAGGGTAGTTACCGATGACTGTGACTTTTCTTTTTTCTTACACTCTCTGGCTCTTCTCACTTTCTTGCTCTGGTGAAACCATATGCTTTGTTGGGAGCTGCCCCATAGAGAGGCCCACACGACAGGGAAAGGAGGCTGACCCCTCCTACAAGCTTATAAGAAGCTGGGGAGCAAGCCCTTCCCCAGCGGAGCCTGGAGAGGAGATCACAGCCCTGGTTGAAGACTTCACTGCAATCTCATGAGAAACCTTGGGCTTGGAAGACCAGTCACATGGTGCCTGGATCCCTGACCCAGAGAGTAAATGTTGGTTGAGATAGTAAGTGAGGGGATATCCGTTGGCTGTTTTAACCTGCTAATGCTGTGATAATTTGTTACACGGGAACAAATACCTAATCCTGGGCTAACTTAAATGAATGACCAACAGAGGCTGAAAAGTCTTCATTGGTAGCAGGAAACTTAGAGTCCTTGAGATTGAGAAGGGACCTCCACCCACTGCAAAAAGGTTCCCTGAGCACTCAGCATGTGCTAAGCCCCCAGCAAGTCGCAGGGCTCACCAAGCAGGCAGCACAGCCCCAGCCTGGAGGGACACAGGTAGGTGAGAAGGTTGGGAGAAGATGTGATTACATGGTGTCTGGGTAACTGTTTCCCTGAACTACTCACAACCCAGGGAGAGCTGAGAGGAAGGAGCTGCTGAAGTGTGCTTGACAAAATCAGGTCAGGCTTCAGCGGGGAGGACCTTCTTTTTTCTCTCTACCCTGGCCTCTCCCTTTCCCTCCCGCCCATCCCCACACCCCTCTTGCATCTCTCTCTCTCCATAAGATCCTGCGTTCACACAATGTTCCCAGAAATGAAGTTGGTGACATGGAAGACTTGAGAGCTTGATAATCAGACATATTAAGCTTGAAAGCCAACTCAATAATTTCTCAACACTGCAAGCTTGGGAAATCAATGAGAAGAAAAAAAAAGGGAGTTTAAGATCATAGCCCTGAAACTTCCCTGGCAGTCCAGTGGTTAAGACTCTGGACTCCCACTTCAGGGGACCAAGTTTGATCCGTGGTCAGGAAACTAAGATCCTGCATGCTGAAAGGTGCAGTCAAAGAAAAAAAATGAAAAAAGTTGAATGCACAGCCTGTAACTTCCCACAGAGCTGGGGTCAACCACACTGCCCATTAGTTGAAGCTGCTGGTTCAATGTGGTCTTCATTGTTCCAGTTTATAAAATGGGAATAAAGTGCCTACTTCACAAGTTGTTTAAGCAAAAGCAAATGTTCAGCCCAGTGACTGATAATAAGGCTTGATAACTGTTAGCCAGTAACTCCGAGAAAGTTACTTAATTTCTTTACATCTCTTTATGCAGTAGGTAAGGTTCGCACACCTTGTTTGGTATACACTGAGTGTTCTTAGCTGCTCTCCCTATTAATATTATCAGCAGAGGCCATAGACTCAACAATTTGTCATGGTTCCCCCTAGACTAAGGGCTGACCAGCAATGATGCATTTAATTCACACATCCTTGTGTAGTTATAAAACTGTTCCCTATCCCACCCCCAGGGGCACTTGGTTCCTTGGGCTGGAATGGAAGAACACAGATTATTTCTGCAGCAGGAGCTGTGCAGGCATCACTCTGGTAGAGATGGCAGGGACACCAGTGGTTCCCTAAGTAACTGTAATTCAGGTAATACACACACCTGCAACTTCCTGCACATGCCACTGAATTCATGGGGCAGCAATAATACTAACAGCATCAGCACATATTTATTTATAAAATGTCCGTATCTGAAAGAGCTAAAATAGAAGCCCTCCTCAGTTTTATAGACATCTATGTATATGTGCAAGGATGTGATTATATGTATAAGTGTATAAGAACTGAGGCTAGGAGGTAGGTATGTTTAGAGTAGAAGCAACAACAGCCCTGGGAATCATAACTATGAATTTTTCTTCCACTTCAATCGTCAACCAGGGCCAGCATTAGCAATGCTGTTTTCTTCCTGGTTTTCCAGTAGTCAGCAGCTCCAAGAACAGAGAATACCATCGCACACGCCAGCAGGGTTCACTTTCCCAGATTCGCCAGTTTCTGGCCACATGACTTTGGGATGCTCACTTCTGTCTTTGTACTATCTGCTTCCTCAAATGATAAAATGGGCATAATAATGTCTCGGTTGGTCCTACTTCAAGTCTAACGTGGGGGACAGACCTTCCCCCTCTTCTTCCCTTCTCTCCCTTCCTGGGTATTTCCAACTACAAAAGACAGGGCACATCCAAAGTCCATTTTTTTTTTTTTTTTTTACAGACTAATCCTCCAATTGGCTATTTGCCAGGTTTTCTAGGAAAATCCTATAACTAGGAGATGAGTGTAAACCTGCCATCTTCTCCCACGAAATTCCACCTTCTTCAAGGACATGGACATTGCCTTATACTCCCCACCACTGGACCCGGTACCAAGTAGTTGCTAAACTAATATTTGGTTAATGAACAAATGAATAAATGAGTCAACAGAAGAGTTTCTAACCAATGACTTGGAGAGAAGGAGCAGCTTTCATGGGAACTTTCCAACTAGGGAAAACAAAACCTAAGCATTATCTCCTTGGTGAAGAGAATAAGGTGCCCATGAGTTTCAGCTGATGTATCACTTTGTCTTCTAGTAAAATAATAACAGCTACCATGGCTAAGCACAGTCCTAGACTAACGGGCTTCCATGGAGTTATCTCATTTAATCCTTCTAACATTCTGTGATGGAGTTACTATTACTATACCATCTCACAGAGGAAAAAAAACTGGATCCCTATGAATGCAACCGCCTTCCTAAGATCACAGAGCTAATAAAACTTAAATGATGATGGCCGATCCCACAGTGAAGCCCACCAAACTCTGCCACACTGCCTCCCAGGGGACAGCCTTCTCACTCGTGAGAGGAGACCTCCCACGCCTCCCAGGGGACAGCCTTCTCACTCGTGAGAGGAGACCTCCCACGCCGCCAGAGCCGCCTCTCCAGCACCGGGGGACAGAGGGATCAACACAGAAGCAGACGTGGCCTCCGCGTTCGCGAACTTCCCCGTCTGCTCAGGGTGGGTACTCACAGAAGTAGACATATCACGGGCATGCCGATTCACGCTAGAGTGGAGAGGCAGAGTGGGATGAGGAATCTCTTTGAGAAAGGGGCGGTTAAGTCCAGTCCTGATGAGGGTAGGGAGGAAGGGTGTTCTGAGCAGCACAGTGGAGGTTCCGGGGTGGAATGCAGTGGAAACAGTGATGAGGACGTGAGATGAGGGTGGACAGGTGGGCAGGGACATGCAAGGCTCTGAAGGCTGAGGTAAGGAGTTTGCTCTTAACCAGCAGGAGCAGGAGAACCACTAACAGGTGCTGGGAAGGAAAGGATGTGAGGGAGTTACAGGTTATGCTGCTCAGTCTGGCTGCCAGGGGACAGTGGCATTATGACCAGAGGGCAGTGAGGAGTAAGAGGTTGTAAGTAATGACTTGATTGTGGGCACAACACTGGGGATGGAGAAAAGTCATCAAATGCAAAGCACATCTGAAGTCAGAGCTCCTGGCTTGTGATGGATCAGAAAGGGGAAGGGATAAATAGGGTTTTGACGACTATACCCAAACTCTACTCCCAGGAAGAATTTCTTCTACAGGTCATTTCATTGCCAGAGAGAAGTACAGGTATTTTGTACAACACACAGAACTTCCTAGTAAGAGGATGCTGTGTTCTTCTTGACTCAGGGCTAAAGACAGTATTTCCTACCCTCCTGTCCAGTTTTGTTTATTCATGTATCATTCAACTGTTTGTTTATTCTTTAACACATAGGTACCTAGTTTCTATATTTTCTATATGGGCCAAACTGCGAGATACAGAGAAAAATGAGATAGTAGTCCCTAGGAGGTATATCAGGGCTTACCCGGTAGATCTGTGGTAAAAAATCGGCCTGCAATGCAGTAGATGCAGGAGAAGTGGGTTCCATCTGTGGGTCAAGACAATCCCCTGGAGGAGGAAATAGAAACCCACTCCAGTATTCTTGCCTGGGAAATTCTATGGACAGAGCAGCCTGGCGGGGTAAAGTCCATGGGGTGGCAAAGAGTCAGACGCGACTGAGCGATTGAGCATGAGCACGTGTAGAGATGTTGGAGGCGCATCCCGGTTGGTTGTGGGATGGGAGCAATAGTGTACTGGAACTGGCTCTAGCTGAATCATGAGAGCCAATTGTTAAACATTCAGGGATGCCGCTTGGCAGCTGCTAAATCTATGACTTGAAACCAGACATGGTAGGAGAATGTACACCATAGTGAAAGTCACTCAGTCATGTCCAACTCTTTGGAACCCCATAGAAATCCATGGAATTCTCCAGGCTAGAATACTGGAGTGGGTAGCCTTTCCCTTCCCCAGGGGATCTTCCCAACCCAGGGATCGAACCCAGGTCTTCCACATTGCAGACAAATTCTTTACCAGCTGAGCCACAAGGGAAGCCCAATGTACACCACAGGTATTTAGTTCAGTGCAGTTGCTCAGTCATGTCTGACTCTCTGCGACCCCATAGACTGCAGCATGCCGGGCTTCCTGTCCATCACCAACTCTCAAAGCCTACTCAAACTCATGTCCATCGTGTTGATGATGCCATCCAACCATCTCATCTTCTCTCGTCCCCTTCTCTTCCCGCCTTCAGTCTTTCCCAGCATCAGGGTCTTTTCCAATGAGTTGGTTCTTCACATCAGGTGGCCAAACTATTGGAGTTTCAGCTTCAGCATCAGTCCTTCCAATGAACATTCAGATGATTTCCTTTAGGATGGACAGGTTGGATCTCCTTGCAGCCCAAGGGACTCTCAAGAGTC
>NW_011494838.1:6803258-6803642 GCF_000754665.1 Bison bison bison | reverse complement strand
ACATGACTACTGGAAAAACCATAACCTTGACTAGATGGATCTTTGTCGGTAAAGTAATGTCTCTGTTTTTGAATATGCTGTCTAGGTTGGTCATAGCTTTTCTTCAAAGGAGCAAGTGTCTTTTAATTTCATGGCTACAGTCACCATCTGCAGTGGTTTTGGAACCCCCCAAAATAAATTATCTCACTCTTTCCTTGTTTCCTCATCTATTTGCCATGAAGTGATGGGACTGGATGCCATGATCTTAGTTTTCTGAATGTTGAGCTTTAAGCCAATTTTTTCACTCTCCTCTTTCACTTTCATCAAGAGGCTCTTTAGTTCCTCTTTGCTTTCTGCTATAAGGGTGGTGTCATCTACATATCTGAGGTTATTGATATTTCTCCC
>NW_011494838.1:6790360-6803069 GCF_000754665.1 Bison bison bison | reverse complement strand
TATATATATCTTGTATAGATATAGGCAAATGCTATAAATGAAGCTATTTAGATTTTTTTTTTTCTTCTTCAGAAAGCCAGCTTGCCAGCATACCAGTGAGTTAGAGCAGGTTGCCTCAATGGGGCTGCCAGTCTTGAAGTTTCCTCCTCCAAGTTCAGAGAAGTCAGAAGTATGTGCAGAAGTCTAGGTCACAGTTTCAGAGCACAGTGAACTCTAAGTATTTTCAGGCCAGACCACAGATGCTAGAATTGACACCTTTATCTTGCTGTGAACACTTTCTGGAGTTCAGGATTAGGCAACTTATCTATCTATAACTTTCCCATTGTGACCGTCATGCCCTGACTTTAAACTGGAGACAGTGTGGTGCTCAGATGGTAAAGCATCCACCTGCAGTGCAGGAGACTGGAGTTTGATCCCTGAGTGGAAAGATCCCCTGGAGAAGGGAATGGCTGCCCACTCCAGTATTCTTGCCTGGGAAATCCCAAGGACAGAGGAGCCTGCTGGGCTACAGTCCATGGGGTCACAAAGAGTCGGATATGACTGAGCGACTGACACTTTCATTTTTCATACATACTATACATACAGGCTTACAAGTGCTGTGCACAGTGCCCTGTACCGACACAATTCCAATTCCATTTTTCTTCTTTAAGGAAGGACAGCACAGCCACCAGTCCATCCTCAGCACCCCCAGCAAGTTCTGCTTTGCTGATGTGAAGTTCAGTTTTATTATTTCTAACATTTACATGGGCTCATCGGAGAGAGGTGGCCTGTCTCTTTCTAAGTGATGTCTTTACACAGAGATGATTTAAACCTAAAGCGTGCACCTTGAGCCCTGAGCACAGGGGAGGGAGTCAAGTGGGTAAATTCTGATGTTAGTGGGAGGCCAACATTATGTGACTTGTTGATAAAGTTATTGATGCCAGTCTGGACTGCGGCTTCCGTTTTCTGAACAAGAAATAAATTCTATCATCCTTGAATTTTCAGTGGAGGATGAAGAGGGAGAGAAGTCCCTCAACTCAGTCCTCAGAAGACTTTCTTAACCCTGGGCAAGGAGAGAGGAGGGAAGGAACATTTGGAGCCACCTAGGCTAACAGCTTCACTACCCGCGTTATTACGTTTCAACTTCACTCAGACACTGTCAGTGCTTCTATAGATGAGGGAAGCTGTGTTACATGCCCGAAGTCTTGGAGGTGGTAAGTGGTAGAGCTAGGACTTTACACAGGTTGGAGTTCAAGAATGCTGCTGCTGCTGAGTTGATTCAGTTGTATAAATGGCAGCCCAGCAGGCTCCACCGTCCCTGGGATTCTCCAGGCAAGGACACTGGAGTGGGTTGCCATTTCCTTCTCCAATGCATGAAAGTGGAAAGTGAAAGGGAAGTTGCTCAGTCATGTCTGACTCTTTGCAACCCCATGGACTGCAGCCTACCAGGCTCCTCTGTCCATGGGATTTTCCAGGCAAGAGTACTGGAGTGGGTTGCCTTCTCTGGTTCAAGAATGAGCCCTTCCTTGTGCAGCATGTTGATCTCTGCACAGCAGGGAGCATGACTCCGTTTGGGGCCACGCCATCAGGATTGGCTCTACAGGGAGGGTGCTGAGTGACCCAGCCTGCCCCCAGCACAATGCTCATGGACTTCTCAAGGTGTCAGCCACCCCTGTGTACCTGGCTGATCCAGACACCATTAGAGCATCTTCTCACCATGCACGCACACAGGGCCACCATTACTTTCAGCCACTCTTAAACCACTCAGCAATACCCAGCTCCTAGAAAGCAGCTCTCTTTCAATCACATCCTCGCCTTATTGAGCTGATCCAGCTTTGCTTGCTTCCTAGCTCAGCATCCCCTGCAAGGCTTGTTCTAAATATGGGTCTCTGGTTCTACCATAAAAAACTACTGAATAAGACTCTCTGGGATAGGGTCCAGAAACCTGATATTTAAATTTTCTTTCCCTCCCAGAATTGTCCACCATTGTTCCTGCAGATGGAAAATCAAAGAAAGGTTGTTTTAAAACCATATAAAGATGTGGTACTTATATATAATTGGAATATTACTCAGCCATAAAAAAACAAATTTGAGTTAGTTGCACTGAAGTGGACGAACCTAGAACCTGTTATGAAGAGTGAAGTAAGTCAGAGAGAAAAAAATAAATGTCATATATTAAGGCATATATATGGAATCTACAAAAATAGTACTGATGAGCCTATCTGCAGGGAAGTAGTGGAGACGCAGATGTACAGAATGGACTTGTGGACAGAAGAGAGGAAGAAGAGGGCAGGGCGAATTCAGAGTGTAACGTTGATATAGACACACTATTATGTGTAAAATAGACAGCTAGTGGGAGGCCGCTAGCAACACAGGGAGCCCAGCCTGGTGCTCTGTGACGACCTAGAGGGTGGGATGGAGAGAGGAGGCAGGGTCAAGGGAGAGGGGATCTATGTTTATATCTATGTCTATATCTGTATCTATATAATCATGGCTGATCTGCCTTGTTGTACGGCAGAAACCAAAACAAGATTGGAAAGCAATTATCCTCCAATTAAAAAATAAAATAAGGATGCATTGTACAACACAGGGGATCTAGCCAATGTTTTATAATAACTATAACTGGAGTATAACCTTTAAAATCATGAATTATTATTATACAGTACAACTGTAATTTACGTAATATTGCACATCAACTGCACTTCAAGTAAAAAATATGATGTATATTTATAAAAACATAGAGAGATGAGCTATCCAGTCAATGAAATCTATACTGAAGCCCCAAGCCATGCCGTTTGGTGTCTGTGGATGCTGACGCCGTCAGAGCAATGGTGACGGTGTGTGTATGAGCATGAATGTGTGTGTGTGCGTGTGCGTGTGTGTGCGTGTGCGTGTGTGTGCGTGTAAGTGCGTGTGCTTGCATACCTGCCCATGCACTTTCAGCACACTGTACGGGAACAGAAAACGTATATCTTTAAAATTAGCTTCATAAAGGATATTTATGTGTAGTGAATGTAATACTGTTCATATTTCTCATATCTAACAGGTTAATTAGGTTTGGAGACAAGACTGGAAACTTAATCCATATTCATAATCCTATCAATTTGCAGGAAGACTATGCAACTTTTTGAGGGGCTGGCCTTGGCTACAAACCATCACTTTTCCTAGTGCCATAGCTCAGGCACACCAGGGTAGAGGGTAGATAGAATGCCATGTGCAGCCTTTGAAGCAAAACAACTCTGCTGTATTCTCTTACTTCAAGTGCATTCTATATAAGTATACTTTTCATGGAATAGCCTTGGAACCCGACCACATTAGTTTGCACAGATTTTACTGCTACTGCTAAGTCACTTCAGTCGTGTCCGACTCTGTGACCCCATAGACAGCAGCCCACCAGGCTCCTCCATCCCTGGGATTCTCCAGGTAAGAACACTGGAGTGGGTTGCCATTTCCTTCTCCAATGCATGAAAGTGAAAAGTGAAAGTGAAGTGGCTCAGTCGTGCCCCACTCTTCGCGACCCCTATACCTGCTATGTGAGGCAGAGTTCTAATTCAAATACATTGCACAGTAGAGTGCCAGCTAGGGCTATTCTTAGAAATAACCACACTTTATTACCTTGTCACCCTTAAGGTACCTTTTTTTCAGGCTAAAGACCCAGGGCTCATCTGGGGTCCTGGCGAGCACCTCAATAGTACTGAGATGTTTTTGATCCACTAGGAGGCAAGTCAACTTTTGTGGGCTAGCCTGGAAACTTTGCCACTGTTTATGTGCTTGTTTTCTATGAGGAAGCACACTCTGCATGCCCAAAGATCTTACAGACAAATTGCTGGCCACCCAGTGGGCTGCTCTGTTGATCTCCCAGGGGTTGCAGCAAAAACCTACCCGGGGGTTATGAGCTACAGGACCACAGGAGCTGGATAAAGGCGATGCAGGCTGAGAGCTATAAATAGTGTGCCAAGTGACCCTAACAAGCTCTTCTATCCACTGGGGCTCCTCCAACAGCTTTCTCTTTCGGATACATGAAAGCAGCTGAAAGGATTGTTTTCCCGAGAGCTTTTTGGCTGCCCTGAGCGTGCCAAGGGACTTTGCTGTTTCTAATTATCTCCCTTTATGTTCAGGCCGAGACTTGTTAATACAATAAAGCTGCGTTTCCAGGACGCGCTCACAACGCAGAAACATCTCAAGGTGTTTTACAAGCAGAAGATCATGTTAAATCAAATCAAATACCAATTAAAGATTAACAGCGGTGTGAGAGAGCTATTATCACGGTCCAGCCAGAGCCGCTGGGACGGCGGGGGTTTCCTCCAACCTGGTGTGGTCCAGCTCCCATCCAGATTGCTATTTTAGGATCTACTTGGCAAAACGGTCTTTGCCTGAGTCCCAAGGTCCCAGAGTATCAACACTGGAAAGATGTTAAATATCATCCTACTGCTGCTGCTGCTAAGTCGCTGCAGTCGTATCTGACTCTGTGTGACCCCATAGACAGCAGCCCACCATGCTCCCCCGTCCCTGGGATTCTCCAGGCAAGAACACTGAAGTGGGTTGCCATTTTCTTCTCCAATGCATGAAAGTGAAAAGTGAAAGTGAAGTCTCTCAGTCGTGTCCGACTCTTTGTGCCCCATGGACTGCAGCCTACCAGGCTCCTCCGTCCATGGGATTTTCCACGCAAGAGTACTGGAGTGGGGTGCCATCGCCTTCTCTGAAATATCATCCTGGCTAAGCCTTATTATTAAAATGGGGAAACTGAGGTCTAGAGAGAAGGAGTGACCAGTTTCAGCCAGAGTCAAGAGTCCAAGCCACTTGAGATGTTCCCAAGAATCCCTTGTTGTTGACATAGGACCCCATCTGGTTGCTTCTCAACACCTAGGAACTGTTTTTCTGATTTTTCACTTAAAGTAGCTCAACAGTAGCTACCAATATATATGTTCTTCTGGAATCTCAGAATGTGATCTTATTTAGAAAAACAAGTGTGTGCAGATGCACTTAAGTGGAGGATCTCAAGATGACACCATCCTTGATGTAGGATAGGTCCATACATCCTGATAATGGCTGGAGTCCTTAAAAGACAAAGACAGATGGAGATCGGAGACTTTCAGAGAAGAAGGTCATGTGAAGACAGAGGCAGAGACTGGAGTGGTGCATCTACAAGATAAGAAATGCCGAGGACTGTCATTAGCCAGTGGAAGCTAGGATACAGGCATGGAATTGGATGCTCCCTCTGAACTTCCGGAAGAAGTTCGCTGGGGCAACACCTTGACCTTGGGCTTCTAGCCTCTAGAACTGTAGGAGTATGTGTGTTTCTGTTGTTTAAAGCCTCCCAGTTTGAGGTAACTTGTTACAGCAACCACAGGAAACTAATACTGGCCTCATCCTGAGATGTCCCTCACATCTTCCATGCAGTGAGGACCTGCTTTTCTTTTAAGATCCTGTTTTAATGTTGCCACCAGCCTGTGTTTGAGCCTTCCTGCTCCTCAGATTAGAATGGATCCCAACTTCCCGGTGTTCCTAAGTGTACATAGCCATCAAGCTCATCTCAGCATCTGGAACTTGCCATTTGTGTTACTTGTCCTTCCCTCCCGGCAAATTCTAGGGCACCTGGACGACAGACCGCATCTGATTCAGTTGTGGGCCCCAGACGCAGTTACACTCATACACGTGTTTAGGAAATTTCTATAGAGTTAAGGTGAGTATAAATGAATGACTTAATCCATGTTCTTTTCCTTCCTTTCCAATTATAGAAGCCTATATCTATCGCATGGTACGGACTTTGTATGGAACAACCATATGGACCCTGTATGAACCCTGTATGGGACAACTGATTGGTTCAAGATTGGGAAAGGAGTCTGACAGGGCTGTCTGCTGTCACCCTGCTTGTTTAATCTATACACTGAGCGCACCATGAGACAACCCAGGCGGGTTGAGTCACAAGCTGGAATCAAGACAGGTGCGAAAAACAACAGCAACCTCAGATATGCAGATAATACCACTCCAGTGGCAGAAATCGAAAAAAACAAAACAAACAAAAAAAACTAAAGAGCCTCTTGATAAGGGTGAAGGAGAGTAAAAGAGCAGGCTTAAGACTAAATATATATATTAAAAAAACTAAGATCACGGGCATACACCAGGTTGACCCCAAAGCTGTCTCATACCTGGGCTTGAAATTCTCTAAGTATTTTTTAATAGACTTCAGGTTAGGGGAACAGGAAAGGTTAGTATGAGGGCATGCAGATGCAGTGGGGCTTCCCAGGTGGCTGCCTGGTAAAGAATCCACCTGCCAATGCAGGAGATGAGGGTTCGATCCCTAGGTCAGGAAGATGCCCCAAAAGAGGAAACAGCAACGTATTTCAGTACTCTTGCTTGGAAAATTCCATGGACAGACAAGCCTGGCGGGCTACAGTCCATGGGGTCACAAATAGTCAGGACATCCCGTCCCATTACTGCATGGCAAAGAGAAGGGGAAAAGGTGGAAGTAGTGACAGATTTCCTCTTCTTGGGCTCCAAAATCACTATGGACAGTGACTGCAGCCATGAAATCAGAAGACAATTTCTTCTTGGCAGGAAAGCGATGACAAACCCAGCCAGTGTGTTGAAAAGCAGAGACATTACTCTGCTGACAAAAGTCTGCATAGTCAAGGCCATGGTCTTCCCAGTGGTCATGCATGGTTGTGAGAGCTGGACTGTAAAGAAGGCAGAATGCCAAAGAATTGATGCCTTCCAACTGTGGTGTTGGAGAAGACTCCTGAGAGTCCCTTGGACAGCAAGGAGATCCAGCCAGTCAATCTTAAGGGAAATCAAGCCGGAATGTTCAGTAGAAGGACTGATACTGAAGCTGAAGCTCCAGTATTTTGGTCATCCGATACAAATAGATGACTCATTGGAAAAGTCCCTGGTGCTGGGAAAGATCGAGGGCAGGAGAAGAGGGTGGCAGAGGATGAGATGGTTGGACGGCATCACTAATGCAATGAACATAAAATTGGGCAAACTCCGGGAGACAGTGAGGGCCAGGGAGGCCTGGTGTGCTGCAGTTCATGGGGTCGCAAAGAGTCAGACACGACTGGGCAACTGAACACCACCACCTCTTACTGCATCTCCATGAGTGTGTGCGTGCATGCTTCATTGCTCAGTCGTGTCTATTTATGACCACATGGACTGTGGCCTGCCAGGCTCCTCTGTCCATGGAATTCTCCAGGCAAGAAGACTGGAGTGGATTGCCATTTCCTCCCCCAGGGGATCTTCCTGACCCAGGGATCAAGCCCATGTCTCCTGCATTGGCAGGGCGATTCTTTACCACTGAGCCACCTGGGAAGCCCCATTGCATCTCCATGTCCCCCCACTCACCTTTCTTGCTCCCCTAACTGGAAGTCTACTAAAAAATAAACTTAGAGAATTTCAGACCCAGGTATGAGGCAGCTCTGGGGTCAACCTGGTGTACACCCCGCTTCTATCAGTTTTTAGTAACCAAACCTCTATGCGCTTCGGAGCTCTCATCTTTGAAACGTATGCAGGAGATTAAGTGAGTTAATGCAGTAAATCTGGACAATAACGCTTTCAGACAAAACACCATCACCCAATTTTACAGATTAAGACCCTGACTCCAAGAGGAGTGAATTGCTGGGGGCGGCACAGTCAGAGAGTGCCATTCAGGTCTTGAACATCAGACTAGCATACAAGTCCACACTCTTGAACAACATATTACACAGAATCCCAGGCTCTCTGCTACCCCAACAAGATGCCGCTAATCCACGTGCTGAGTGACAAAAATTATTCTATTGTTTTCCAGAATGAAGGTTCCCCTGAATAGCGCATATCCTTGAATTTACCTCGCTCCGTCTTCCGGCTCCTTGGGAGGCCTCTAAATTCGTATCTAATACAGTCCTCCGAGTCTCAGCTGGTTTGAGACACTGTGAATCGTGATGTTGGGCAGATGAAAACAAATGCCTTCTACCCAAAGCATCATCTTTCAATTACAGATCACTCTCCCAATTTGGAAGCGCTTCCCTTTGGATGTAGCTATCTCGCAGTCTGGTTAGAACTGGGAAGGAATAGAGAGAAGGGACATGGGGAGAGAGAGAGATGGGGGGACACTGAGACAGAGAGAGGGGGAGGAGAAAGACAATGGAAGCATCCATTTGAACAGATGATGCTCATCTTGTTCAGGGCCCTTGCGGCAGAGTCTCAGGGGCCCAGTTCCCCTGGGTTTACAGGCTGGCACCCAGGAAAGTGGCACTGGAGTTGTGGAATATGGTGGCACAGACACAGTGCAACTTCTTTTTTTTTAAACCGTGGATGAAATCAAGGTAGAAGTTAAGTGGCTTCTCCAACCAGTTGGCAAGGTAACGGCAGAATCTGGACCTCTGACTTCTAACTCTTGTTCTGTAGTAGACAGAGGGTTAGGTATCCAAAACAGAAAAACAAACTGGAGGTACAGACTAAGGGGATTTTGCAGGGAAGACAAAAGAGCCTTAAGATGTGAAAGAAGGAAAAAGAGAAAAAGAAGGAAAGAGAGATGGAAGTGAAATAAGACATCTATGAAGGAGAAGAAAAGAGATGAGCAACAGGAAGATGAGGCAGGAGAGGTGTGAGAAAACAGAAAAAGGCAAAGACAATACAGTGCGGGAGAAATTCAGATACAGGGCCATTACAGAAATAAAAGACTGGCGTTAGATAACTTTCGTCACTGACTGATGAAGATGCTTTAGCACTCTCTCATGCTTGTATCCAGCTCCTTCCCCAGGCCCCCAGCCCTCTCTGATTGAACTTGGTTGATCTCTCCCACCCATTCCTATTCCCCGGCTCAGCTTTCTGCCTCCAGGAATACCTTGACCACTCCTTTTCTCCACCCTGCTACTGCTACTGCTAAGTCACTTCAGTCGTATCTGACTCTGTGCGACCCCATAGACGGCAGCCCACCAGGCTCCCCCGTCCCTGGGATTCTCCAGGCAAGAACACTGGAGTGGGTTGCCATTTCCTTCTCCAATGCGTGAAAGTGAAAAGTCAAAGTGAAGTCGCTCAGTCGTGTCCGACTCTTCGCAACCCCATGGACTGCAGCCTACCAGGCTCCTCCACCCATGGGATTTTCCAGGCAAGAGTACTGGAGTGGGGTGCCATTGCCTTCTCCGTTTCTCCACCCTACTGGATATCCCTAGGTTCGTTTCCCCTAATCCTCTAAGCTCTCCTCTCCTTTAAAAACCCTCCTCTCTGCTCTTCCTATCATCCACCTTCCATTCCAGACACGGTTGGAAGGCTCTCTTCTGTGTTCCTGTAACACCCCAGAAACCGCCATCATATTATTTATCACAATGGACTTTATATCTCAGTTTTAATGGTATCCTGCTTCCCCCAGCAGACTAAATTTCCCAGGGCCAGGAAGGAGGTTGGATCCATCGTCTCTCTCCAGCGCCCACCACAGGGTAAGCATGCACTGCCCACCCAGCGCAGGACTGATAAGTGCCTGAGTGATGAATGCAAGCTTGGACAAAACGCTCCTGCTCTCAGAGTGAGAAAAAAAAGTCTACAACCACTGGGGGGCGCACTTGGGTAACTGCAGCAATAGACCCTGGGGGAGGAGATAGAATTTCTCTCCACCAAACACCTCTGAGAAACAAAGGCAAGAGCGATTTGAAACTGGAGAAATCCTGCCAGACTTCACCAGGTGAGGCTGCGAATGGAACAGAGCCTGCCCTGGTGGATTAAAGACTAAAATGAAAGTCTGAAGAATTGGACTCGAGTCCGTGGAACTGGTGAGCTCTCTGGCTTGGGGCATTATTCATCACCGAAGGACAACAGCTCACTGCACACCAGCCCAGGTGAGGCCATTATCATCACTTGGCCTCACCTGCCAGGAAAAACAGAATGAGTAACAAAGCATTCTGATCTGTCGGGGGTTGGGGCGGGGAGAACAACAACAACTTAACAATACAGGGAGTGGGGTTATGCGGGATTCTTACTCTAATTGGGAACATTTACGGCACACCTACTATGTCAAACATGATTTCAGACACTAGTAATGCAGGTGTGAGCAAGTCACTGCTGCTGATCGCCACTAAAGAGGGGAGCAGAGACATACAAGACTAGCCATGATTTTAAAGAAGCGACAAGCACTAGATGGTAAGAGAGATACAGGTAATGTGCCATGGGGACGCTTTGTCTGGAGGGATCAGGGTGAGCATCCCAAAGTTGATATTTATTCCAGTCAGACCTAGCAGGACAGTCTGGCTTTATCCGATGGAGCGGGATTGATGACGCAACCTAGGCTGACGGAACTGCCCCAGCAAATGGCAGCAGGTGAAGACGTGCAGGCTGCGTCTGTGGGTGCTTGGGCAGAAGACAGAATGGAATCTTAGGCTAGAGAGGCCACTCTGGCTAAATTAACAACAGGTAATAGGTGGCTCAGACAGTAAAGAATCTGCCTGCAATGCAGGAGACCTGGGTTCGATCCCTGGGTCAGGAAGATCCCCCGGAGAAGGGAATGGCTACACATTCCAGTAGTCTTGTCTGGACGATTCCATGGTCAGAGGAGCCTGGTGGGCTACAGTTCATGGGGTCAGAAACAGTTGGAAACACAATGAAGTGACTAACACTTTCAATGGCAATCAGAACAGGAAAGGAAGGAAGGGAAAAGGGTGGGTGGGGATGGTTGCAGCTGAGGGTGGGTGGGGATGGTTGCAGCTGCAGGGACAGGATGACAAAGCAGAATGCCGAAGATGGGACTGCACACAATATCTCAGTGAGTGCCACATATGTATACACACACACATGTATATCTGGGGTTAAGTAACATGTTTAAGGTAAGGAAACAGCAGAGCCAGGATCTACACTCAGGCTGTCCATCTCCAAAGTCAGGGCTTCCCATGCCCTGCTACACTTCACCCAACGTCAGGCTAAGAAGTGGAGAATTGATTACGAAGGCCAAGAGGGAGCCGCCACAGTTATATGCGGGAATGACGGGATTCAACAAATGCTTGCAGAAGATGACTCTGGTGTCACGCGTACCCCATCAGCTTTGGGCAATTCCTACTTCCTTATTTTCTAATGAAGCCCCTTCTGGGGTGAGTAGGGGCAGACATGGTCCATTTGTAGCAGTCCCCAAGTGTTCCAGAGGAGCCCTGGACGGGCTCAGTCCCTCTGACGAACGCTCCAGCCTCCCATGGCCCCTGGGGGTGATTTATCAAAGCAGCGTCGACGCCTCTACCCAGCAGCCTGTGACCCAAGGCTGGCAGCTCAGGCTGGGGTTTTTAATTAGCCGAGAGAGGGAAGAGTCAGGCCCTTCAGGATGGAGAGAGAGAGACACCCCGACGGCTCATAAATCCAGATCCAGGGGTCCAGAGGCTGGCGTCTGGCACAGGGCAGGGAGGAGGGGAAGAACAGACTGACTGGCTAGCTTTTCAGCCTTTTTATGGTCTCCTTTGCTTTCTGGTTCAGATACTGCAGGGGATGGTGGGAAACTGTGCCGCCTTTTACACAGCAACCCCTGGGGAGGCACCTTTCTCTAGCTTGGCTGTACGACCAAAACCCAGGGACCGTCATTTCTAGTTCCATCTCTACTGCTCACTTGCTGTGCAATTTGAGACCAAAACTATAACACAAAAGCTTACAGGCTTTGGAGTCAGATGTGAGTTGAAACCTCTGCACTGTGATACTTATTTAAACTGTGACTCGAGCGAACTGCTTTTTTCTCTCTGGGCTTCAGTCTCCTCACCTACAAAGGCAGAAGATCTTGTGTGGCAAAGACTAAATGAGAACACAGGTAAAGTGCATGGCCTGTAATGGATGCTCAATAAATGACAGCTCTTTTTAAACGTATTTTCTTCTCTCTCGGCCTCAGTTTCCCCATGTGTAAAATGCAAAGTTGTGCCATATGACTTACAAGGGTTTTTCTAGCACTGATTTATTCTGGGTATTCTTATCTGGATGTACGTGTGTGCTTAGCTGCTCAGTCGTGTCTGACTCTTTGTGACCCTATGAACTGTAGCCCGCCAGGCTCCTCTGTCCTTTGAATTTTCCAGGTGAGAAATACTAAAGCAGGTTGCCACTTCCTCCTCCAGGGGATCTTTCCAACCCAAGGATGGAACCCACATCTCCTGCATCGATAGTTGGATTCTCTACCACTGGAGAGTCGGACACGACTGAGCGACTGAACTGAGCTGAACTGAGCCACCTGGGATACAAGAAGAGGAACCCAAATCTGGGAGGAGGGAGCTTCTCTAGGAAGGAGGTTGCAAATTTACTCCTTGCAGGGGTCCGGAGGCAGGGCTGGGGCTAAGATAAGGAAAAACCCTTGAGCAAGGCATATTTCATGCCAGTGAAGCAAGATGGTTCTGAGAGTCAGAGCTACTGGCTGCCTCCATAGTGAGCGAGCTCCCTGCACCCAGAGAAAAGCAAAAGTTGGCCAACCTTCTGGAGCTGATGCCCTGAAAGAAATTTAAACATCGGGGGGAGGGGACCAGAACTTTTCCTTTAAGTTCCTTACCTGCACTGAAAATATGGCGTAATGCTTGGCGGTATATAAACTTACCGTATTGCTCATCATTTAACTCTCACTACCCAGTGGGTAGGGACGACTAGCACCCACACCTTCAGTCAGGACACTCAAGATGCAGAGAGTGAAGTCACTTGCTCAAGGTTGCACCCACAGAGAAGAGGCAGAGCAAGGCCAAGAGCTCTGGTGAACCTGACTCTCAAGCCCCTCTCTTTTTGTTTCACACCCGGGTTCCCACCTCTGATTCCACAA
>NW_011494838.1:6775230-6790260 GCF_000754665.1 Bison bison bison | reverse complement strand
GATGGCAGCCCCAGCCTGGCTGATACTGATTGCAGCTGTCCCTCCCTTCCTCCCCAGCCCCTGTCTCTGTCCCCCGACTGCTCCCCCACAAGTATTTACGCTGGGCTGCCTGGTAACAAACGGCTCGTTACCATGCGGAAGGCGACAGCCAGGCGATTAGTGAAATTTGTTACCCATGCGTCTCCGAACAAAATTAAATTAAAAGTGCTGCTTCGCTGTCAAGATAAGGGCCAAGCTGCTGAGATAATTTTTCACTCTCAAACACTCAATTACCCAGTGAGGCTGGATCAGATACAATCAAAGGGGAAAAAAAGAAGAAAAAGGAAGGGAAAAAAAAACAAAAACAGAGGCAGGACCTCCAGGAACAGATGTAAGAGTTGTTATCACTCCCTCTGGCCAGAGATGTTAAAGAGGCTGTTGCCATGGTGATAGGGCTGGACCACACGAGGCAGGTAGGTGGGTGTGGCCTCTGACTACATCCTGTAATAAAGGAGATGCTCTCCATCCCCACCGCCCCTGCCTTAAGCCAGACAGTGTCATTTCTCACCTGAGTTATTGCAATAGTCTCCAACCTGCTCTCTCTCACCCCATCCCTGTCCCCCTCTTTCCCAGCTTCTACAAAAGCTAGAGTGACCTTTCTACCACATATCAAAACATCACTTCTCTGCTGAAATCCTTTGATGGCTTCCCATTGTCATCAGGATAAAGTCCAAAGCACCCAGCCAGTGTCACCTCTAGCTGTCTGCTCCTGAAAGTTTATATTTCAATGAAACTAAGAAGACGTATCCTTCCTTCCCTTCTTCCTTGTTTTCAACAGAAATAATTTTGAGGTCTTACAGATGCCAGGCATTTTGCTTGACCCCACTCTATTCATCGTCCCTTCTGTATGAAGTCTTCCCCCCCCTTTTTCCCTTCAACAATGCCATCCTGTTTTTCAGAACTCAGCCTAAATGTTTCCCATGCCAGCATTTCTGCTCTGTTCCCACCAAGCTGGTCTGGTGCTCTTTTTCCATGCCATCATGGAATTCATCACCAGCCTTTATCACAGCCTTTTCATTCTACTGTAACTGCCCATCTGATCCTTTCCCCCACTGGACTGTGTGACACACAGGGCAAAGACCAGGCCTCACATGTCAACATCTCACTCTAAACCTCCTCAGCCATCAGCATACAACTCATAGTATGTTACCTTACATTTGCTAAAACAAAACAGAAAGTGCTCTTCAATTAGAATCACAGAATTGTAGAGCCAAGAGGACACCATAAAATGTATAATCTATTTGACTGGGGCTTCCTTAGTGGTCCAGTGGTTAAGAATCTGCCTGCCAATGCAGGGGACATGGGCTCGATCCCTGGTCCAAGAATATCCTATATGCCATGGGTCAGCCAAGCCCATGCCCCCCAGCTACTGAGCCCATGCTCAAGAGCCCACTGCAACTCCCGAGCCACATGTCCAACTCCTGAAGCCTGCACACTCTAGAGACTGTGCTCTGGAACAAGAGAAACCACCGTGGTGGGAAGCCCTTGCATTACAACTAGAGGCAGCCCACAGGCAGCAACGAAGACCAAGCACAGCTGAAAATAAGCAAATAAATAAATCTATGTGATTATTGAAAGATTATAGGCAGAAACGGAGGCCACTGAATTTGGCGTGGATCTGGTATTCTCCATTATATCTTGTTCACTCTGCCAGACTGAACATGTCTTGAGTGTATGGATCATCAGTCTCACCAACGGAAGAGCTTTGATAAAAACTCAGAGATGCCCAGGCTCCACCTCAAACCTACTAAATAAAACTCTAGGTTGAAACCCAAAGGTAGGTCTCTGTTTTAAAAGCCCAAACATGTTACCCAAGTACATAGGGTTGGGAACCATGCTAAAAAAGGAAAGTAACTTTACTCAAAACACCATCCAAGGACAGAGTACAAAGAGATCACTCTCATGATCCAGGATCTGTTCCACCTGGATATTTAATTTTGATTCTTTTTTACCCTCTTTATTCTTCTCCATTAGATAAAGATGAATTGCATTCTTGCCTCCAGGGTTGCCAAGACCAGACACACAGTGGTTTGAATGAACACGGGAAGAGGCATAGACAACATTTTCCAAGATTCCAAATGATCCTTGGAGATGGTCTGACCTAGTTACTTTATACTAGTGTATAAAGAAGTGGGCAAGTTTATCCTTCACCTAGCATTTTCCAGGAACTGTGCTGAGTGCTTTACTTGCATTGTTCCATTTCAACCGCAAAACCACTCTTGGAAGAAACTACAATTATGACTTTACAAAGCTGAAAAAAACAGGAGCCAGTGGGTTAAACTGATCTTCCCAAGATCGCTCTGCAAAGATTCACAACCACCTGTTTATTTCTAAAGAACATGAGTTAACCATTGCACACTGATACAATTACCTCTAGCAAAACCACTCAATTCAAATTCCTTTAGAGAACAGGCAGAGTATTCACGATAAACATGATTCACCCACATATATTTTTTAAATGAACTGTTATGTTTGTCCTCTGAAGTAATCACTGTGGTTTATGAATTCTGCCCTTCTTTAAAAATCATTCTCAACAATTATTTGGCTGCATAATATTCCATCAAGTTGATGCACTGTAATTTGCTTAGCTATTTTTCTATTGTTGGACATTCAAGCTCATTCTAACTTTTCAATATTTCAGATTATGCTACAATGAGTATCTTCAGGTTTAGAAGCATCATGAAAAATGAGTAGTGTCATGGAAAAAATATGGTCATGATATAATGTTGAGTAAAAAAAACACAAATGCAAATGTGTATGTTGATTACAGTTATAATGATGAGAAAAGATATATGCAAATGGGGATGAGAAAAAATGAAATAAGCTCTTTGAAGGTTCTTGTTTGTTTTTGTTTTCCTCTACTAGTATTATTACATGATTCTACATTGGTGAAAAATGATTAAAAAAACAAAACAATAAGCATACCATTCCCAATGTTGTTGAAGTACCTCAGTTCCTTGAGCATTTTCACAGTGGAGAGATGAGCTTAGGAGTCAGTGGTATTGACTCTTTCCATGGACAACAGCCAAAGGAGGAGCGTCTCAAAGGCTGGAACCATGTCTTTTTTCATTGGCAGAGCCATATGGCACGCAGTATCTTAGTTCCCTGACCAGGGATTGAACCCACACCCTCTGCAGTCAATGCATAGAACTGTAACCACTGGCCTACCAGGGAATTCTCTGAAGCCACGTTTTATTAACATGTCTTATGTCTTATTAACCCTTGATTTCCAAGAAAGCCATGCCGTTCCTGAAATCTATAATGTGTGTTCAGTGAATAAGAGCATAGAGTTTCAGAGCTTGAGGAGGCCTCAGATGTAATTTACTCAAACACTACACCCTAGCTGAATGGATTGAGAGCCAAAGAGACTTGCCCAAGGTTCTCCAGCATCTGAGGGCAAGAACAAGTCTTGACTACGCTTTTCCCCAAATCTACTCTAATTAGAAGAGACAGATAGTTAGCAAATTTGCTCAGCAGGAGCCACGAAGGAAGAGTCTTTTTCCAGTCCAATACAGAATGGGTTTGACTCTGTGAACCTGAGTTAGTTTCAGATCTCCCCTGAATCCCTATGTTCTCTAGCCTCTAAGCTGTTCTCATGACAAATGCCTCAGAGCTGGGACATCTGTTTCCTCCCCATAGAGTGCCAGGTGGTTTGATTGTACCTGAGATGCTGAGAGAAGGACATTTCCAGCCTAGAATCCATGACTGAGCAGAATGCCCTGGAACTCTTCTGTTGCCAGTCTACATCGCCCCCTAGCATAGCCAATTCCTCTTGCATCTTCATTTACCATCTAGTAGAGCTCTGAATTCTTCAATGACCTGCAGACTCTCCCATGCCCTATACACCTTCTGTACATCCCCTCTTCTTAAACGCGGCTGGATCTATATATATGACGGGATATCACTCCATGATTAAATGATGTTATCTGAGAAAACTGAAAGGATTCTTTTTTCAGATATAATTAAAGTCCAGAAGCAGCTGACTGAGTTAATCATATAGGAGTTTACCCTGGGTGGGTCTGGACAAATCAAATGAGTCTGAAGAGATGTTCTCCAACAGCCCTTGAGGAAGCCATGCTGTGAACTGCCACAGGGGTGACCTGTAAGAACTAGGAATGGTCCTGCCCACAGCAGCTACAGAGCAGGCATGTCAGTCATGCGGGCAACAAATCCCCCCAATGACTACACGGGCTTGGAAGAAGGCCGTGAGCCTCAGCTGAGATCAAAGCCCTAAGCCGACGCCTCGATTTGAGACTCTGCCTAAAGAGCCTGAAAGTAACGTAACTGGACTGTTGAGCGGCAGAACTACTGTGGGATAATAAATGTATGTTGTTTGGAGCTGCTAAGTTTGTTCGCTAAGCAGAAACAGACAGTGATGCATAGCCACGGAGTGCTGACTCCTACTCCTTTTCCCCCATCAGACCTCTCCTGGGTGCAGAGCTGGCTGGCAGTGTCTGCATCTGGATGTCCTGCAGGCACCCCAAGGCAGCGGCTCTACAAACTCATCCATTCCCCCCCTCCTCGCCCCCTAAGCCTGCCGCTCCCAGCTTCCCTGGCTCTGTGATGCTCTCCACCCCCCACACCAGAATCTAACCCGTGTCTTCAGCAGTCCTCACAGGCTCACCTTACAGCCAATCAGTCACCGACTCTAACTGTATTTTAACACGTCCTCAGAAGCTACTCCCCCCATGCTCCCCCAAAGGGCCCCCGCCACTACCACAACAGTCTCCTTTATAACTGGTCTGCACCCCCTCTAGTTCTTCCTCCACTGTTGAGAGAGTGATCTTTTTTAAAACAGGCACAGGATGATGCAACTCTCTTCCAAAACCTTCCGGCACTCCCCATTTCACATAGATTCAAGTTCAGGCTCTCTCCTGCTCACTTGGACAGGTATTTTCTGAAGCACATGGCCACCTGCCAGCTATCGTTAGGTTCCAGCATTACTATGGGCTCCTCAAAGATGCCTTTCGTGACTTTCCCCACGATCGGATGTACCCCTATATTTTCTTCGGAGGCATGTCTCACAGTGTGACGTGATATACACCTTTATGTGTTTATTCGTGAGGTCCTCCTTCTCTCCCCATTTCTCTCTAGCGAGATTCACGAGGGCAGTCCCCTGATTGGTCTGTTTGCCACTCTATACCCTATCCTTAGCGTACAGCCTCAACACCATTAGACACTTAGTAAACATTAGTTGATTCAATGAACGGAGAGACAAATGAACTTGACAATCAAAGTCTCTCTTGATCTGAGTCAGCTCACCCTTCCCGGCCTTGCTCAAATTATCTTCGTTCGTATACCTTGTGCTCTAGTGACATGGGGCTTCTCTGGTGGCTCAGATGGTAAAGAATCCGCCTTCAATGCAAGAAAGATGGATTCAATCCCTGGGTCAGAAAGATCCCCTGGAGAAGGGAATGGCAACCCACTCCAGTATTCTTGCCTAGAGAATCTCACGGACAGAGGAGCCTGGTGGACTACAGTTCATGGGGTCACAAAGAGTTGGACACAGCCGAGCAACTAACACTTTCACTAGTGACATATGACTCTGTCGGATTATCATGCAAATCCTGTAAAGTGGGATTCTTACCTCCATTTTATTTATTTTAATTAAAAAAAGTTTTTTGGCCTCACCATGTGGCATGTGGAGTCTTAGTCCCCTGACCTGGGATTGAACCCATGTCCCTTTCAGTGGAAGTTCAGAGTCTTAATCCCCGAACTGTGAGGGAAGTCCCCTCACTTTCATTGTTTAGAAAAAGAAATTGAAACCTGGAAAGTCAACTAACTTGTCCAAGGTTGGGTATACACGCATCTCATAGCGCGCTGGGCACACAGTCAGCAGTCAGAGCCAGTGGTTTCAGCTCTGTATCCGGGAAAGGGTTTGCAGGGGAGAACCCTCGCCGGCTGCAGGACTGCAAGGGAAGTGAAAGACAGAGTGCTCACGGCCGGGTGGGAAGCAGGGAGCCCCAATCCCTCAGCAGGAGGAAAGGGGGTTGGAGGGGGGGATCCTGCTGAGTCCAGCTGAAAAGCAAGAAAGCGAGGGAGACTGATTATTCCTTCTCGCCAGTGTAAGCAACTAAAACGACGTGTTTGCTTTATTGCCTTTGGTCTCCCATTTGATTCCTGACAGCTGCCTCCCTCCCTCGGACGCCAGGCGGTCAGGTGCTGAGCTGGCTGGCATCGCTGAGGAGGAGGAGAAAGAAGCACAATTTGAACAGTATTTCATGGACCGTCGTGAGTGTGGGGAGGGAGCTTTTGAAGCTGTCTGGCTCCCTCCACACATTCAAGGAATCCTGGTTTGCCAAGCCGCTTGATGTCTGCAGGTTGAAGACAGGTAGTCTGGGAGGGACCTTTAAGAGTGAAAACAATGGCAACAAAAAACCAATGTCTGTTTTCTCTGAGGTTTGAGGGAAGGGAGAGAAGAGAGACATTAGACGGGGGTTTATGAGCCTATAACAATTTCTGAATGCATACTTTTCTCTCACATCTTGTCAAACAGGGCCAAATGCAGGCATAGATCAAAGCTGCATTTCTGCATTTTACTGTTCTTTCAGTAAGAAAAATCCAAGCTCCCGATCTCATTTCTTCATGAGAGAAACCAGAATATCTCTAGAAAGCCTGCAGAGCCTGGTGAAACCTTCTGGAGGAAGGTATCTATATATCACAGATCACAAACTAACTACCCAGGCAAGAGCTGGGCTTCCCCAGTGGCTCAGAGGTAAAGAACCCGCCTGCCAGTGCAGGAGCCACAGGAGATGCAGGTTCAATCCTGGGCTGGGAAGATCCCCTGGAGGATTCTTGCCTGGAGAACCCCATGAACAGAGGAGCCTGGCGGGCTACAGTCCATAGGGTCACAGAGTCAGACACGACTGAAGCGACTGAGCATGCACACACAGGGCAAGAGTTATGACAAGAGGGAAAGGGTTTAAAAGTCTGTAAGATTCTCCTAGAGGCTGATACTACGGTATGGTGACACCAGATTTGGGGAGCACGTGGAATGAGGCTCAAGACTCCATCCTGTAACTTACTGACTCTATGACCTTGAAGAAATTCCTCTGCCGGGTTTTACTGTCATTCTTTTGCATACAGAGACAAGGACAGTAAAAGATCACAGAGAATGGTTGGTGAATATGCAACAGACCTGGCAAAAAAGGGACAGTAAATGGTCCCTCTGAGTTTTCATTCCTCTTAGAACTGGGAGTCGAGTTCCTGGCATGGGAAAAGGGGCACACAATCAGTGGGAGGTAAAGCCACAATAAGAACAGGCATGGAGTATTAGCTACTATGTCAGGGGAATTGTACAGCATTTTTTTCTCAAATCTGGCCAAAAATTAGAATTGAAAGAGAATTTTATACCAGATCCCTTGGCCAGATATTCCCATATAATGTGTCTGAAATAACTAGTTTATTTAGAACTAGCTTCTTTCTTTTTTTTAGTTTTCCAAGTGATTCTGAGGTTTAATTAGGTCAGAGAACTGCCCTGCCTCTGACAGCCTTTCTGAACCACACAGCTGAGGACACCTGATCCACTGTCGGCTCCGACCTGACCCAGATCCTAGGACACAGCGGTCCTTCAAGCGGGTAACACCAGAGTCTCCATCCTCCTATGCAGGCCCTAAATATCCAGCCTCCCCAGCTGACCTTGTCTTCTGTTTCTGAAGAGAGATGCTCTGAGTCCAAATTTGCTTTGTCCCAGATCTAGTGCTCTGTCCTCTGGGAAAGATTCTGGATTGCTCAGACTATTTCTAGAAGAAAAATTCTTTGCCCTCTGGTTTGTATAATATTAATATCTTATTTCTTACTTATTTAACAATGGGCTCCGAGGAGGAAAGGGAAGCCTGCATTGCACTGCTTGTCAATGCCCATGGTATAAATACTTCTTCCACAGCTGCTTATAAGCTACTGATGTGACATCACTCACAGCGGAGCTGGAAATGATGAGTAATACCAGCTCTCACAACTGCTATGGGTTGGAGCCAGTGCAACACTGGAAGATCTCTTTGTCACATATTTTTTCCTCCCTGATCAAATAACAGGACCCCCAGCAATGGCGGTGCCCTGGGAGCGTTGGTCCTTATGGTGGCTGCCCCTCCCCGCCCCCCACCGGATACTGCAGTGACTTTCCAGTGTCTGAGCTACTTCTGACCAGCCCTATTTTTGGTCCTAGTTCCTCCCGGGCTGATGCTCTCTGGAGGGTTACAGAGTTCACAGCAGGATATTCTCAGGGGTCTGATCGGGCTTTCAGCACCAGCACAGACGTGGGAACCAACCCCCCCGGTACAGACCAGCACAGGCACTGTGGGATGCGCCGCACACGCGTATCTGAAACATACAATGATCTGAGCAGATTCTGAGGTCAAAGAACTTAACTCCAAATATCAGCTCCCCTTACCTGGTGGTAATCTCAAGTAAGTGACCTCTCTAAGTCCCAGTTTCCACAGCTGAAAAAACAGAGGTAAGAACAATCCCTTCCCAGGAATTGCCCTGGCGGTCCCATGGTTAGGACTCTGCACTGCCATTACAGGGGACATGGGTTTGATTCCTGGTCGGGGAACTGAGATCCCACCAGCAGTTTGGTATGACCAAAAGAAAAAACAACGTCCCTTGGGACTTCCTTGGTGGTCCAGTAGTTAAGAACCCTTATCCCCTTGCAACACAGGGGACGTGGGTTCGGTCCCTGGTCGAGGAACTAAGATCCCACATACCCTAGAACAACTAAGCCCGTTCGCAGAATCCACTGAGCTCCAGTGCTCTGGAGTCCTTGCCCCACAACTAGAGAGCCTGCGTGCCACTATGGCAGGCCTCGCCTGATGCAGCAAGGACCTGATGAAGCCAAATACACAGACACAATCCCTGCCTGTGATATTACTTGGAATTCTATAAGAAGGTTCATACAAAGAGCACAGACACGCACTGAGAGCATTCAGTAAATCAGGCATGGCTTGGCTTTGCTTTTCTTCTTTCTCCCTCCTTGTGCCTATGCTTCCATCATGACTGGTATTACTGAGAACTCAGAGGGCATCAAGTTCTACCTCACTGATTGACAGATAGGAAATTGAGGTCCAGGGCCTTGCTCAGTCCTCAGAAACAGACAAGGGTGCACCCGGGGTCGGAGGCCAAGGTCTAAGCCCTCCAGTAGCTTCACTACATTCTCTTGTGTGGCTCCTCCTCCTCTGTTCCTGCCTCCCTCCTTTTCTCACAAGCTCACGGGCACTACCTCTCCCTGGCACTCCGCCCGGTCCTAACCTGCTCTGCTTTCTCCCTGCCCAGGTCCACACTCTGGGATGACTGATAAACCCACAGAGAGCTCTGATGCTTTCCTCTCTGGGGCTGCCATCTAATCCTTTGTCTTAAGTTCCAGTCATTCTGTCCTTAGTAGGGGTCCCTGTTGGTAGGGAGAGTAGGTCAGCTGGACAGAGGAGGTTGGCAGAAATAAGGACCCTGGAGCCTTGCTTCTGTCTCCAAGGCACCCCGCCACACACCCGAGACCCCAGGACCATCTGTTCCATGTCCTTCCACAGCCTGGGTTTGTAGCGCTCTTCCCAGGTTACTCTAGCTACACAGGAGTACAGGATGATTAAACACCAATTGCTCTGTCTTCAGTGTGTACACTTTTCCGAGCAGCAGGTCCTAGAGGTGTAACCTGCAGGCTGGAAGAGGACACCCTGCAGATGTCCCAGGGAAAGAGACTGTCCTTAGCAAAGGACAAGGATGGGAAGAAAGAAAATCATGTCACAACATCCCAAGAGGCCAGGCCCACCAAGTCTACGTTCTAACCTAAAATGTTCTTTTTCCCACCTCGAAGCAAGACCAACTTGCAGACCAACACATTGGAAAAAGGCCACGGAGCTGTGCCTAGCTCAAGCCAGTCATTTGCTGTTCTTAACTGATTACCACTTAGTGAACACTGACCATGTGGTAGGTATGCTCTGCTAAGCATGTCCTTTGCATACTTTACTTCCTTTAAGCCCTGCAAAAAGCCTAAGGAAGAGTAGAAGGACTAATTCCAGACTTGTTTTCCTTTACCCAAGGGAAACTGAGGCTCAGAGAAGGAAAGTGACTCAGCCTAAGCCACACAGCTAGGGAACAGCAGAGCAAGGATCTGGACCCCTGAGTGCTGATTCTGAAACCCCATGATGTGGTGAGAAATGCTGGGTAAAGGATGGGATCGGTGTCCCAATGGTCAGGGCATGGCCCCTGCTTATTTCCCCAGCCCAGCCGCCATCATTCTCAAATCCACAGCCTTCACTCTACCCAGCGACTGGCATCTCTCTCATCCCCAGCCCCAGGGCACCATGCACCTCTGCTCTCATACTCAGCAGGTACCGTTCTGTTGATGTTCAGCTTTCACTCTGCTCCGTTCCCATTTCCTGGAGTCTCTGCTCTATCTGGGCATTCTCAGATTATATTTCAGAACAGTCTCCTTCCCTCAATTCCCAAAGGCCTCCTCTTCTGTAGATGTGGCTTGAACTTTCCCTTACTTGTCCACTTACTCTAAAACACAATTGAACTGTGTGTGTGTGTGTGTGTGTGTTAGCAGGGGAAAATCAAAACTAAAAAAATTCACACATCAGACTTCCTTGGCTGTTCAGCGCTTAAGACTCTGGGCTTCCAGTGCAGGGGGTGCAGGTTTGATTCCCGGTCGGGGAACAAAGATCCCACAGGCCGCGCTATGCGGCCAAAAAAAAAAAAGGAAAAGTAACTCACACATCCATACAGAGCTTTGCTTACAATTCAAGAGTTCTTATCACTACAGAAAAGCTCAGCTTAAGGATCATCAAATTAAACCAAGAAACTAACACAAAAACCAAGCAAACCCAGGGAGCATTCACATCCTGTTCTCTTTGCCCGGGAACTGAGCACCGAAGCTTAGCGGGAAGTGTATGCATTTGGGAACGAGATAACCTGGGTTTCTAGCACTGGCTGAGCACTGAAGAGAGAGAGAGACTTGCCCAAGGCCCCGTGGCCACCTGCGCAGAACTGGGCTGGGAGGTTCTTGCCAGGCGCTTGTGCTGCTGGAATCAGCGGCAGCTTACGCTCTGTCTCCTGCTCAGCGCTGTGCCCGGGGCTGGACACACCATCTGCACTTTTGATCTGGACCTTCAGTTACACACGCGCTTACCCTCATCAGCGTCACTCCTCTGTGGGAGCTGCATCCCCCTCCCAAGGAGGTTATAACCACCTTGGGGCTGGGAGCCCAGGTCCTGCTGCCCAGAAACACGCTTAGTCAGGTTGTTCAGACCCTAGACATAGGTTAGACTACAACGAGCTTCAGACTCAACAGGAGCTATAAATATCTTCATTTTGCAAAACTTAGGAAAACTGAGGCTCCAAGAGGGCAATTGCTGGCCAAGGGGTCACTGAGTCAGTGAGTGGCAGGGCTACAGACTTCACCACTCATCTCCTGACAGGGAGTCTGCGTCCTCTGCTTGGGCCACCTCTCCTTAATTAAGGTGCAATTGGGACAAGCAGGAAGCTATCACCTCCAACCACCTCATTAGTTAATGCTATCAAACACCTAAACAAGTGGTGGACTGATTAGTTATTTACTTGACCCAACATAGAACTCTGCTTGACAAAGCCACTCCCTTAGGCAGCAGGACCATGGACGGCATGAGATCAGATTCCTTTCATAAAATGTGGGATCGCACTCCTGCTTCCTGGACCAGTCCTATAGTTACCTGTATGATGGGGATGTTTAGGGTAGGGAGTCAGCAAACTGTAAGGTCACTGGTGAAATCTGGACCAGCATCCATTTTTGGAAATAAAGTTTGATTAGCACACATATTGGAGAAGGCAATGGCACCCATTCCAGTACTCTTGCCTGGAAAATCCCATGGACAGAGGAGCCTGGTAGGCTGCAGTCCATGGGGTCGCTAAGAGTCGGACATGACTGAGCAACTTCCCTTTCACTTTTCACTTTCATGCATTGGAGAAGGAAATGGCAACCCACTCCAGTGTTCTTGCCTGAAGAATCCCAGGGATGGAGGAGCCTGGTGGGCTACCATCCATGGGGTTGCACAGAGTCGGACACGACTGAAGTGACTTAGCAGCAGAAGGACACATGTACGTTCATTCCTTTATGTATTGTCTATGGCAGCTTTCAAGGTACAGAGGTAGCGTTAAGTAGTCCCAATGGTGACTGTACATTCTGCAAAGCTGAAAATGTTCAGTGCTTCACCATTTACAGATAAAGGTTGCTGACTCTTGATTCAGGAAATCCCACCATCTAATATGTTTATATTTTGATATAATACAAGTCCGTGAGGGCAGGGCTTTTAAAACTTGTTTGGTTTCTGTCACCATGGCCTAGAACATGGTCAGACACATAGTTGGTGCTTGACAAATAGCTGAGATATTGTGGGAAGTGGGGAGGAAAGCAGCGAGAAAGGCTTCACTAGAAAATGTTGAAAAAAGCAAGGGAGAGGCTAGAAGAGGCAGTAAGTAGAGAGAAGGAAAACAGTGAAGACACAGAAGAGAACAAAAAATGAAATGGACAATGTATGGGAAAAACCACTACAATATTGTAAAGTAATTAGCCTCCAATTAAAATAAATTAATTAAAAAAAAAGACGGAGGAATGAGAAGAATGCAGTGAAAGATGACGAAGGGAAGAAGAGAGGAAAGGGAAAGGGGAGAGGAAAAAAAAAAAAAGAGAGAGACGAAAACAAGCAAGCAAACAGAACCAGAATACAGACGAGGAGGAGGGGGAGGAGGAGGAGGAGGAGGAGGAGGTGGTGGGAACCAGAGCAGGCGTGAGAGGTCTGGCTGAGAGGCCTGGCCGTCAGCAACAGTAGGGAGGAGAGGGACGGAGCTGCATTGGCACTGACCAGGCAGGAGGGCTGGGAAGGAAGGTGTGTGTGTTTCTGGGGGGTGGTGGGCAGTGCATCACAGCCCTGGCATTCTCACCATCCGGAAGACACAGCCCAGTCTCTCGGAGGGTATGAAGCCCCTGGGCCATATTCTTTATCTCAAGTCCTGTGGCTTGCTTTTGATTTTGTTTTTGAACTCCGATTTATAAGGGACACACTCAATGAAAGATGTCTTCCCAATTAGCTGTAAATAGCCCAGTTCTTTGGAGAAGACTCAATGACTTCCCCAGCCCTAATTCTGGCTGTCATACTGGGGGAGGGAGAAGACAGGTCAAGAATCATCCATCACCAGCTTCTAAGTCTCCACTGCAGCAGATTCCAGAGGGCTGAGGCATGGAAAGAGTGAGAGCTAAGTGTATTCTGGTGTCTGCAGAGTCTGAGATACCTCTCCAGGTGCTGTGTGCAGGGAGACATTCCCCTTAGGGGGCCTTTTCCGTGAAAGGCACCAGGGGTAAGGAGATACAGAAAACAACAGTGAAAACTGCATGGACATTAATAAGGCCCACCTTTCATGGCTAAATACTCCACTGCATCTGTATGTGTGTATACATACATACGTACACGACACATCTTTACCCACTCCTCTGCTGACGGACATTTACGTCACTTCCATGCCATGGCTATTGTAAACAGTGCTGATATGAACACTGGGGTATACTTATGTTTTCAGATTACAGTTTTCTGCAGATATATGCCCACGAGGGGGATGGCTGGATCATAAATTGCCAGTCCCTTGGTCGTCTCTGACTTTTAGATCCTATGGATGCTAGCCTGCCAGACCCCTCTGCCCATGGGGTTCTCCAGGCTGGATTACATGGAAGTCCTATTTTTAGTAGGAGGGATAAATTCAGAGATTGGGGTTGACATATACATACTACTATCTGCAACACAGACTAATAAGAACCTACTATAGAGCACAGAGAGTTCTGCTTAGTTCTCTGGAATGACCTACACGGAGTAGCATCTGAAAAAAGAGTGGATACATAGATATACACAGAATTCATTCTGCTGAACACCTGAAACTAATACAACATTGTAAATCAACTATATGCCAGTAAGAATTAATTAAAACAAAACAAAAAATAATACCTGAGCAAAATGGCTGTCTGAGGAGGCCTTACAAATAGCTGTGAAAAGAAGAGAAGTGAGAAGCAAAGGAGAAAAGGAAAGATATATCCATTTGAATGCAGAGTTCCAAAGAATAGCAAGGAGACGTAAGAAAGCCTTCCTCAGTGAACAATACAAAGAAATAGAGGAAAACAATAGAATGGGAAAGACTAGAGATCTCTTCAAGAAAATTAGAGATACCAAGGGAACATTTCATGAAAAGATGGGCTTGATAAAGGACAGAAATGGTATGGACCTAACAGAAGCAAGAGATATTAAGAAGAGGTGGCAAGAATACACAGAAGAACTATACAAAAAAGATCCTCATGACCCAGATAATCACGATGGTGTGATCACTCACCTAGAGCCAGACATCCTGGAATGTGAAATAAAGTGGGCCTTAGGAAGCATCACTACAAAGCTAATGGAGGTGATGGAATTCCAGTTGAGCTATTTTAAATCCTAAAAGATGATGCTGTGAAACTGCTGCACTTAATATTTCAGCAAATTTGGAAAACTCAGCAGTGGCCACAGGACTGGAAAAGGTCAGTTTTCATTCCAATCCCAAAGAAAGGCAATCCCAAAGAATGCTCAAACTACCACACAATTGCACTCATCTCACACACCAGTAAAGTAATGCTCAAAATTCTCCAAGCCAGGCCTCAGCAATATGTGAACTGTGAACTTCCTGATGTTCAAGCTGGTTTTAGAAAAGGTGGAGGAACCAGAGATCAAATTGCTAACATCCGCTGTATCATCAAAAAAGCAAGAGACTTCCAGAAAAACATCTATTTCTGCTTTATTGACTATGTCAAAGCCTTTGGCTGTGTGGATCACAATAAACTGCAGAAAATTCTGAAAGAGATGAGAATACCAGACCACCTGACCTGCCTCTTGAGAAAGCTATATGCAGGTCAGGAAGCAACAGTTAGAACTGGACATGGAACAACAGACTGATTCCAAATAGGAAAAGGAGTATGTCAAGGCTGTATATTGTCACCCTGCTTATTTAACT
>NW_011494838.1:6745420-6775130 GCF_000754665.1 Bison bison bison | reverse complement strand
ATCATGAGAAATGCTGGGCTGGAAGAAGCACAAGCTGGAATCAAGATTGCTGGGAGAAATATCAATAACCTCAGATATGCAGATGATACCACCCTTATGGCAGAAAGTGAAGAACTAAAGAGCCTCTTGATGAAAGTGAAAGAGTAGAGTGAAAAAGTTGGCTTAACATTCAACATTCAGAAAATTAACATCATGGCATCCGGTCCCATCACTTAATGGCAAATAGATGGAGAAACAGTGGAAACATTGGTTGACTTTATTTTTATCGGCTCCAAAATCACTGCAGATAGTGATTGCAGCCATGAAATTAAGAGAGGCTTACTCCTTGGAAGGAAAGTTATGACCAACCTGGACAGCATATTAAAAAGCAGAGATGTTACTTTGTCAACAAAGGTCCATCTAGTTAAGGCTATGGTTTTTCCAGTGGTCATGTATGGATGTAAGAGTTGAACTATAAAGAAAGCTAAGTGCAGAAGAATTAATGCTTTTGAACTATGGTGTTGGAGAAGACTCTTGAGAGTCCCTTGGACCGCAAGGAGATCCAACCAGTCCATCCTAAAGGAGATCAGTCCTGTGTGATCATTGTAAGGACTGATGCTGAAGCTGAAACTCCAATACTTTGGCCAACTGATGAGAAAAGCTGACTCATCTGGGAACACCCTGATGCTGGGGAAGATTGAGGGCAGTAGGAGAAGGGGATGACCGAGGATGAGATGGTTGGATGGCATCATGGACTCAATGGACGTTGAGTTTGGGTAAACTCTGGGAGCTGGTGATGGACAGGGAGGCCTGCTGTGCTGTGGTTCATGGGGTTGCAAAGAGTCAGACACGACTGAGCAACTGAAATGAACTGAACTATTTTCCCTTAGCATCTACCAGGCACCATGATACTTTTTAATGCAACAGAAGAAAATTCATCTCCAAATCTATGAGGCAGGTCCAAGGCCCATTACACAGAGGAGAGAACTGAGGGATACGATAGGTAGATAACTTGCCCAAGGCTCAAGGCACCCAGAGAAGCAACATGATCTGTGCCCTTGACTGTCCATCATGTATGGGTGGAATCCTTTTATGCAATTTGGGGGACTAGGGAGCATAGATGGCCACATACCTAGATTAGTTGCCGTTATGTTCACGAGGGAACCTCCATCCTCTCCAGGGCGTGCTCCAAGCTCATGGATATGCCCTTAATCACTTGCTGGGAATACATGCTTGCACCCTAAATTCCCTCCAAGGTTGCAATCTTGAACTTGCTACTTTGTTGTCCTTAAAAAGCACTCATGGTTGAGGAATTATATTCCCAGGTGATGGCCTGAAATGTGCTCTATTTGAGAGCATATTTTACCACAGTGAGCCGTGGACCTCAAAGCACATTTTACCACAGCGAAATCTGCACATTTTACACACAGTGAAAGCACATTTTACCACAGTGAACCTTGGACCTCAGCCACAAGGTCTAAGCCCTGTAACGGGTCCTGCCTCAGCATTTTCATGTCTTCTTACATTGAGTGTCATCTTGAGAAAAAAATTATGCATTCAAGCATCAATACCGATTCTCTCTGTAGAAAACACAAAACATTGTCTAGAGAGTCGCAGGGAGTCCTGTTTACAGGAACCAACAGGAGAACTCCGTCTGGTCTCTGTATCAGGTAAATAGGATCTCCTGGGCCAGTGCTGGTTTTACCCGCTCAGACTCTGTGCATCTTACTGCTGAGCATGTTCCATTTTGCAGTTTGGTTGCTAAGAATCTCTGAGTTAAGCTGTCAGCCCCTTAGAATACGCAACACAGCATGGTGCGAATTACCGAGCAGACATCTGAGCGGAGTCGGAATCAGTTTCCTTACTCTGATTTTCCTTTCAATTTGATTTTTTATTGTGATGGATTAAAAAAAGAAATGCATAAACTTACAAAACCATCTCCGAATCCTCTGAGGACTGGGGCAAGACAGAGAAAAATAGAGAATGGGTAGACAGGGTATCGGATGCCAGGTTCAGGATTAACTAGACCGGGACCAGGTTGAAGAATAAGATTTAGAGTCTGTCATGAAGCACAAAAGCTGCTTCCCAGATTTCCCCACTACAAACCCTGGTTCGGGAACCTTCTTCTGGATTCTGTTACCTTTGCTGCGGCGACGGCTGCGGTACTGCTCCGTGTAGAACGTCAGCTGCGTTTCATCGTCTGCCTCTGACCCGGACGTCCCCTTGGTTCTCCCAAAGCTGATGCCCCCTGTGCAAGAAGCACAATCCATCAGTCACTGCAGGCCTCCAGAAGTGAAATCCCCCATCCATCCCGAAGACCAGCAACCCCACCCCCAAGTGACCCAAGTCTCTGTAAATCCCAAGTGATCCAGGAGTTGGCATGATTTATGGAAGGAGTTCAGGCTCTGCAGTGAGGCGGGCCTGGGTTCTCACCACGGCTTGGCAGTCTCGGGGCTGTGTGTCCTTGAGGAGATGCCTCCCTTTTCTGAGTCCTGGGTCCTTTCTTTCTAAAGTAGGGGAAAAGCTATTAATCTTGTGGGGTTTCTTTGAAGATTAAAGGAGGTACAACGTGTAAACTCCCTGGTCCTGGGTGGGTACCAGGTAACTGATAGGTGCACTGCTGCTTTGAATGATAGATCTGCCTCTAAAAAAGCATTCCAGGTGACTAAATTTCACACACACATTTCAGTCCAGTGCTTACTCTACGCCAGGCCCAGAGCCAGACTCAGGGGAAACAAAGAGAGATACCGCCTGGTCCTTGCCAGCCAGGGGATCATAAGCTAGTCATGGGGACAAATGGATCCTAAGGAGCCTTTAACCTAATTCATGGCCATGTTTCCCACACAGTGAGATGCTGAGAATACAGGAGAGAGCAATTCATCCCAACACGGAGGACCTGGGAAGGCTTTATGGGCAGGGGGTAGATTTAGGGCAGGGCTGGAAGGATGGATGGGCTTCAGGAGCAGAAACTGGATGTGGGAGGAGGGGTAAGAGCTGGAGCATCCCTGGCGGGGGAGGGGAGTGTGGGTGGGAGGAGGAGGCGCTGCAGCAGAGTGCTGGCTGGGCAGGGTCTGCCGGTGCCCCCCAGGGGAAGCCCCCGAGTGCCACACTGAGCACCCTGGAGCTTAATTTGGGATGTCACGGAAGGTTCAAGAGGGAATGCAGACTGTGCTTTAAGCACGAAGTGTCAAGTGCTGTGTGATGAGCTTTGCAGCCATCATCTCACCCCAAATTCAAAGCCCTCTTGGGAGGGAAGCATCATGACACCCACTTGACAGATGAAGGAACCAGGGTCCAGAAAAGGAAAGTGATTTGAGAACAGGGAGTGAAGTCAGACTTGGTATGTGGGTGTGACTGATGGCCAAGCTCAAGTTTTTAACCAGTGTCGCATCGCCTCTCAGTGTAACGCTCTGTGAAATGGGAACAAAATGGAATACATGTCCTGCTCCTTCCTGGAGGCAGTGTGTTGCAATGGACGGAGGAAAGAAGGGGACATGAACATCTGATCACTGTTCCCATGTGTCTTTAGCCACGAGCTGCCCCTGCCCTTTAGCACAAATCCCCCCAATTCCCAGCAACTAAGAGCTGGACCTGAAGACAGCAGGGGACCCCAGAGTCAACCAGATGCAATTCCCCCATGTAAGGGCTCTTTTTCGAAATGGAGTTGGCAGAAGCCCCACAGAGATTCTGGAAGCAGTGGAAGAACAGAGGTCTCAGAGGCCAGTAGGCTGTTAAAATTGCCATTAAAATATTTTACTGTTATAGAAAAGGGAAGAAGGAAGGAAGGAGGAAGGGAGGGAGGGAGGCAGAGAGCTGGAAGGAGGGAGAGAGAAAGAGGGTCTTTGGTTCACCCACACATAATGTTTGGCCAAGGGGAAAATGAGGGCATGAGATGAAATAGCTGCCTTATGGACAGGAAGCATCTGTCACGCTTCCTGCTGTGTTTGGGCGGCAGAGAAAAAGGAAGGGATTTGCCTGTCAGGAGTCTACCCCATGCCCTTTAATGCCACTGCAGTAGTTTTAACCATCCCAGCTAAACCCTCTCTCCCTTCCTCTCTCCTCTTCTTTCTCATCTTTGCTCCTTTCCCAAACAAATGGCATGTTATGGTGAATGGGGCAAGACAGGCTTCAGGCAGGAGTCTTTCGTACTGGGACAGCCTAGCTGTGATGGGGGCAGTGGGAAGTGGAGGCTGGAACAGTCACCAGGCAATAGTAAGAAAAGCCAACCCTTCCGTAGCACTGGCTCTCTGCCGGGCACAGTTCTAAACCCTTGGCTTGCATTGCCTTGTTTAATCTTTGCAATAACCCTAGGAAGTAGGTCAGAGAAGACAATGGTACCCCACTCCAGTACTCTTGCCTGGAAAATCCCATGGATGGAGGAGCCTGGTAGGCTACAATCCATGGGGCCTCGAAGAGTTGGACACGACTGAGCGACTTCACTTTCACTTTTCACTTTCATGCATTGGAGAAGGAAGTGGCAACCCACTCCAGTGTTCTTGCCTGGAGAATCCCAGGGGCAGTGGAGCCTGGTGGGCTGCCATCTATGGGGTCGCACAGAGTTGGACACAACTGAAGTGACTTAGCAGCAGCAGCAGGAAGTAGGTGAATACTTTCCTTCCCATTTTAATGGGTGAAGAAATGAAGGCAGGAGGAAATTTAGTAATCTGCCCAGGGTCACACAGCTGGGAAGTTGTAGACCCACAATTCAAATCCAGCTGGTGGCTGCCATCTCTTTCCCTGGTCCCTAGGCTGATGTACAATAAAATATGAGTAAAGATTTCATTTAATGTCCACAGTCATCCCTGTAAGGAAGGCATTATGAACCTTGTTTTGCAGATGAATAAGCCATTCCTCAGAGAGGTGATGAGAGGTGCTGAGTGAGGGAGCTGGAGTGAAACGAGGTCTGCCTGCAAAGCCTGCCTCACAGCTAACCTCATGTGGGGAAGTGCATGTGTTTGTGTGTGCATGTGAGTGTGTGCATGTGTGTGTGGTGTGTGCATGTGTGTGGTATGCATGTAAGTGTGTGTGTGTGGAGTGTGCGTGTGAGTGTGTGCATGTGTATGCGTGCATGTGTGAGTGTGTGTATGGTGTGTGCGGGCGTGTGAGTGTGTGTTTGTGTGTGTGTGGTGTGCACAGAGGAAGCAAAACTTGGTGATCTGACCTCTGAGGATTAGCAGAGCTGTCACTTGCCCTCAGCATCAGAGCACATTTTACACTTTTTACAGCTCCTCTGTGGAACCTCAGCATCTGTACTATCGGCAGGAACTCTGATGAGGCTCATGTAGATCCTGCATCTCCATCATTCCACATGTCCACATACTCTGAGACCATGCTCCTGGCTTCTCCGGGACCCCGCTCCGTTCCGACACCCCTGACCCTCACCTCTCTCCTGTAGGTATTAAGGAACCATGTTCAGAATAGGAACTGATGCCAAGAGAGCCTGCCTCTCCATCAACCTGCCCCCCCTCCAAATATAACACGAGCCACACATGCAACTTTAAGTGTTCTATTAGCCACATGAAAAAAGTAAAACAGTAAACAGATAAAATTCATTTTCAGAATATATTTGAGTTGACCAATATATTCAAAATATCATCTTAACTTCTTATTTCCATAAAATTATCACTGGGCTTCCTAGATGGTGCTATTGGTAAAGAATCTGCCTGCCAATGCAGGAGACATAAGAGACATAGGTTCGATCCTTGGGTTGGGAAGATCCTCTGCAGAAGAAAATAGCACCCCACTCCAATATCCTTACCTGGAGAATCCCATGGACAGAGGAGCCTGGCGGGCTACAGTCCATGAGCTTGCAAAGAGGTGGACATGACTGAGCATCTGAGCCACACACATTTGCTTTTTCTGGGCTTCCCTGATGGCTCAAATGGTAAAGAATCTGCCTGCAATGCAGGTAGACCAGAGTTCAATGCCTAGGTTAGGAAGATCCCTGGGAGAAGGGAATGGATGCCAACTCCAGTGTTCTTGAAATTTTTTATATAACTTTCACAACTGTTCAAAATCCAGTGTATATTTTATGCTCACAGCACATCTCAACCACAGACGAGCCACATTTCAAGCGCCCATCATATCCGCACATCCTGGGGCACTTAAATGACACTTATTCCAGAATATAATTAAGGGCCCGAATCTGGAGATATGAATAAGCCATGGGCCCCACTAAGGTGCTTCATCGTTTTTTTTTTTTTTTTTTCTTTTTCTTTTAATGAGACTTGAATGAAAAATGGTGTGGCTCAGATCCCATTAAAAGACAACAGTCATTGTCTCTACCCTCAGGCACTGAAAGGCAAGTAGGTTTCTAGATTGGTTTAATCTAAGAGTCATGAGAGGCAATGCATGTCTGTACAAAGACATTAGTGTACTGGAGTCAGATATGAGTTCTAACTCCACACCCCAGTGATGAGCTGGGAGGGGAGGCTTGGGGAAGCCACCCAACCTCTCTGCATTCTTCTTTAAAAAAAATGGGACAGTAACTCTCAGCTCCCACAGTCATTATGAGGAAAATGATACGCTGTATGTAAACAGTTAGCACAAAGACCAAAGCAGCACGGAAGGGCACATTCCTCATTAATTCAACACTCGCCTGAGCTCAGGAGACGAAATGAAGATGCCCCTGGGTGGGAGGGGTGACTCCCTGCCTTCTGTGACATTGTAAGGTGGCAGCCACCCAAGGCATACAGCCTCCAAGTGTCCAGAGGAGCTGCAAGGGGCCACAGGCCAATTACAGACTGCCTTGGAGATGATTCAGACAAATGGAAAAGGGCCCCCTCTGCTAGCATTTTAATATGAAATTGGTGATACAGTGAACTAAAGTGCAGCCATTAATTATACAGGGCTGTGCAAGTATTTCTATTTAGGGGCTGAGAGAAAGTGAGAATGGTCAGAGGCTGGTGACAGGGAAGGAGAGGAGACAGCAGTTCCTCCGCCTTGTCCCTCAGGCCCCTGGTCTTCCCAGTCTTGAGTGGCCTGGGATGGAGCATGAAGAAGACCGTCAAAGCACCTGCCATGGCGGGATAAGCACTGCTCTGGCACCTTCTGTACAATTACCCATCCACACTTCATACAGCGTCTGAGAGGTAAGAATCCATTTTACTGAGGGGCAAACTCAGATGGTAAAGAATCTGCCTGCAATGCAGGAGACCCAGGTTCGATACCTGGGTCAGGAAGATTTCCTGGAGAAGAAAACAGCAACCCACTCCATTATTCTTGCCTGGAGAATCCCATGGACAGAAGAGCCTGGTGAGCTACAGTCCATGGGGTCTCAAAGAGTCGGACCTGACTGAGCAACTAACAAACCAACCTTCAGAACCTCAACACTGCTTATCTAAGATCACACAAATGACAAGCTCTGAACCTGGCTTCTGTCTGACTCAGCCTCTTTGGTGGTCCAGTGGTTGAGAATCCACATGTCAATGCAGGGGACATGAGTTCAGTCCCTGGTCCAAGAAGATTCTACATGCCCCAGGGCAGTTAAGCAAGTGCGCACAGCTACTAAACCCGAGTACCCCAGAGCCCATGCTCGCAGTAAGAGAAGCCACCAGAATGAGAGGCTCGTGCAGCATAACTAGAGGGCAGCCCCCACTCTCCGCTTAGAGAAAGCCCTGGCACAGCAGCCAAGACCTGGCACAGCCAAAACAAGAAAAACATCCCTTCGTCATCAGGGAAATGCAGACCAAAGGCACAGTGAGGTAGGTACCACTTCACATGCATTAAGCTGGCCACAGTCGAATTAATGAGAAAATAACAGGTGCTGGAAAAGGATATAGAGAAATCGGAACCCATATACATTGCTAGTGGGAATGCACAATGGTGCAAAAACGGTGGGACACAGTTTATCCGTTAGCTCCTCAAGATGTTAAACATACCAAACTACCACATGACCCAGGAACTCTGCCCCTCAGCATATCTGACAGAACTGGAGAGGGCACTCAAATAGACACTGGAACATGAATATTCAGAGCAGCACCACTTACTATAGCCTATAGTGGAAACAACCCAAATGTCCATCAGGTGATGGACAGATAAACAAATATGGTGTATTCATACGACGCAATATCATCGAGCCATACAAAGCGATGTCGACATGCTACAACATGGGTGGGCCTTGTGTGCAACATTTTGTAACTTAGCAAAACACTTTGCCAAGTGAAAGAAACCAGGCATAAAAAGGCTTATGTTACATGATTCCAGGTAGAGAAAACCTCTGAAATAAGTAAACACCTAGAGACAGAAAACAGTGATTGTCAGGGCTGGGCAGAGAGAAGAGAGGAACAGGGAGTTATTGCTACTGAGTATGGGGTTTCCTTTTGATATATTGCAAATGTCTCAGAACTAAGTAGGGTGACAGTCGCACAACCCTGGGGATGCATTAAATGGCAATGAATCACACACCTTTAAATAGTTCATCATTAATTTGATGTTACATGAATTTTACCTCAATAAATAAAGTGTTGAAAAAAAAGAGAAAGAGAGAGAGACACACCCTCTGTTTGCTCTGTAACATCACATGACTCATGATAAAGCCACGGGATGGGGAATTGTGAGTGCAGCGTGGAGACATCACAGTGCTAGTGCTAAGTCGCTTCAGTCGTGTCCGACTCTTTGTGACCCCGTGGACTGCAGCCCGCCAGGCTCCTCTGTCCATGGGATTCTCCAGGCAAGAGTACTGGAGTGGGTTGCCATGCCCTCCCAGATCTTCCCGACCCAGGGATCGAACCCCGGTCTCTTATGTCTCGTCCACTGGTAGGTGGGTCCTTAACCACTAGCTCCAGCTGGAGACGGCACAGAGCCGCAATAAAAGACCCAGGCTCAGGCACCTTGAGTCCTGGACCCAGAGTTTGAGGTTACAGGGTGGGATCCGTCAGTCTGTCCTTGACCCAGTGGTCACCTCAAATAATCACAACACCCATTTGTGTGTTCATTCATCCAACACTAAGTGCCCACTCTGTAGCAAACACTGTTCGGAGCCCTGAGGGAGGAAAAGCAACGAATAAAACAGACAAAGCTTCCCAACTTCTGGACATTTCATTTTGGATAAGGAAGCAATTCAAATATTCCAAGCATGACGCTGAGCTCTCTGCATGGGAATTATCTCAAATTTGCTGACAAATAAACTGAGACATTCAGAAGTTTTTAGAGGCTTCTTTCTAAAATGACATAGATAATTGGTGGCAAAGAGAGACGTGACTCCAGGTTTGCTCTGGAACAAACCAGGGCATCTGAATAACCTGAAAGCCAAATTATGGAAAAGACTGGAGCAGCTGTTAGCATGAACAGTCTTTCCCGGGCCTGAGAATTAACTCACCGCAAATCTGCTTTCTCACACTGGGCTGCCCTGTCCACAAACCTGCTCTGCCAGCCCCTGGTAGGCCCACCCCGCCACACTCTATCTCCCGCGCTCTTGGTATCATGATGGATGGTGGTGACATGTTAAATTATTCAGACTCCGTGTCTTCCTCGAGCTGGTGACAGCGATATTGCATTTTTAGATTGCCCAGAACTGTGCTAGATAGAAAAATATGTAGCTTGGAAATGCAAAACCTATCTGACCCCCAACTGTCCAAGGAATACAAATTGTACCAGTCGTGGGAAGAGGACAAAAGTAGCTAAACTTCCCGTGCCCCCTAAACCACACAGCTCACAACTGCTCTGAGCTCTAGGGCTAAACCACAGACGTTCGTGGAGGTGCTCTGACCACAACTGCCGCTTGTCATCAGGTACCACTAAAGGCCAGGCACAGTGCCAGGCACTTCACTCAGAGGTGACTCACATACCCCTAGTCCTCCAATGTGAAAACAGAGTCTGGGAGAGACGACACTCCTTGCCTGTAATCACACAGCCAGGAAGTGGCAGGACCTGAATTTGAACCCAGGTTTATCTGACCCACAGAGAAGATTCTGTAGCATGATTAGGACTCGTGCTGAACTTTTTAAAAATTTTACTATTTGGCTGTGCTGGGTCTTCATTGCTGTGCGGGCTTTTTCTCTCCTTGAGGCTAGTGGGGGCTTCCCTCTAGTTGCAGGGCGTGGGCTTACTGCAGTGGCTTCTCTTGTTGCAGAGCTCAGACTCTAGAGCACAGGCTCAGTAGCTGTAGTGCATGGGCTGAGTGGTATCACGGCATGCAGGATCTTCTCGGACCAGGGACATAAGCCATGTCTCCTGCACTGGCAGGTGGATTCTTCACCACTGAGCCACCAGGGAAGCCCCTCATGTTGGAATTTTAAAAATTGATATTTATGGCTAAAAATATCTTTATGGTAAAGGAAAATTAAACATGATTACTTGTAATTTCAGAAAAATGTGCTTGCTGTGCTTAGCCACTCAGTCGTGTCTGACTCTTTGTAAACCTATGGACTGTAGCCCACCAGGCTCCTCTGTCCATGGGGATTCTCCAGGCAAGAAGACTGGAGTGGGTTGCCATGCCTTCCTCCAGGGGATCTTCCCAATACAGGGATTGAATCCAGGTCTCCTGCATTGCAGGCGAATTCTTTACCAGCTGAGCTACCAGGGAAGCCCCTCAGGAAAAAAAAAAAAATATATATATATATATGTGTGTGTGTGTGTGTGTGTATAACTTAGAAGCCCATTTATAGGGGACTATTTAAAAACGGTGGCATATTTCTAACACAGACTTTCATGAGATCATTAAATACAGTGATGTAAACCTCTATTTATTGACACGCAAACCTCTTCATGATATATTGTTGGGTGGAAAAGTATACAGACAATAAATCAAGTTTTTAAGTGTTAGTCACTTAGTCATGTCCAACTCTTTGTGACCCCATGGACTGTAGCCCCCAGGTTCCTCTGTCTGTGGAAATCTCCACGCAAGAATATTGGAGTGGGTTCCCATTACCTTCTCCAGGGGATCTTCCCGACCTAGGGATTGAACCTGGGTCTCCTGCATTGAAGGCACGTTCTTTACTGCCTGAGCCATCAGGCAGACAATGCAAAGAGGAATTTTACTTGTGTACATTTATACACACTTACTGATTTTTAGTCTGAATTCCACTGAGTGTGTGTAATAAAAAATAAATAGATTTTAATTTAAAAAATAAAGAAGAGGAAAGTAAAAGTCATTCTGAGATGTTCATGATCGAGGGTTATGAACCAAGCTTAAAAAAGCATACGGCAAAACTCTAAGTGCAAAATGATCCTACTCTGTTTTAAAATACACATACACATAAAATATGTAAATATATGCATATATATGTACATATACACACATGCATAATAAGATATTGAAAGAAATATATTAAGGTGTTCTAGTGGTTATTCCCTGGGTAGTAAAATTTGGAGTATTTAAAAAAATTTTTTCTTATTATTGCTTATCTGCATTTTATAATTTCCCTCCAGTGAACATCTAATGCTTAGTCACTGTAAAACATAATAAAAGTTACATTTATTTTAAAAAATAGATTGTCTTTATTGCTTCAGCTTAAGCTATTCCTCATTTGACCTTTAGTGTTATATGACCATCTAGACCTAGTGATTATTCCACTATCCACAAAAAGATAAATCTCAATCTATCCCCAGATTTTGGCTTAAAGAACTGCCTTTGGAGAAGCTTTCTAATTAAGCTTAACTCAGCTTATCTCATTAAAGTATAGCTTTGTCTCTGGAATATCCCATTGTTTCCTGGGAGGGGTGGGGTGGAGGAGGGAGGGGCTGGATATTCCAAAGTTATCCATAACAAAATCTCTCCATCCACATTCTCTTTGAAAATGTGACTTCTGCCTCTCCCCTATCAAAGGTAGCAGCTAATGTCTCTCTCCTTGAATGTAGGCTGACTTAGTTATGTGTTTTTAATAAAGAGACTTGACTCTGCAAAAACTTCTAGGACTGGATAATAAAAGGCGAGACAGTTTCTGTCTGGCTCTCTTGATACACTGATTCTCTAGATACTTACTCCCTCTTTGTAAACCTGCTCCTGCATTGTGATAAGTCTTAGCCACAAGGAGAGGCCAATTTTAAGTGCTTCAGTCAATGGTCACAGCTGAATCCAGCTTTCAAGACATCTTGAAGTGTCTTAGTGCAGGTGGAAAAAATGTGAGAGAGGCTTCTAGTTGATTCTAGCCTCCAGCCATCTGGGTCACCCACAAGTGTTTGAGTATTTTCAGCTTGACCATTGTGAAGTTGAGACTACCTTCTCTTTGTTTATAAAATTTTTGATTCTAGAACCCATGAGCATAATAAGATCGTTGTTGTCTTAAGGACCTCAATTTGGGTATATTATGCAGCAGTAGGTAACCAGAACACTCCCCTAGTCTAGTCCTAGAAAAATATCCATACTCCTTTCAATCTGTCCCCATATGGCAACCCTGGGCAATGGAAAGATGAAGTGGGTGTCCCAGAGACCCAAGTTCTAAAGCTGTCCTGTTACCAACAAACTGAGAGATTTTTAAAAGGCATTACCACCTAGTAAATACTACATACCAACCCTTTACTTTCTTCCCACAGATAGTAACTCATTTGATTCTCACAATAACTGGATGAGGTACTGTTATCCCCATTTGAAAGGTAAAGAGATTGAGTCAAAGACACTACAGATGACTTTCTCAAGGTCAAATAGCTCATAAATGGCAGAGACTAAATACAGCGGCGGGCCCAAAAGGCACAATAGGATAAAGGAGCAGATTCGGGTTTGTGAGGCTGGCCAAGAATGAAACTCCCCATAATTTGCCCTCTAGATTCTGTCAATGGAGAAGGAAATGGCAACCCACTCCAGTGTTCTTGCCTGGAGAATCCCATGGACGGAGAAGCCTGGTGGGCTGCCGTCCATGGGGTCGCACAGAGTCGGACACGACTGAAGCGACTTAGCAGCAGCAGCAGCAGCAGTAGCAGATTCTGTCAAGTGCTTTGGAATCACAGGCTCAGTTTGTTCCATGGCCCCATACAATGGCTTTTCAGCTGCTGGAAGATTGCTCATGTGCCCATTTATAATCTTTCCACCCAAGCAAAATATTCCTGCTAACACCTTCATTCTTTATATGATACATTTTACAAAAATTATGATTTTTCAGATTACAGATTCAATGCACATTTATTGTAGAAAATTAGAAATAAAAAGTAAAAAAGCACAAAGAAGAAAATAATAACCAAGTCAAATATTATCACTACCAGTCGACCTTTCCTACTTCTAGTTTTTATCTTTCTTATGCATATGTTTTTACAACTGGATTTTATTGTCTTGTATTCATGTCTTACATGAATACATCTTGTGAGTTTTGTTCAAAATATCTAAGCATATATTGATTTATTCACTGACGTCAGAAATATACATTGGGATCCAATTATATGCTTGGCATTTCTGTTATTACATAAATTATATATATCAAATGTGTGTGCATATGCACACATCTATATCTGTGTGTGTGTGCGTGTGTGTGTGCGCGCGTGCGTGCACGCTGAGTTGCTTCAGTTGTGTCCGACTCTGCGACTCTATGGACTGTAGCCTGCCAGGCTCCTCTGTTCATGGGATTTTCCAGGCAAGAATACGGGAGTGGGTTGCTATGCCCTCCTTCAGGCAATCTTCCAGACCCAGGGATCAAATCTGCATCTCCTGCGGCTCCTGCATTGCAGGCAGATTCTCTACCACTGAGCCACCAGGAAAGTCCCATTATCTACATATGCACCTAGATTTATATGTGCTCAATATAATCATCATGTAATATAGATGCCTATAATGACCAAAGTGTTAATAGCGATTTTCCCTGAATACTGAGATTTTCTTTTGGTTTACCTTTTTTTCTTAATGAATTGAGATTGCTTGTGGAATTAAAATAAACCTAAATAAAATATATCACATTACCCCATGTCATTAAACATTAACCCCAATATCATTTAACACCTCAAATATATTCTACTCCATCAATGTATTGTATTTCAATCAATTCTCTGTTGTTTACATTTTATATTATTTCCAATTTTTCACTATAATAGTGCATCATGCACTCCTAAAGATAAACCCTTCTACACATCCCTAAGCAACCATGTGTAGAATTTTCTTGAGATTAAAGAGATGAATTGGTGGGTCAAAGGGCATTGAGTTAGCTAAAGGTTTTTTGATCCATATTGTCAAGATGTTGTCCAGACAGGTTATACCAACTTCACCCTGATCAGCTGTATACAGGAGCAATTATTTCACTATTTCTGTAACACTGAGGATTGCATCATTGTTTTCCAATCTTATTCATTTTGATGTGCATCCCACATTTCAAATTCATTTTGTCAGATTCTTTTCAACACAGTCCAGTGCACTCAACTCCTTTTTGAACTTCTGTGTCCAGAACCAGGCATGATAATCCAGATGTGTTCTGACCTACACCAAGCAGAAATGGACTATTACCTCCCTTTCTCTGAACAGGAGACTTCTAATAATGCAGCCCAGGGCTGCTTTCACTTTATTGGCAGCTGACTTGTATTCAATATGCCCTTGCTTCTTTGTTCACATGCACTGCAAATAAATCTGGTATTTCCCATCATATACTTGCAAATTTTATTTTTCTAAAACCAAAGTAAAGAACATTCCGTATTAACAAATTGTACCTGTATATTTTGGCCCTTTTTTTCTAGTGTCTCAGATATTTTTGGTCCTAAATACGTGATCTCATGTTTTCTCTATTCCATAACTATGAAAAGGATCAGGAGGTAAGAAAAGGAATGAAGAGTTACTGAGTGTCTACAGCATGTCAAGTTACAGACTAGACATTTATGTAAGTTAAAATCATATAGTACATTTAAGAGTATAATGAAGTTGATGTTGATATCTTCATTTCAAATATTAGGAACCTGAGGTGTACAGGGATTATTTGTCTTTGGCAAGTCCATACAGCCAATACAGACTAGAGATGGATTGGCAAGTCTAACAGTGGACCTTGCTATTATTCCCTGGGTTCCAAGCCAGGCTTTTGCTTATTTAAGGCAAGGACATCAATGTCAATATTTAGATATCTATGTAATGGTATCTCCTGTGCAACAAATCTATCCAAAGTAGAACTGCAGTTTACCTGGCATGATTTATTCTTAGTGAACCCAAGATGACTCCTAGAGCTCCCAACTTCTGACCCCATAACTCATTATATAAATCTGACCAACTGACCTTATTGCCTTTGAGAATCAAAGTCAAGTTCCAAACATGCTTTGCCACCTATTTGAAATCAGAATATGTCCTTCCAGAAGTCTGCGAGTTTCTCTGCCTACCTTGATTCCTTGAAGAGAATAAGTAACCGTTATTCTGAAAATATATCTTCATATTATTTTAGCTCTGGAAAAGTAATTTCCTTGGATTTGGAGACTGAACTTGAGGAACACACTCCAAAATAAGTACCTAGTACCTTCTCTTGCGATAGAACCTCACTCCTTTTGAAATATCTTTGTTCTCCCTTTACAGTTTTCAGATTTTATTTATTTATTTATTAATATAAGTGACATGTCTGACAGATTCAGAATGAATGTAGTTTTCCACCTTCATCTGGTAATAAGGTTTCAGTCATTTCATCCAACGAGACAATCATTTTCTTGTCCTTACTGTTCCAAAAGCAATTTTAAAAGCTTGTTTTATTTCTGCTTGTTTTCTTTCAAATTTGCCCACCATGCACTGACAAATTTGAAGTCTCATCCTTTCTGGGAGTATTTTTATAAGTTTGGGCTAAACTGTTACACGTTCTTGGACTTTTTTTCCATCTGTTAGTCTCCTGCACACACAGTTTCCTCTTCTATGCTTCCCAAATTCTTCCTTCGTTGTAATTCTCTGTGATTATTTGCTCAAAGTTTCATTTTTCAGAGTCTTCCTCTCTGTAATACATCTATTTTATTTTAGCGTCTCTGTCATAGAACCAGAAAAATCTATCCTCTGACATTAAAATATTACGTGTATATGTGTTCATAAATTCTTGGTTATAATTTTTCATCTCTTGAAATAGAAATGTTATTTCTTGGTTTAATAATATCCAGTGCTGGCAAGGGTTTTATGAAATGATCATTTTCCTAAATTGCTGCAAGCAGTGCAAATTTGTACAACCCTTTTGGGAAGCCATTTGGCAATATAAAAAAGACCTTAAAAAATGTCCAACCCTTTGGACCCACTTCTGGGAATTCACCCTAAGGAAATCATCCTAAATATAGGAAAGGCTTTATACAGCACTATGCTCATTGAAATGCTATTTATAAATATAGAAAAGTGAAAAATCGTTTTATTACATGTCCAGCTTGAGGAGGAGTCATTAATTATTCCGGAATATTAAAAGGGTGTTGATGATGATAAGATGTTGTATAAAATATTTGTGTCAAACATTAATTTTGAGAAAGGGGGTAAAGAAACATAAATTCTATATCATAAAATGATAATCATTGAATATAGTAGAGATTCTCCCGATGGCATAAGAGAATCAGATCAGATCAGATCAGTCACTCAGTCATGTCCGACTTTTTGCAACCCCATGAATCGCAGCACACCAGGCCTCCCTGTCCATCACCAACTCCTGGAGTTCACTCAGACTCACGTCCATCGAGTCAGTGATGCCATCCAGCCATCTCATCCTCTGTTGTCCCCTTCTCCTCCTGCCCTCAATCCCTCCCAGCATCAGAGGCTCTTCCAATGAGTCAACTCTTCACATGAGGTGGCCAAAGTACTGGAGTTTCAGCTTTTAGCATCATTCCTTCCAAAGAAATCCCAGGGCTGCTCTCCTTCAGAATGGACTGGTTGGACCTCCTTGCAGTCCAAGGGACTCATAAGAGAATAAGGTATTATTAAATAGCAGGCCAACCCTCTTTCAGATAACAAGAATAAATTTTGGAACAAAAAAAAAAATCCAAAAAGAAAACCAGCAAAAGAAAACAGAACCACTAGCAGAGGGTTCTGGAAAATAAATAAGAGCATGTATGCTCTAGGAAGGAGCTGAAACTTAGAGACAGTAGGCAGCACTGGGTAAACTTTCTATGTTTCAGACTTTGTCCTGAGGGTAGATCACAGTTTCAGTGTGGCTCAGGCCAACAGCAACACCAGGACAAAGACTGCTATTATACTGGACTGAGGACTCAGCGAATCAGTCAACACTACCAAGAAATAAGAGCGAGATCCAAGAAAAAAGAAGAGACCTAGAGAAGGGCCTTGTAATCTGTGTGCTATCTCTGCCCACATTCCTAGCTGCCACTGAACCATGGTATGGATAAGGCAGACTCCAATCAGCTCATCTGGAGAAAGAAATAATAGTAATAATTGAGATTTAAGCTGTTGGTCACCACAGGCAAAACAGTTGGAGTCTGGTCAAGTTCACTGCCTGCAAAACAACATTCAAATTCTTTGGAGAAACAGAATCCAAGAATTTTCATACAATAAATTCACAATTTCTAGAATTAAATCCAAAATTATTTAACATATGGTGACCCAGGAAAATTTTATCCATTCCCAAGGGAAAAGATAATCAGTGAAGGCCAATCTAAGGCGATCCAGATGAACATGAACCTTAAGATAACTACTATAATTGTGCTCAGCGGAATAAAAAAGAAGATAATTATAGTGAATAGAAAATATAAAAATTATGAGCAGGAAAATTATACATACAGCAAATGAAGGTTTGTAGAAGCAAAAAACTAAATGTGTAATTAAAAAAAAAAAAACCATTGGATGGGCTAAACAGAATGGAAATAACAGAGGAAAGAATCATTGGTCTTAAAAACAGATTAATAGAAATTCTCTAACTGAAGAAGAGAGACACGAAAAATTGAAAAAAAAGCAAAAGTGTTTAAGGGACCCAAGGCACAATATCAAAAATTCTAAATATAGAGTCACAGAAGGCAGAGGGAGAACATAATAATAACTTTAGAAAGTAATAATGGTTTAAATGTACCAAATTTAGTATAATATATGAACTAGCAAATCCATAAAGTTGAAGGAACATGATAAATATGAGAGAAAAAAGCCTATCCTTATAGTCAAGCAGCTAAAAATCAAATACAGACTCATCTTTGTTCTAGCCATTTCAATATGGCAAGAAAAAGAAATAAAAACACAGATTATAAAGGAAAAAATTACACAATATTTTTTTGCAGATGACATGACTGTTTAGAAAAAGAATCATAAAATATTGCAAAACAACTGTTAGAATAAATGACTTTGGCTTGAATGATGAAAGTTTAACATAAGAACGTTAATTGTATTTACATATATAGGCAACAAACAATTGGAAAATAAAATTTAAAAACACTTCCATGCAACAGTACAAGAAACTCTAAACTACTTAATAATTAGTTTAGAAAAAGGCATGAAAGATCTCTTCAATGAAAACAACATAAAATTGCAAAAGGAAATTCAAGAAACCCTTAATAAATGGAGAAACATATTACATTTGTGGGTTGCAAGACTCAATATTGTAAAGATGTCACATACCCTCAGATTATCTATAGGTTAAATGAAATACTACTTACAATCCCAGAAGCTTTTTTTTTTTGTTGTTAGAAATTGACAAGGTGATTTTAAAATTTATATGGAAGCACAAATAATCTCAAATAGCCAAGCGATATTAAAGTAGGATGGAATTGAAGGATGTATGCTGCCTGTTTTCTAGGTTTGTAACTAGTAACCAAGACAGTGCATAATTGGCTAAAGGATAGGTCTATAGATGAATGCAGCAGCACAGAGAGTTCAGAAATGTACACAACTGATTTTTCATAATGTTGCCAAAGGAAAAGTCTTTTCTACAAATGGTGTTGGAACAACTGGAGAGCCATATGCTAGAGGAAATGAGCACAGACCCTTAGTTCATGCTGTATATACATATTAACTCAAAATGGATCCTAGAACTAAGTGTAAATACTAAAACTGTTAGCCTTCTAATAGAAAACAGGAAATATGTCTTTGTGACATTAGAGTAGGCAGAGATCTTAGGGAATTAAATGCATGAACAGTAAAATAAAAAGATATATAGATTTGACTTTATATAAATAAAAAAATCTTCTGAAGATATCACTAAGACAAGACAAGCCATACAATGGGAGAAACTGTCATACGTATATCTGAGAAAGGAGTTGTATCCATAATATATGAAGTTTCCTTACAATTCTATAAAAAGGACACAAAAAACTCAGTTAAAAAGTTGGCAAGTTACTTAAAGAAATACCTCAACAAAATAAATCTCAGAATGGAAGCCAGTACATAAAAAGATGCTTAAACTCTTTATTCCTCAGGAAAATACAATTAAATCACAATGAGAAACCACTACACAACTATTAGAATGGCTATTAAAAAAAAAAAATCTAGCCATTCCAATGGTTGCATAGTGGTATCTCATTGTGATTTAATGGGCCTTTTTGACAACCTTTGTCAACCAGTTTTGACAAAGTTTTCAAGCACATGAAACTCTCAAACAATGCTGATGAGAATGTGCATCAAGCATTTAATTTGAAAAAATATGTATTTCTTGAAAAGTTAAACCCACAACAACCATATGACCAGGATATTCCATTCCTAGTTATTTACTACAGAGAAAGGAAAACATAAGTTCACACAAAGAACTGTGCATGAACATTCATAGCGACTTTATACACAGTAGCACAAAACTGCCATCGACACCAATGTCCATCAACAGGTAAATACATAAAATAAAGCATATCCATATAATGGAATAATAGCCAACATTTTAGAAAAGAACTTATGGTTTATGCAAAATAGATGAATTCCAAGGTAACTAAGTAGAGTGAAAGATATCACACAGAAAGAATACACACTGCAACATCACATTTACATGAAATTCTAGAAAAGGCAAATTCAGCCTACAGGGACAGAAAGCAGATCTGTGGTTGCCTGATATTGTGGTTGGAAAGGATACATTGTAAAATGTGGCAAGGAATCTTTTGGAGGTGATGAAAATGTTCACTGCTTTATATTGGGTTGGCCAAAATGCCCATTTGGGTTTTTCCATAACAGCTTATGGAGAACCTGAACAAATGTCTTGGCCAACCCAATACATCTCCAAAACTCAATGAGCTGTGCACTCTAAATGAAGTTTATTGTACATAAAATATACCTTAGTTGATTTGAAAACTGCACAGAAAAAATATAAATCAAGCTTGAAAATAAACTAGAGCAAAATTTAAATGTTGGCAATATTTGAATAATTGGATAACAGAAAATTTTTATTTTTCTGGTTGCACTTTTAGGAATTTTAGAAATGTGCTTTAATGAACACAAATCATTTTAAATTTAAAAAAATGAACAAGTTTATGACATGTATTAGATTAAAATCAGCCTCCTGTTCCTGATTCAATGTATGACTAATATACACATTTTTGTTTAAAATATATTGTTTCTAAACAATACTCTTTTTGTTGGTCAGAATGAAAGGCAAAGAGGTAATCCAAGAGGATTAGTGTTCTCCTTTCTCCTCTACATTTCAGGCATGAAATCGGAGAAGAGACAATTCAATAATTTATCATAAACAGCATTTTGAGCAGAATAAGTCTTCCTGTAGCTAGCTGAAGAACTGAGGCCTTCTCTGTTGCATCAGTTCTGAATTGTTTTGTGTACTCAAAATTCATTATACATCCATCGTCGAGGAGCCAAAAATGACCGGGTTTGGAGACAGGATACCTGAGTTTGAGTCTTGGTTCTTTAATTCTGTTTTACTGTGGTGGCTTAACACACCTCTCATTGAGAAGGAGGATCTTCTACCTTTGAATGGGTGGGCTTGTTCCTGCTCTGACAACAGAATGGTGGAGGTGAGGCTTACAGCTTCCAAGGCTCAGTCATAAAAGGCCATGAAGTTCCTCTTGGGAGAGTTGCACTGACAGAAGTCAGTCACCATCCAAGAAATCTGACTATCCAGGGAATACCATGTTGGAGAGACCACCTGTAGAACCAACACAGCCACTAGCCTGGTTGAGCTCCTAGTCAATTAGAAGCATCAGCTGCCAGCCATGCAAGTGGCCCATTTTGGCTGACTCTACAGATGACTGTATCCCTATCTTGTGCTTGGCTGTAGCTGCAAGGAAGACTCCAAGCAAGAGCTGCCCCAGACAAGTCCTTCCCAAATCCCTGACCCACAAACCTGTGGATAAAATAAAATTGTGGTTGTTTTTAGCCACAATATTTGGGGGAAACTTTTTATGGAACAACAATACCTGTAATAGTGATTGTGGGTGAAGGACTTGATGTCTTTAAACTCTTACCTCTTAACATCTCTGATGGAATATCGTCTACTGCTGCTGCAATAGCTGAAAAGGATCACGCGAACCTTGAAGCTCTGAGCAAATATGTATAGCTTTATTTTATGCACTTCTGTATATGTTTACTCAACACACTATTTGAATACCTAAGGGATCTTCCTGACTCAGGGATCGAACCTGGGTCTCCCGCACTGCAGGCAGACACTTTACCCTCTGAGCCACCAGGGAAGCCCCAATTGAATACCTATTATATGTCAAGTCTGTGTGGTAGGCTAGGGGTATAACCATTAATAAGATACAGTCATAGTCAAATAACTCAGATTTGGATAGAGGAAGTAGTCAAGAAACCAGGTGATGGAATGGAGTGTAGAAAGGCCACCCTATGGGTCAGTGCAGGAACTATGGGAACACATCATAGTAGGGGCTTGCTCCTGCGATCCTGGGGGTGGCAGAGAGAACAGTCAGGATTTTGGATTAGATGTGTGGGGACAGGGGAGGCATGAGAGGGGAGGAAAGACACTGCATAAGAGACACAGAGTATCTAGCTTACTCAGCAGTGAATGAGCTTAAACTAAGAAAAGAATGTGGAATGTTGTACAGAGGAAGGTTGGTTTTTTTTTGGTGACCTATGTAAATCTTGGTGAAAAAAAGATTTCACAATGTGGCATGATAGAGGCACTGTAAAATCTGCCTTCCATGCATCTGTCTGGGCACACAATAACTAGAGAAACAAATAATCAAGAACAATAGACTACATAATTACTACCCTTAAATAACCCTTGTCACTTTGGACAAGTAAGCAGGAGACAAGACTAAGGGTACAAGATTTCATGAGAAACTTATTCTGCTCAACATGAGGATAGAGCACGGTGAGACTAGGAGGCAACCGTGGAAACCTGGCTCCAAAATCTTTGCAAAGCCCCTCCTTCCCAGTCAGAGTTACCCAGGGATAGTCCTGCCTCCCTAGACCTGATGGTTGTGCCAGCTGGTCTTCCTTGACCCTCAGGTGATCATGATCACACTCATGAAGTGTTTAGGGGCAGAGGGGCTAGGGGAGGGGAAAATCAAAGCATCAGCAAAAAATAAAAAAAAGTCACCCTCCCATTCACCATTTAAGTATACTGGTCCATTTAACAACTCCACAATGTCAACAGAATAAGCAGAAAGGCTTGCTATCAATGTGTAATGTCAGGTGTCTCAGAGGTGAGAGTAGAATAACTGATTCACCGTCAGCTCTTGCGTCTCTATACCTGGCGCTCTGCTCCTAAGCCACCTGTCGACAGTATGATAACATTTGCGAATGGTGACGGGGGGGTGAAGACAGTGAGGTTCTCAGAGCAATCAAAACATCAGGCAGGTGAAGAGGAGAGAGGAGTGGACCTGTTTGGAATGAGGAACCTCAGTCTCCCCTTCATTGCGAAAGGTCTATTACTCTCCACGGCAGAGACAAGAAGCGTGCTAGGTTGCTCAGTCACGTCCAACTCTTCACAACTCCATGAACTACAGCCTGCCAGGCTCCTCTGTCCATGGGATTCTCTAGGCAAGACTACTGGAGTGGGCTGAAATTTCCTCCTTCAGGGGATCTTCCCAAACCAGGGATCGAACCCGTGTCTCTTACATCTCTTGCATTGGCAGGCGAGTTCTTTACCACTAGCGCCACTTGGGAAGTGCCAGAGACAAGAAGGGCTCCAGACAAATGCCAAATTTAATGAGCTCTGATCCGTGTGAAATGGACTGAATGCAATTTGCTATTTGCACTCCTTCTTTTCTCTCTTGAAGAAGCTTGCAGTTTCAGACAGCTTATGGATTGGAGGAGGGGCAGGACGTAAAGTTAATAAAAGAGGAAGAAAAAGAAAAATCAAGCAGGTGTGATACCCAGAGTGGTGCCAAGATGGTCGTTTTAGGAAAGAGTGGGGGACTTTCTTGAGGGCAGGAAGACTCTCTCATAACATCTCAGAATGTAGGTAGGGGCTTTACCCCTCTCTTAGCTCTTGTGTGGAACCAGGCACATAGAAGGTACCAACAAAGGTTGGCCAGAAAGAATAAACCTGGAGCAGCTGTCCTTGCCATCATCCCTAAGGTGTGATGCTGCAGGGGCTTTGAAGGGACAAAGGTTGGCCAGAAAGAATAAACCTGGAGCAGCTGTCCTTGCCATCATCCCTAAGGTGTGATGCTGCAGGGGCTTTGAAGGGACAGTTGTTCAGCTTAATCCTATTTGCTGAGATATCAGCCTTTTAATTTCAGAAATACTCCACCATGCCCTAGGAGCCTGCTCTGTCCATTCTCTCTGCCACCACACCCACCCGGGCCCTCCCACATGCCTGCCCCAGTAGAAGACAGCATCTTTTCAAAGCAGACACCACACTGTGCCTTTCTTCAGACATGACCATCCCCGGTGACCTTTGCATCCCTCTGAATGTAAGGTCCCATCCAAAGTTGCCTGCATCTTTGACAACTGGGAAGAAGGCAAGTGAAATTCCATTGTGAAAATACTGTTATACAAAAAAATCACAGTTATTTGCAACATCTCTCCACCTCCCCCAAGGGCACAGGTGTCAGGGAATTTAATTATTCAAAAAAGGATTCACTGGTAAGTTACACAGACTCATTAACCAAGACCTAGGATTCCTGAGTTCTCATTCCTGGTTCTATCAAAGTTGCCACATGGCTTAAAGTCAGTCATTTAACTTCCCTGCTTTCTTAAATAAATAAATAAATAATTACTTATATAAGGACACTTATATATATATATATATATATATATATACTATTTATATACAGATACTTCCCCATATATTTGGCAAAGTTACTACTCAGTTCAGATGAGAAACTCTCACATGGCCAAGTCAAAATTCTTGGTTGGTCTTCCCCAACCTGCTACTCTGTCAGGCTCCTCATCTTCTTAACAGAATAACAACAAGATCTTTAGTCATACACTTACTCGGGCCATAACATGCAGCCATCCCTGGGTTCTTTCTCTCTCTCCTAGAGAGCAGCCAATCCAGCCTCATTTCTTTCTGTCCTCCTTGTCACTCACAGGAAATTATCCGCCCAGGCCATTTTTCATCCAACACATTCACCTTGTTCTTTCCTCAAGGTCGTGACATCACTCTTTCCTCATCTGGAAATGTCCTTCTCTAGTTCATACAGTCCTTTCCTCCAATGTCACGTCCACAGGAAAACTTCCCTGACTATCCACCTGAGATACTCTTCTCCTTCTACTCCCACATGCTTTATTTTTCTTCATAACATTTATTAATATCTGCAATGATGCCATGTCTGTGTTGCCTCCCTCTTGTATCAAAATAGCAGTCAGGAGATTAGAATCTCTGTTCTCCCATCACCACACTCTGTACCTAGTCCAGTTCTGGCATATAGCACACACTTGATAAATATTTGTCGAATGAATGAATAGGTAATGCACACACACACACAAAACATGTGGGAAAGTTCAAAGCTGCACAGCTGAAGGGAAAATTACACATTATGGCTGTGCCCGCCCACTCCAAAGAGAAGAAGATTTACGTGTAGGGTTTGGAAATCTCTTGCAAACACCTGTATGTTTCAACATATATACAGTGAGGAACACCTCACCCATTTGGTTCTGTAAGGAACTCTCTGAGGAAATGGAAGAAAAGGAAGAAATGCATTTCGTTTTGTTAGGCACGGGGTGTTATTTCCCAATTTGCTCAGGAGCGCCTTCAGGCTGAGGGGATGAGAGTGCCAAGGTGAGGTGCAGTCAGGACCAGAAGGCCCTCTGGAGGACCACATGTGCTTGTGTTGGGGAGGGAAAGTAGGGGCAGAAGTGGGGAGTGGCCTCCAGAGTCCCTACCCGCCCGCCAACACCTCCTTCACCCACTGCTTCCAGAATTTTCACTCCACAGTTAATAACAACGCCTACCCTTCCAAGTGGTGAAGGAACACGTGATGGGAACTCAGCCTCTTCTTTGTTGTGTGATTTTTGAGAAAGCTACTTAACATCTTTGACTCTTCTCTACATTTTTTAAAAACCTTGTGTAATACGAAAAATAGATGAGGGTGGGGGACACACCGACTGCTGCCTCACTAGTTCTTCTCCGAGATAAGGTACTTGTAACACACATGAGGGGGTCCCATTATAACTCTGAATTTCCCCAGAAGCTGATGGAGCCTGACTCCTTTCTGTGGGTAGATACTGCTGGGCGGAGGTGAAGACATAAATATAGCACTGTAACAAGAAAAGGCAATTTCCCAACACAGCATAGCTATTACTTCACATTAAAGGAAATATTTGTTTTCAAAGATTATGTAATGGTGAAATGCTGAACAATTACCATTACAAAATATTTTGGCTTCTATTGGGTATGGAGGAGAGAAGAAAAACCCTGAAATAGAAGATGGTGGTGGCTCATAGGAAAATTTTATCATTTCTCTTTTGAATGACAAGACTCCACATTCCCACACACGTTCTGAATACTTCCGGCAAAATGAGTCATCATGTTATGCCAGCAAGTATTTGTTAAGCCTCTACTATATGCCTGTTTCTAGATCTAGACCAGTTCTCAGACCTGAACCCACTGACCAAAGAAGTGCCTGCCTACCCATGAAGAAGGCTGTGGCAGCACAGCAAGTGTATACAATATTGGTTCCTCCAGGCCTTTATCAGGGGACTTATGGCCACTTATTTAGGTAACCATGTAGGTAAGCAGAATATCGGGATTATTCAAAGACAGTTGAATACAAGTTGACACTGATCTACAGGGACTCAAAATACTAGAGTGGGGGTGTTTATGGACCACCAGAGCCTTCACTTAACAAACGGAGTCTTCACTTAAGTCTATTTCACACGAAGATGATCAGTTTCCCAGGCCCCAGGTGGATAATCTACATGGATATATGTAGTAGTTGGCAGAATCCTCCTCCCATTGTTTCCTCGGTCTCTATGATAAACTATCACAGTGGGAGAGGCAAGTGGAATCATCTCCATCTACAGCAGAAAGAGGAAAGCAAGGCCAGCATCATGTCCAGAGAATCACTGATGTGTGAGTGGTGCTCCTAAAGACCTTAAGGATGCAGGGTCGTGGTCTCCATCATATCTCCATGTAATTCATCAACCCCATCCTGTAAAAACCCAGATGGGTCCAGTTGAATGGAAGTGAGCAACCACACACTCAAACAAATTATAGGATTAATTGCAGCTGCCAGATGTGATGTCTAGGCGACAGCCAATTAACACAGCCTTGGGCATGTCGTCTGTGGCCATTGATCTGGAAAATAAGTTTTTTCCAATCCCTCTCAAAGAAGGATCAGAAGTGGTTTCCGTTCACAAGGGGTGGGCACCGCTGCACATTTACAGTCTTACCCCGGGGCTATATTAACTACCCAACCCTCTGTCCTGACAGTCTGAAGGGACAGGGACCACCTGGACTTTTTGCAGAATAACACGTCAGCCCACTATGTTGATGTATCCTGCTAACTGGATCAGAAGAACAAAAAGGGGAACGCACGTTCAAGAGCTTGGTGGGATGTATGTACTACAAAAAGTACGAGATGGATCCTATGAAGAAATGGTAACTTGCCACATGAGTGAAGACTTTAGGCATCCGTGGGCTGTGGTATGTCATTTATCTGTTCTAAAATAAAGAAGAGATTCCTGCAACTTACACTTCCCAAACCCAGGGAGAAAGCAGAATGTTTGGCAGGCCTCCTTGGGTTCTGAAAGCAGCATACAGAATACTTGGGGATATTAGCCTGGCCCAGTTTCCCAGTAGCATGGGAGGCCCCCAGCTCTGAGTAGATCACAGGGCAGAGAAAGGATCTGCAGCAGGTCAGGCTGAACTACAAACAACCCTGGCATTTGTCTTATGTGATCCAGTGGACCCTATCATAGCAGAGTCATCGGTGGTCATAGATACTCTGGAGTTTGTGGCAGGTGCCAATTAGGAGACTCAGAGTGCAGACATCTGCCAAGCTTCTGGAGTAAGGCCAAGCCATCTGCATCACAGAGCTATGCATTTGTGGGGGACAGGGGAGTGGGGAGTTCCTGGTATGCTACGGACCCAGGGAAGCCGGAGTTGCCTACCGTGAGCTGGGTTCTGTCAGATCGACCAGGTCATGTGGAGAGACGCTGAGATGAAAGCACACTGAGGATCAGGCCCCAGTAAGTTCAGAGGGCACAGGGGAGCTGCTAGGAAACTGCCACTAAAACGAGCCTGGGGGATTCAGGCGGAGCCACAGGGAAGCTGCTAGGAAACTGCCACTAAAACGAGCCTGGGGAATTCAGGCGGAGCCCAAAGAGGGAGGAGATGACCAACCCCCCAGAGTCCCTCTCGTCAGAGTCCATCCTGGCTGAGAGATGTGCATGTCATCCCAAAGGACCCTGAGTCAGACTACAGGCCAAGCAAGGTGACTGGCCAGAGGCAACCTGGAAACTAATCCCATCACCATAAAACCTGAGACTTCAAGCCACATGCAAGAGCAGTTCTCCTGGGTTCCCTTCTCTTGCTGCTCTCTATCCAAATGTCCCTTTTCCAATAGCCTCTTCTTTGTCAGCACATCCATCTCCTGGGACAATTCATTACTGAGTGTTAGAAAACAATCCACTCTCAGGCCCTGGAAAGGGCCCCCTTCCTGCTACAAAACTACACAGGCAGATGCCCAGATCCCATGTCTTCTGCCACTGGCACCCTTCCTGCCACTTATGTAAGTGGTGGGGGTTGGGGGAGGCATGGGGGTGGAAGGTCAAGATGATTTCACAAAGAGATATTGGCTTCATATATATGGATACAGACCCGAAATGGACCAAGTTGCTCAGTGGTGTCCGACTCTTTGCGGCCCCGTGGATTATACAGTCCATGGAATTCCCCCAGGCCAGAGTACTGGAGTGGGTAGCCCTTCCCTTCTTCAGGGGATCTTCCCAACCCAGGGATTGAACCCAGGTCTCCCGCATTGTAGGCAGATTCTTTAGCATCTGGGCCACAGGAGAAGCCCCGAGATGACCACTTGCACACAAAGGACAGACTTTGAGGGGAAAGAGGTGAGGTTCAAAGTGAGATGTAAGTGGATGGATGACTTGACTGGCTTGTCAGGGGCCTTGGCAGAGAAAGACAAGATCCCCTTGCCTTGCTTGTTCGGCAACAACAAAACCCTTTGAGAAGTCAGTGAGGCACCCCCGCCTGGGGTCGTCAATGAGTGGAGGGCTTACTGAGGAGAAGGAAAACCTAGGAGACTGCAGAACTTGTCCCCTCACTGTCAGAGGTACAGACACATGCCACAGCTCAGCAATCCATACCACACTTGGCCCAGCTCCTCGGAGCCTGCCTGCAAAGCTTTCAAGCCTCAGTCTCGTTTAACCTGATTTTGACTCCTCATGTAAAATAGAATAGTACCAAAAAACAGACCAGATGAGTGATATCAAGGTCCAAAGGGGTTGGAATCAGGGACCAGCAGGGTCCCTCTGGCCCTAAGATGCCATGACAAAGGAGCCAAGGATGGGAATAATTTGCTAGTACAGTGGCTCTCTCACTTACTGAAGCATCAGAATCACATGGAAAGCTGTTAAACACAGATTGCAGGTCTCCACCCTGGAGTGGTGGAGGGGCAGGGTCTGAGAATCTCTGTCAAGTTGTCAGGGGACGCTGATGCTGCCAGTAGAAATAACCCTTTGAGAGTCACTGCTGGGGACTCAGAGACCAACCTTGTGAGCTCCATCACCCCCTACTCTAGCAGCCAGCTTCAATGACGGAGGCCATGTGGGTTGTAGTTAAGAGCCTGGACCTTGGAGTTCAACTGATCTGAGTTCAAATCCAGACTCTGTCACTGATCAGCTATATGAGCTGTGACAAGTGAATTTTACCATATGAACCTCAATTTTCCCATCTGTAAAATGAGGAACCATGATAATATCAACCTTGAACTTTACAGAATACTGTAAAGGTCTCATTAGGATATTTTGGAAAAAAAAAAAATAGGCACAGTGCTTAGCACATAGTAAGCCCTTGGTAAATGAGCATACCGTGTTAGCAGTTAAAACACTAGCAAAACATAAGAAATTACTTTCTACTGACATCTAGACTTTATTCTTCCATTCAAATTTTCATTTTCTGGGACTTAAGAGATGTAACAACATTAGGAGGAAAGCAAAGAAAAGATACTTTGTAATGGGGTCAATAACTCCCTGCTCCACCTCTCCTCAGTCCTGTTCTCCAAGGTCAGATGTTTAAATTCAGACCGATTCCTTTTAAAGTTAACAAAACACTAGCATCACGTGCTGACACTGTACACTCATTTGCCAAGGGCTTACTATGTGCTACGCACCATGCCTATTTCTTTCTTTTTTTAAAATTTAAATTTATTTATTTTAATTGGAGGCTAATTACTTTACAATATTGTATTGGTTTTGCCATACATCAACATGAATCCGCCATATCCCGATAAAACCTTTACACCTGTAAAGTTAAAGTTCAGATTGAATACCAGACCACCTGACCTGCCTCTTGAGAAACTTGTATGCAGGTCAGGAAGCAACAGTTAGAACTGGACATGGAAAAACAGACTGGTTCCAAATAGGAAAAGG
>NW_011494838.1:6719315-6745249 GCF_000754665.1 Bison bison bison | reverse complement strand
TGAAGAACTAAAGAGCCTCTTGATGAAAGTGAAAGAGGAGAGTGAAAAAGCTGGCTTAAAGCTCAACATTCAGAAAACTAAGATCATGGCATCCAGTCCCGTCACTTTATGCAAATATATGGAGAAACAGAGGAAACAGTGGCAGACTGTATTTTGGGGGGCTCCAAAATCACTGCAGATGGTGACTGCAGCCATGAAATTAAAATTAAAATTTCCTTACTCCTTGGAAGGAAAGTTATGACCAACCTAGATAGCATATTAAAAAGCAGAGATATTACTTTGCCAACAAAGGTCCATCTAGTCAAGGCTATAGTTTTTCCAGTAGTCACATATGGATGTGCCAGTTGGACTATAAAGAAAGCTGAGTGCTGAAGAATTGATGCTTTTGAACTGTGATGTTGGAGAAGACTCTTGAGAGTCCCTTGGACTGCAAGGAGATCCAACCAGTCCATACTCAAGGAAATCAGTCCTGAATGTTCATTGGAAGGACTGATGTTGAAGCTGAAACTCCAATACTGTGGCCACCTGATGGAAAGAACTGACTCATCTGAAAAGACCCTGATGCTGGGAAAGATTGAAGGCGAAAGGAGAAGGGGACAACAGAGGATGAGATGGCTGGATGGCATCACCAACTTGATGGACATGAGTTTGAGTAAACTCCGGGAGTTGGTGATGAACAGGAAGGCCTGGCGTGCTGCAATTCATGGGGTCGCAAAAAGTCAGACACGACTGAGCGACTGAACTGCATTGCTTCCTTGGGAATCATTCCCCTGTTCTCCTTGCCCATACTGCCAGATGAGGGTGAGTGGTCACAGTCTTGTGTCCACAGGCCTGTCTGTGCTTTGTAGGCTGATATAGCCACAGCAGTTAACACAATGCCTGGCACAAAACACTCGCACAAGCAATATTGTTTGAAATTAAATTTATGTAAATTAAGGAGCCAGGATTTGGGATCCAGTTCTGTCTCCAGGTCATTGTGGCCTTGGGTAAGCTCCTAATACCCAAAGCTCAGTTTCTCACTTGTCAAAAAGGAGATTTCCCAGGCATCTTCTAGCTTAAGGTTACAGTTATAGTGTCATGAACGGAGGTCCAAACTGCATGTCAGAAAAGCAGGACTAGGGGTTCAGATTTGCCACTAACTCAGGGCGGAGGATTCATTTCCCTTCCCTGTCCCTCAGATTTCTCATCTGTACTATGGGATGATTTATAAGTACCCAGCTCCCATTCCATAGTCCTGAACTTCTGGAATATTTTATTGTAGGTCTCTTTGGGGTTCAATGTCAAGGCCTTTAAGGAGTATTTCAAGTGATAAATAAAGAGTGTTTCTTTTTATCCTGAAGTGGTCACATTTTAGTGAAGGCCCCTCGGATCTTACTGGATGAAATCTCCCAGAATAAGGCACAGTAATAATGATCATTAATATTGCGTGTAATCATTAAAGTAAGTAGCATCATATTACCCTCAACTCAGATGTTATCTTTTAGCTGAGAGTCTTCTGATGCTTTCGCAAGGCAAAGCAGGATTGCTATTTGAGCTACTCACGTTAAGCTTCCTGGCTTAACCTAAGGGAGGTGACACATGGTAGGGAAGACACACTGGACTGGCTGTAAAAGCTGTGTCTTCAGCATCAGGTTCTTTTACTTTCTAGGTGTGTGACCCTGGACCAGTGACTCAACCTCTCTGGGTCTCCATCCCCTGGGAATGTTTCTCTGGCTCACATCACATGGCTGTTGCAACAATCATCTAAGATAATGGATGTGAAAATTTGTTGTAAACTGTTAAGCTCTCTGCAAACACAAGGCATTGCCATTATAGTAATAAAAAGCAAATGGCACATGAATATTTCACAAGCATGGACTGGGACCAGTTATTTGTAAAGTATTCCCACCTAATGGGGTTTTATAAGTACACACACCCTCTCCTTATTACAGACTTCCTAATAATCTCTCCCCAAATCTTCAAACTCCCTTTGTCTCTCCATAATTTCTTCTTAATGTCCCCTTACTTTCATAACTATTTATTACTGAACTCTGGGTCCCATCTGGGGAGATGGCTAGAAAAATACATACATAAATATTTTGTACAGAGACATAAACACAATGAAGCCAGGACATTTCAATTCTAAACTAAGATACCAAAAAATATACATCTTCTTTGTAGGTCTGTCAGACCTATTCATATTAGTGATACTTCGTCTAAGGTTAGGTTTCACAACTCATCCCCAAATGTTGCCTCAAACCCTTTCACACGTGGCATTAATGTGGGGTGGGAAGAAATGAAACAGGCTCGGTGCAATTTTTTCCTTTTTATTCCTCTTAAAAAAAGTAGAAGAGTTTTACAAAGCCTTTGGAGTCTCTCTTGGCTAAAAAGGAAATCCTTTTGCCATTAGCTGATCCTGCAGAGCGAGCTCGCTAGCTGCAGGATCATGATGAGGGTAAGCATTAATTAAATCTAACTGCAAGAGAATAATTATGTACACATATCCGTCAGGGTAAGTTGTCACTACCCAGTAACAAACTTGGATACAAACTCCACCAGCAGAACTGTCAGGCGGCTGTTAAAAGGATATAAATGTGTCCCAAAAGGATCATTTCATTTGGGGGGGAGAAATTGGATTGCAAAGGATTAATGAGGCGAGTGGTTTGTGTTTTCAATTGGATGTAAAATGCAAACCGAGTAAGTTGTGATATCATCATTTAACCTTAATGTTTAGCTACATTTGGATTTCTAACACGTGGTTAAGACAGTTAGACCTCGTACATCCAACCAACATTTTCCATCCTGAAATGAGATTAAAAGCTAGGTCTTTGTAAGCCACACTGTGCCAAAGTTTACAACAAAATCATAATATCTAGTTGACACAGATGGCATATTCTTAATAATAATCAGGCAAGAAAATGAATGCAAGCCCCATTAGGGTGATTGAGTTATTTAGACGCTAAGTTGTGTCTGACTCTCTGCGACCCCATGGACTAGAGTCCACCAGCCTCCTCTGTCTATGAGATTTCCCAGGCAAGAATACTGGAGTGGGTTGCCATTTCCTTCTCCAGGGCATCAGGCAGATTTTTTACCACCGAGCCACATGAGAAGCCCACCAGGGTGATTAGAGGATTTCAAAGGGTCTGTTTCCATGACTGACTTTATTTTCTGCCAAATTTCAGTCTAACTTCTGAGGCCTGTCTATGTGCAGAGATCACACAGGTGATGGGAAATCAGGACTTGGAAGCAGGCACTAAAAAAACAGAGACAGTTTCAGTGTGGGAGAAAGAACATCAGTGTTGGAAGCAGACACATCTAAGTTGACATCCAGGCTCCATTACTGACATGACCATGTGAGCCTGGGCAACATACTTTATGTCTCTGAACATCAATCCCTTTTACAAAATAAGGGTTAAAGAAAGGAAGGTGGTTACTAGGATACATATGAAAGCACCTAGAATGGTGACTGGCCCACAGCAGGCGGCCACAAATTGCAGTTGCTTCCTATACAATATATGCCCCAAAGCAGGAGACAGAAGAAAAACTAAATACAACCTCAGTATCTTTCCTGTTGAATTGTCATCTTGGCTGAGGGAATCATGGGTAAGGATGGTTTCTAGCCAAAGCAACAAAGAAGAAGCCTGGCTGGTTTCACGTTAGATTTGGTGAACAACCATGATGGTGAACACCAAGGTCATTCCCTCCAGTACATTTAATTGTAATTGCACTTGAATGTTTTCCTGCTTGCTTGATCTCCTCCTACATATCTTGAGCCCTGCAGGGGTAGGGCCCTTGTCTCTCTGGTTTCTACTGCAGCCTTGGGACCTAGCATGGCACTTTGTACTTGGTAGGCAGTCTGTTGAAAGAATGAAAGACAGTGAGGCTGGAGGCCCTGGGCAGGACCATAGCTGCAGAGGAAGGAATCCTGGAAATGGGAGTCAGCAGCAGCACCTGTAGACAGCAGTTAGGCAGCGTCTCATCCTACGGCAAGAATCGCAGTGCCACGGCGATGACCTGAGGCACCAGGCTGTGCTGGGACCAAAGACGACGCTCTTCTCCAGAACGAGGCCAGAGGAAGTCAGATAAAGACAAGTGCTATATGGTCTCACTTACATGTGAAATCTGAGAAAGACAACAACCTAGGGACTATAATGGAAAAGAAAGACTCACAGATACAGAGAACAAGCCAGTGGTCACCAGTGGGGAGAAGGAAGGGAGGCAGGGCAATACAGGGGTAGCAGAGATATAAATTACTATGGGAAAAATAAATAAGATACTACGCTACACTGTACAGTGCTGGGGAACACAGACTGTATTTTATAATAAGGATAAATGGAGTAACCTTTAAAAATTATCAATCACTATTTGTACACCTGAAACACATATAATATTGTATATCAATTAAAACAAAGAAAGGAATTTGAAAAATAAAGCAAATAATGGAGAAAAATAATTAAAAAAAAAAAGCAGAGACCGTCCCAGTGATCCTAAAGCCATGCTAGGATGCTGCAGTAATCAGTGTAATTGCCTAGTCTCAGGCTCTCAAGTTCTTACCGAGTTACTGACCTGCAGGCCTGCCTAAAAGTGAAACTTCTTCTTCAAGACTTTTTCCCATTTGGGAATCTATGATGGTTGCTGTTAATGTCACATCATTCTATGAAGGGGGTTCCACTGACGTTTCCCAGGCACCTCCTTTGGAGGTAACCAGACTGACACAGATACAGCAGGGGGTCAGAAACTACAGCGATTCCCTGTACGCCTTCTCAACTAGACTAGACACAGGGAGTCTAGAGAAAGGCTTCCTGGTTCCAGAAGCTATTCTGTGAAAATGGACTATGTCTTTGGCCTTAAGGAAAAAAATGTGAGGAATATGAATTGAAACAAAACACTATTAGTTTTTCTTGACAGTGATCATTTTTCTGAAAAGATTCTCCTTCAACCACAACTTCCCCTGTACCCTCTTCTCAAAAAAAGCAAAACCAAAATAAAATCAGCACACATAGATCGCTCCTTCCTACCCCTACCCCTGATTGAAAGAAACCTTTCAGAGGCATAAAAATGAACCCACATTTAGTCATAAATATTGCAAAGTTACATTATCACTGAATACAAAACAAAATTTCAGGAAACTGGACCAAAGCCAGAACATTCAGGTCATAAGATGTCAAGACCATTAAGCGAATTTCTCACTTCTTGAGAAAAATCTTTAAACTCTAAATTCTTGGACAGGATTTTATATATGCCCATTTTATTGTATTTTTAAGAGTGCAGTTCAATTGGTCCATATTATTAGAAGCATTTTGCTTACCTGATCTAATTAGAATACTTCTATTAAAAACTCCCAGTTCGATTAGGTATTCATCAACATACTCTGCTCCTCTCAATTTTTTGTTCGTATGTTTTACATTTGTGTTGTTCGCACATGTAAGTACACATTTTATTTGTCTCTTGGTGAACCATTCCTTTTATGATTAATTAATGACACTTTTTATTTCTAAGGATTTTTTTTTTGTTCCTTCTTACTGTTGTAAAGTTTATTTTGCCATATATTTATACTTCTCCCCAAGGTTTCATTTGATTAGCATTTGCCTAGTATAGGTTTACCTTTTCTTTCACTGTCAAACTTTCCGTGTCTTTACATTCTAAGAAGATCTTTGGTAAACAGCACATAAGTAGATTTGTGTAATATAATCAAGCTCTGAATTGAAATATAAAAATTACATTTATTATGATTACTGATGCTTCAGAGCTTTTTTCTACCAAGTGATCTTTCATTTCTTCCTTGCTCCTGTTTTCTCTTTATTTTTTAATGAATTTTTATTGAAGTATAGTTGCTTTATAATATTGTGTTAGTTTCTGCTGTATAGCAAAGTGAATTAGCTCTACCTATATATATATATTTCCTCTGCTTTTGGATTCCCTTCTCATTTAGGTCACTAGGGGGCATTGAGTAGAGCTTCCTGTGCTACACAGTAGGTTCTCATTAATTATCTACTGTATACATAGTAACAAGAGTGTATATACATCAATCCAAACTTCCTGATACATCCCACATCCCTCTTCCTACTTAGTATCCATATTTTTTTTTCTTTTTACTTTTATCCCATCCCATTGCCCACCTGAAGTCACCAAAACATTAGCTTCTAAAATCAAAGCCTCTTCTAAAATCAAAGATTTTTGCATTTCCTCCTCATTCCTTACAATTGAGGAGTTGCCTGTCTTCATTTTTAAGATAAATTTGTGTGTTTTTTTTAAACGTTATATTTTACCCAACACCTGTGTGTGTGTGTGCGTGTGTGTGTGTGTGTAACAGGAAGGCCCTTGCCAGCTTCCTTTCCACATGTGAATGAGCTTCTGTCATAAAACACTTTTTTTTTGTTTTGCTTTTAAAAGCATATGTGCTAGAGTTGAGACTTTTCTCCAAAAACATTGAAGCCCAATACATAAATCTAGAATAGGAGTTTGATGAAAGACGCCTACCTACACAGCGATGCCCCACTATGCCCACTCATCCCTGGAACGTCTATTTGGAGCACAGCTTAAAAACTGCTAATGGCTGTGAACTCCACATCAGAACCTCACTATTTCACCATGTCTTTCTCAAACACGGGAGAACACAAAGCCAAAGCCTTCTCTTTGTAATTTTCTAAATACGTAACTCATTTGATAACAGTAGGATTAGAAAAGCGCACGAGCTGCCAGTTCCTACCTACATGTTTTATCCAAATTCCCCAGTGTCAATCCTTACGTATATAATACGGTCTACATGCGGTTACATGTTCAAATGGCATGAAATGAGGACAGTTTTGTGGCACTCCATTCCCCGGTCTGCTAGTTTCTCTCTATGGCAGGGCACATCTACAAGCCAGCTACATCAGATGAACCTGAGATATGCTTCCCTCTCTGGTGAACTAAGAGAACATAAGAAATTGTCTCCCCTCTATTGTGTGCCTGGGAGCCTGGGGCAACAATGGCTTTGGAACACCCAGGATTCACCTGACATCACACATCAATTAGATACTCACGGGGGATGCTGCATCAAGGATTCTCTGAGTCCAAATCTGAGATGCTCCCTTATGCCAGGGATCGTGGGCCAAATCTGGCCCAATGCCTGTTTTTGTATGGCCCAGGAGTTAAGAACGGCTCTGACATCTTTAAGTGGTAAAAACAAATCAAAAGAAGAATACATTAAGATGTGAAAATGATATGAAATTCACATTTCAGTGTCAAATAAATTCCGTTCTTCTCATTAACAGAACTTTGTTACCAAAGATGGTTCTTTATTATATTTTAAATTTCATCAATCAAAATTTGTAGACAAAATTTTCTCATTGTATAGGTATCTACACACTGTCTTAAAGCTTGCCTCTTGGTCAGAAAGGCCTAAAATGTTTTCCAACTGGCCCTTTACTGAGTCATTTTACTGATCTGCCGTTAGACCATAGGCCCCTGCAAGGATGGAGCCAAGATACAAATGTATTGCCCTTCTAGACATCACAAGCTAGGCTGTATCTAACCATGGCTTAGTATCATGAAGTCTTTGTCCCTGTTGAACAGGGGCAAAGTAGCAGAGGTTCAAACAGTCTTTAGGTGAGTTCTGAAAAGGATTAGAATCGGGGGAATTGGTTCTCCCATCATCATCTCTGCTGCATTATAAAGTTTCCTTCATCTATATGTCTCAATTTTTCCATCAGCAAATTAGAAATAATTATGCTGAGATTGTGAGGATCAGTCCAGGCTTTAATATAAAACAGAGGCTTCATAAAACATCAGTGCTTATAGGTTGCAAAAGTCATTCTAAAAAAAAAAAAGCCACCCTAATATTTAGCCTCTTCCACAAGAGATGTACTCTATTTCTACCCCTTGGATCTAAGGTGGCCTCACAACTTGCTTTTGAATAAGTGAAAGAAGTAGAAAGGACGAAGTGTCTTCCGAGCTGAAGCCTCAAAAGGCCCTGAAGCTCTTGTTCCTGCTGCTTTTGGAACCCGTGTGAACCAGCCTTGGAGAGCTGGCTGACTGTAGGTACGGGACCAAGGGCAGCTGAGCTCACCCTTCCCAGACCAGAACTGCTCAGCTGAGCTCAGGCCAAATGCTTGACTTGAATTGAGAACCAAAAACGTGGTTTCTGTTTTAAGCCACAAAATTTTAGGGTGTTTATTATGCTATAAGGGCTTTTCCTGGTGGCTCAGTGGTGAAGAATCCGCCTGCCAATGCAGGAGACGTGGGTTCGATCCCTGGGTCGGGAAGATTCCCTGGAGGAGGAAATGACATCCCACTTCAGTATTCTTGCCTGGAAAATCCCATGGATAGAGAAGCCTGGCAGGATACAGTCTGTCTATTGGGTCGCAAAGAGTAGGATACAACTGAGCTACTAAACACACACACACACATGTTCTGCTGTAACTCTAAGTGACACGGTACTATACCATATACTGATGAAAAAAAATATCCTAGAGTTACATCCCCAGGCCCCACCAAGACCTGGTCCAGAGCTTTCTCTTCGGGTTACCTGTAGTCGCCTCTCTACCCAGCCAGACCAGACAGAATGGACTGAGAGCCCTGCACATATTTCAGACAGCCACGGAAAACCGCCTGGAGGAGACATACACTTTTAGGAATGCACAGTTCTCTGAAAGATACATCGGGGAAGATTTATGGAGGCCGCTGTGTGCTCTGACTATAAATCAGCTCTCCCAGGCCTCCATCCAACCCCACCTGGGCGTTACCGGGTGGTGGCGGTGCTGGCTCGGGGAGCACTCGTGGAAGGGCCATGTGATCCAGAAAAAGGAAAGCCGGAGCCCCAGGGGGAAAGGCTTCCTCTTCCAATCTGCATTTTACGCCCTGTGTTTGAAGGTGTCAAGGCTCTGACTTCAGGATGCTGCTAAGCTACAGAGCAGCATGCCTATAGATTAGCTAAATGCTAATCTACAGGCATGTAGATTGCTACATGTAGCAATGCTAATCTAAAATGCCTACTAAAAGAGCATTTTAGTAAGTATTCTAGCACATTCTCACAACAGTCTCAAGGAACAAGAATAGCAGGTATTGTCCCATCTCCAGGTGCTGTGGATGGAATCCTGAGAAGATGCCGTAGTTTCTCTGAGGACCCACTGCACTTGAGAGCCAGTGTTCAGACCTGGTTTCTGGACTCCAAATACTGAACTTTTCATTAGACAACAATGCTCACAGTCAGATTTATGGGTCAAAGACCATTTGAGATGGAGCAGACGTGGAAATGATTTAGCCCATCACCTCCGCCTTCCAAATTAGCAACAACAACGATTAGGTGCTTACTAGGTTTAGTGTGGGCCGCTGAGCTTTTTACATACATTAAGTCTAATTCTCACAGCCTCCCTATGAGGTGGCCAACTGTGTGATTTGCAGATTAAGTGGTGACTACTTTGCACAATAAGTAACTTCTCAGAGTTGAGGGAGCCAGAAGAAGAATGCAGTATGGAGCCACATGGATCTGACAGCAGAACCTGAGCTTGCTTCCACACAGCTTTATAGACAGGGACACTGGTGCCTGGAGAGTAGAAAGTCTTGTGCAAGATCATGCAGCCCATGTGATGACTTTCCCATTAATTCATCAAGCATTAATTGAACATCTGCTATTTGTCAAGATTCATTTAGTTACGGGAAGCACAGGCATGACCTGGGACATAGTCATTGTGCTTCAGGAGGTTAATTAAGGGAGAAGAGAAGTGGCCTTAAATTACTCTCAAAGGTGACAAATGACAAATATCATAAGAAAGATAAAGAAGTGGTTACCAAAGTGAAGAAGAACTAAAGAGCCTCTTGATGAAACTGAACGAGGAGAGTGAAAAAGTTGCTTAAAGCTCAGCATTCAGAAAACTAAGATGATGGCATTCAGTCCCATCACTTCATGGCAAATAGATGAGGAAACAGTGAAAGACTTTATTTTTCTGGGCTCCAAAATCACTGCAGATGGTGATCGCAGCCATGAAATTAAAAGACACTTACTCCTTGGAAGGAAAGCTATGACCAACCTGGACAGCATATTAAAAAGCAGAGACATTACTTTGCCAGCAAAGGTCTATCTAGTCAAGGCTATGGTTTTCCAGTGGTCATGTATGGATGTGAGAGTTAGACTATAAAGAAAGCTGAGTGCAGAAGAATGATGCTTTTGAACTGTGGTGTTGGAGAAGACTCTTGAGAGTCCCTTGGATGCAAGGAGATCCAACCAGTCCATCCTAAAGGAGATCAGTCCTGGGTGTTCATTGGAAGGACTGATGTTGAAGCTGAAGCTCCAATACTTTGGCCACCTGATGCGAGGAGCTGACTTATTGGAAAAGACCCTGATGCTGGGAAAGATTGAGGGCAGGAGGAGAAGGGGACGACAGAGGATGAGATGGTTGGATGGCATCACTTACTCAATGGACATGGGTTTGGGTGGATTCCGGGAGTTGGTGATGGACAAGGAGGCCTGGTGTGCTGCAGTTCATGGGGTCTCAAAGAGTCAGACACGACTGAGCAAGTGAACTGAACTGAACTGAACCACAATTTGGAGGAAGTATGCATGACTTTCATGTGAGAAAAATTTGGAAAGATTTCCCGAAGAAAGTAGCTTTAAGGTTTTGTTTGGAAAGAACAGCAGGGTTATTTCTAGGTAGCTGGGGTCTATTCAGTCTTCTTTCTATTTCTGTAACTATCTCCTGGTTTATAAACACCCCAGGCCAGTTCACACCACATTTTTATGTATTCCTTGTGTCACAGATGTCTAATTCCTTGTTTTATGCTCTAAATGATGAAGTGCTGGTTGGCAGAGATCTGGCTGGCACATCCTACAATTGTATAACACAGCAAAAAAAAAGCTGGATGAGCCTTGAAAATGCACAGAATGCTGGACAAAGACATAACCACTGGGTTTGCTGATCCTCTGGTCATAGCACTGGCTCCCCAGGGCAAGGAGGAGCTTGTAGGGGGCAGTCTTGACTCCTTGTTAGCTAAGAGGGAAATGTCTCACTTTCCAGAAGCTTGTAGCTCCTGACTAACCCTCACAGCAGCACTGATGATTCAGAAACACCTACCAATGTAAAGGAACTACACCACTTCCTTATAGTATTCAGACTAGGCTGATAGAATTTCACAGCTCAGAGATCGCATCCAGACTAGCTAAGACCAAAACTACTGTCATCTGGAGACTGAAATATGGACTCTGTCTGACCTCTGGATTCACAGTTCCATAGTCTACTAGCTGGGTACACTTGGGATAGTCATTTAAACTACTTAAGTTTAAATTTCTTATTTTGTTGTTCTTCAGTCACTAACTCATATTACACTCTTTGTGACTCCATGGACTGCAGCATGCCAGGCTTACCTGTCCTTCACTATCTCCCGGAGTTTGTTCAAATTCATGTCCATTGAGTTAGTGATGCCATCTAACCATCTCACCCTCTGCTGTCCCCTTCTCCTCCTGCCCTCAATCTTTACCAGCATCAGGGTCTTTTCCAGTGAGTCAGCTCTTTGCACCAGGTGGCCAAAGTTTTAGAGCATCAGCATTACTCCTTCCAATAAATATTCATGGTTGACTTCCTTAGGGATTGACTGGTTTGATCTTGCTGTCCAATGGACTCCCAAGAGTCTTCTCCAGCACCACTATTCAAGAGTATCAATTCTTATAGAATGGTGTTAATCATAGGCCTTATTTAATGAGCTTTGGGGAGTTTTTAAATGAGATAATATATGATGAGTACAATACTAGGAACATACTAAATGCAAAGTAACTGCTAGTTGTACCACATTTCCTTAACCCTTTGTATTCCAGGAGGCTCCCAACTGTCTCTTTTTATTCATCCATGCATCCGTGCATCCATCCGCCTATTCATGTATTCTCCCATTCAGCCAGTTGCTATTCTATGCCAGTTCTATGTTGGGCATTTGGGCTGCAGAGAGACATAAACCACTGTCCTTCTCATCATGGGACTGTCAGAGTTGAGAAGGGAAGCAGGTGTGTCCTGTAACGAGGGGTCTGATAGAAGGTAGCATGGGGGTTACAAGTGCTGAGACAGAGGAGAAGTTCACTCGGCCTGGATGAGCGCTGAGGGTGGGCGGGAGCTGGGGTCTTACTAGAGAAGATTTTGAAACCAGAATTTGATGTATAAGTAGCAGTTGGCTGCTCAGAGAAGGGCAGGCGGGGTGGGGGGTGCTTTCAGGGAGAGTATTGACATTACACGGAGCTGAATCCAAGGCATGCTGCGGAAGGGAATGACGGTCTGTGTGCTGGAGGCTGCAGAACACAGCCGTCTGGGGCTTGGGCGGAGCCAGAGGCAGGCTGAGGGCAGGCTGGGATTGAGGCTTGTGCAGAAGGCTCCAGTGACTCCTCATCCTGTTAAACAGTGTGTCATTCATCCCGCAGACTCTTACTTCTAAACCTGGGTGAATGTATCCCTAATGGGATACTGACAAATATAATGATATTGGCATTATCACTGTCCTGATAATGACATTGACAAATATAAAAGTAATAATAAAGCAGTAGGGATAACACTGCTATATTTAAAATGGGTAACCAAGAAGGTCCTACTGTACAGCACAGGGAACTCTGCTCAATGGTATGTGGCAGCCTGGATGGAAGGAGTGTCTCGGGGAGAAGGGATACATGTATATGTATGGCTGAGTCCCTTCGTCATTCACTGGAAACTATCACATTGTTAACTGGCTGGTTAAACTCCAATATAAAATTAAAAGTTTAAAAAACGCAGTAGGATAAAAGCAGTAAGTAATAAAATAGCAGAATCTATCTGCTCACTGTGCGCATTTGCCTGGCTCTGCGCTCAATGCTTTACAGGCACGACTTCACTGGGTCCTATGGAGACCCACTGAAGATGGCACCTGACTATCCCAGTATAACCAGCACAAGTATGCTTCTTCTTCCTGGGACTAAGGGCTTGATAAAATATTAAACAATTTAACTGACAAATAAAAGTGGCTCAGTAGTAAAGAATCTGCCTGCCAATGCAGGAGACGCAGGTTCAATCCCTGGGTCAGGAAGATCCCCTGGAGAAGGAAATGGCAACCTACTCCACTATTCTTGCCTGGAGAATCCCATGTGGAGGAGCCTGCTGGGCTATAGTCCATGGGGTTGTGAAGAGTTGGACATGACTTAAAAACTAAATAGCAACAACAAACTACAATAAATCTGCACATAATAAAACAGACTGGCATGGATGTTTTTAGATGGAATCTGGAATTTGGGGCTTATGTTGAAGCTGTGTGAGCACAGCTGCATTCCCTTTGGGGGTGTGTGTTGACTCTCATCCACCTCTAGAATGACTCTGCTGGAAAAGCTTCAGAAGCCCCCCAGTACCAGTGACAAGAGTATCAGGAAAATTTGCCAGGTAGGAGCGTGACATGGTCTGATTTAGCATGTTTTCAAAAGATCACTTCACCCGCAAGGTGGAAGATGGCTTTGTGGATGAAGAGGCTGTCATAGCAATCAGGATAAGGGATGATAAAACCTCAACCAAGTTGCAGGCAATGGCCGGGCAGAAGGAAATGGATGTGTGAGCCCGGAGGTCAAATGAGCAGGACCCTGACAACGATGATACAGCTAGCTACACTTGATTGAGGGTCACCCATGAGTCAGACACTGGGCTGAGCATTTTGCAGGTGCTACTTCACAACCCACATGTGACTTAGGCATTCTTAGCACTAACTTCAGAGAAGGCAATGGCACCCCACTCCAGTACTCTTGCCTGGAAAATCCCATGGATGGAGGAGCCTGGTAGGCTGTAGTCCATGGGGTCACAAAGAGTTGGACATGACTGAGCAACTTCATTGTCACTTTTCACTTTCATGCATTGGAGAAGGAAATGGCAACCCACTCCAGTATTATTGCCTGGAGAATCCCAGGGACAGGGGAGCCTGGGGCGTTGCCGTCTATGGGGTCGCACAGAGTCGGACACGACTGAAACGACTTAGCAGCAGCAGCAGCACTAATTTATAGATAAGAAAACCGAGGCTAAAAACCGCTTCATTTACTTAATTAAGATCATTCAGTTAGACAGTGGTGAAATTAAATTTCAAACACAAAATGCCAGTTTTAAAGACCACTACCTAGACTGCATGAATGAACCTCAGCAAGCCCTTCCTTGCATCCATAACAATTTCTCTCTGCTTTATTTGAACATCCATAACTCCTTTTAAGGCTTCCCTGGTGGCTCAGAGGGTAAAGAATCTATCTGCAATGCAGGGGACCTGGGTGGATCCCTGGGTTGGGAAGATCCCCTTGAGGAGGGCATGGCAACCCACTTTAGTATTCTTGCCTGGAGAATCCCATGGACAGAGGAGCCTAGTGGGTTACAGTCCATGGGGTTGCAAAGAGTCGGAGATGACTAAGTGACTAACACGTTTCACTTTATTTTTCTACCTCCATTTTATTGCACGTGGATGCCTGGGAGTGACGACCCAACAGCTGCCTCATAAAACCCTGCTGCAGATGAGAGGATAGCACTGGGACCTCCCCGCCTTCCTTTGTCTGCCTGCAGACGATGCAGTCAGCATCTGCCAGGTCTCTCAGGGGGAAGCCCTAACTACCAAACCACACTGGAGCCGCTTTTAACCGTGTGTTCAACTCCATGACACAGGTTCCAGGCTACCCACTCCATCTGCTGGGACCTGCTGAGCACCAGGGGCTGGGCGCAGAGCCTAACGAAGTAGGGAGAGGCCAGGTGCCCTCACGCTGGGCAGAAGGCCCATGGCCACTTGAGCAGCAGAGGGGAGAGAGAGTGAAAGACCAGGGGTTTTGACCATCATATCTGGCATTGTTGATGGTCAGTGGAAGCCAATGGAGCACTTCCAAAATTGTGTTTCTATGGATGCTTCTGTGCTGCAAGATGTTCATGCACGTTCCAAGAGGGAAAATAGTCTGTGGTCAAGATGGTTTTTACAGACGACGAGCTAAACAAATCTGCCCGGCTTTCTGCACGGCAGGACTTCCTGGGGTCTTTCAGAGACTAAAACGTGTTTGGGAATTTACGAGAGAAAGAGGGAGTGTGCAGAATTTCCAGAACTTTTACTGACAGTGGATTTCTTCTATTCAAGAAAAGTTGGAGGACTTGCGGCAGAAAGGCTGTGAGTTCGGAAGTTCAGGGCTGGCACGTAGTAGCCCTCCTCTCTCTTGGAAAAACCCTTAGCTAATAGTGGCAGAAAACCATGAGCACAATGTTATTAAACCATTTTGAAAATCGCTTTAACAGCATCCACTTGAACACGTTTCATGTGCCATCCATCAGCGAGTCTACCTCCAGGGGAAACAGGATTCCCCGGAGACCCATACCCGGCGGTTTTACTTTATCCTGGATCCCTCTTCTACCATCAATTTGAAGGTTATAAAACTGAGCCACTTTCCAACGATCTTTGAGGTTAATGCACTCATTTATTCAACAAATATTTATTAAGCACTTTCTACGTATGAGGTTTATGAATATGAAGCTTCTATTTTAGAGAGGAAAATAGTAAATGAGCAAGCAAATAAAAGTGATTTTAGGCCTGTAATATCAGGGAAGGAATGAAAAATGATTATGTAACAGATAGTAGCAGGTTGGGGATGGAAAGGAGTAAAAATCTGAGTACCTGTATTTGGGCAGTCAGGGACAGGGGTTCTGAGCAGCTGGCATTTGAGTTAAGACCTGAAAGGTGAGAAGGGATGCCCCAGGGTGGCATCTGGGGGACAAAGGAGACACGGTGAGGAGAAGCACAGCAAGTTCTCAGACTGTATAGTGCGGTCCCATTTGTTGTGTTCTTGGGACATAAAAATCATTACATCTGAAGCACAGGGAAATGCCGAGTGAGTGAAGAGGGCAGAAGAAGATGTAGATGGAACAGGGTCTACATGCCAAGGCAAGGAGTTTGGATTGTGTTCTAAAGATAACAGGATGTAGACACTGGGGAGAACAGTGTGGAGGTGCCTTAAAAACTAAAAACAGAAGTGCCATATGACCCTGCAACCCCACTCGTGGGCACAGACCAGAGACAACCAGAATTCCAGAAGATTCTAAAACAGAAGTGCCATATGACCCTGCAACCCCACTCGTGGGCACAGACCAGAGACAACCAGAATTCCAGAAGATTCTAAAACAGAAGTGCCATATGACCCTGCAACCCCACTCGTGGGCATAGACCAGAGACAACCAGAATTCCAGAAGATTCTTGCACCCCAGTGCTCACTGCGCCACTATTTACAATAGCCACACAACCGAAATGTCCATCAAAAGAGGAATGGATAAAGAAGATGTGGCATACACACACATACACACACACGGAATATTACTCAGTCATAAAAAGGAACAAAATCATGCCACTTGCAGACACGTGGGTGGACCTAGAGACTGGCATACAGAGTGAAATAAGTCATAAAGAGAAAAACAAATACTGCATATATGTAGGATCTAGAAAAATGGTACAGATAAACCTGTTTGCAAAACAAAAATACAGACACAGACATAGGAAAAAACACATAGACACCAAGGGCAGAAAGAGTGGATGGGATGAACTGGGAGATTGGGATTTAGAGAAGGAAATGGCAACCTGCTCTAGTATTCTGGCCTGGGAAACCCCATGAACAGAGGAGCCTGGTGGGCTACTGTCCATGGGGTCGCAAGAGTTGGAAACAACTTAGCGACTAAACCACTGCCAGCACCATATACACTATTCTGTATAAAATATATAACAAATGAGAATCTACTGTATAGCACAAGGATCTCTACGTTCTGTGGTGACCTAACTGGGAATCAAGATTGCTGGAAGAAATCACAATCTCAGATATGCAAATAATACCACTTTAATGGCAGAAAGTGAAGAGGAACTAGAGAGCCTCTTGATGAAGGTGAAAGAGGTGAGTGAAAAAACTGGCTTAAAACTCAACATTTGAAACGCTAAGATCTTGACATCCAGTCCCATCACTTCCTGGCAAACAGATGGAGGAAAAGTGGAAACAGTGACAGATTTTATTTTCTTGGGCTCCAAAATCACTGTGAATGGTGACTGTAGCCATGAAATTAAAAGATGCTTGCTCCTTGGAAGAATAGGTATGACAAACCTATTAAAAAGCATATTAAAAAGCACAGACATCACTTTGCTGACAAAGGTCAATATAATCAAAGCTATGATTTTTCCAATAGCTTTGTATGGACATGAGAGTTGGACCATAAAGAAGACAGAGTGCCAAAGAATTGATGCTTTTGAACTGTGGTACTGCAGAAGACCCTTGAGAGTCCCTTGGCCTGCAAGGAGATCAAACCAGTCAATCCTAAAAGAAATAACCCTGAACATTCACTGGAAAGACTGATGCTGAAGTTGAAGCTCCAATCCTTTGGCCACCTGATGTGAATAGCCAGTTCTTTGGAAAAGACTCTGATTCTGGGAAATATTGAGGGCAAGAGGAGAAGGGGGTGACAGAGGATCAGACGGTTGGATGGCATCATTAACTGAATGGACATAAGTTTGAGCAAACTCAGGGAGATTGTGAAGGACAGGGAAGCCTGGTGTGCTGCAGTTCATGGGGTCACAAAGAGTCAGACAGGACTTAGTGACTGAATAACAACTGGCAAGAGACGGTGTTGTGTTAGTCCCTCAGTCCTGTCTGACTCTTCGGACCCCCCCAGACTGGCCTGCCATGCTCCTCTGTCCATGGAATCCTCCAGGCAAGAATACTGGAATTGGTTGCCATTCCCCTCTCCAGATTGTCCCGACCAAAGGATCAAACCAGGGTCTCCTGCACTGCAGGCAGATTCTTTACTGTCTGAGCATCAAAACAGAAGGGATATATGTGTATATAAGGCTGATTCACTTCGCTGTACACCAGGAACTAACAAAACATTGTAAATCAACTATACACTAATAAAAACTAAAGAAGAAATAAATATAACAGGGAACCACTGAATAATTTTAAGTGGAAGAGTGACCTTATCTTATTTAAAAGATTACTCTGGCTTGCTTTGGGGAGAACCTCAGGAGGATATAGTCATAAGCAGGAGGTAAGAAGTGGCAATGGTCACAATGGTGACTAACATATTTGGGACAAATTTGAAATACATTTAAGGGAAAAAAAATGAATTTCTACCTGTATGAGTTCTCTTAGTCCCCATCTAACTTATAAATTACAATAAGTTGATATTCAATTATGGTCTAAGCCAAATAATAGATTTCACTAACAATCTAATTCTGAAATTCAAGAAAGGAAAACAGAATCCAACACGAAGGCCAAGTTTTTTCCAAAAAAAAAAGTTTGACATGGCATTGCTTATAATTGTGAAATAATTAGAAATAACCAAAATGCCTAACAAGGGCTTCCCTGGTGGCTCAGATGGTATAGAATCCATTTTAATGTGGAAGACCTGGGTTTGATCCCTGAGTTGGGAAGATCCCCAGGAGGAGGGCATGGCAACCCACTACAGTATTCTTACCTGAAGAATCCCCATGGACAGAGGAGCCTGGTGGGCTACAGTCTATGGGGTCACAAAGAGTTGGACACAACAGAGCGACTAAGCACAGCCCAAATGCCTAACAGAAGAGGTCTCCTTAAGACAGTTATGGTGCATAAAAGAGATGGTTATTGGAAGAAAGCATTGACATAAAAAGTGTTAAGGATATGACATTAAGGAAAGGAATTCAGATTGATGGTGGAGAGCAGTGAAGTTATGGACTTGGCGGCAAGTGTATTTATGGGGACTGTATTTGTAGAGAGGATATGGGTAGGAGATTCTTGGTGAATGCTGGAGCAATAAAGATGGACAGTTAAAGCTGAGTGGAATTACAAGTGATCTTGAATGCTCAAGTCATGACAAATACAAGAGAGCATTTTTCAGTTCCTAATATACATAAGCTAAGAGCTGCAAGGCAGTCTACATTCTTCATCTCATCAGATGTTTACAACAGTCCTCTGATGTAGGGGTCAGCATCCCCATTCTACAGAAGAAGAACTGGAGGCTCAGAGACATCCAGTGACTCTTCCAAAGCTAAGCAAGTTGCCACCGATGGGGCTGGGTCAGCGCTCAGACATTGCTGACCTCAAGGTAACTAATCTTTATCATTACCCAATGGTTCAACCTGGGGTCTACCACATGAATTCCAAAAAGGAACTCAATCCTCAACCTCTGTCTCAATTTATGACCTTGGCTAAATGTGTAGATCTTGGTTTTTCACTGGATACAGGAATTCACAGGATTAAGATCTAGAGAATAACAAGTGTCTACCATGCGTGCAGACACTAATTTAGTCTCAGAAACACAAAGATGATTCCAATAATAAGATACTTCTGCCTTCAAAGAACTCTCTGTCTAGCTAAGGAGGGAGCCAGACATAAGCAAATAACATTACACAAAAATGGAGTCAGTCTTTAACACATGGATAAAGATGTGAGAGAATTCACACTTGGGAGAATTCAGGGTGAACTGTGATGGTGACTATCAGTGATCTCTTTGCCAATATACGCCATGCATGTTAAGCTTGGAAAGACAGGGAGGACTTCACTGGGATAGAATCTAATGGTTTAGTGGAAAAGAAAAGTTTGAGACTCAGACTGTTCAGTTCTTCCTGGCTCTGATACTTACTAGAGTGTCCCTCTGGGTGACTCTGTGCCTTAGTGACAGCATCTGTAAAATGGGCATCACCACGGTACCTGTTACTGACCATCAAATGAGATAGGCAAAGCATTTAGTCCCCTGCCTGGAGTAAGAAAGTGTTAATAACTGCCGATAAACATTCTTCGGGGCTAGACAGGAATTTTTCACAGAGAGAAAACGGTATGAAGTGGAAACACATGGATTTAGAACAGCACAGAGACTGGAGCTCTGCGGTGGCCTCAAAGGCCATTTTCATAAGCGGAAACATTTTTGTAGACACTGGACAATCTCTGAAGCCATTGAAGGAAGAGAGTGACATAATCAGAACCAAGTTATAGGCACTAGAGAAGTAAGAGTCAAGAGGAAGAATGACTGGCTGGAGATTATGGCGTGGACAGAAGGATGAAGCTGAGTTTGGGAGGTTAGGTAATGATGGGAGTGGCGGTCGCCCCAGACACAAAGTCACCCATGAGGTCAGAGGAAGAAGGAGACAGGGATGATGCTGCTGATGATAATGATGGGGAGGAAAGGGAGAAGGAAGAGGGACAGATCTGCTTTTTGATTGTATGCTGGCTGGCACTGTGCTGAAATGTTATGGCAAGCCAGGCAGAGACGAGTGGCTTGGAAAAGTGAAGAAACTGCCCCAAAGTGTTAGGTAACGGCAGAACCAAAATTTGAAGCTAGTCTGTCTAACTTACAGCACTCCTACTTTGACCACTAGATTCTCTGGGCAATTAAAGAGGGGGTCCAAACCCTGCTCTGTGACCCCAGTCTGAGAATGTCTCCCATGAGAACATCCTGACTATCTCACACTCTCCAAAATGACACCAGCTACACTTAAAGTGTATCCCGCTGCTCTGCTGCTGTGCTGGGCACGGGCCATAGATTGATGCTAATCTTCCCAACCACTCTAGGAGATGGCAATTCATTCCCATTCTCAGAGGAGGATGCTGGGGTCCAGAGAGGGGACCTTTACACCCAGGGACACAGGTCCTCTCTCTGCAGGGCTTCGGATGAGACGACTTCTCGGGGAGACAGTGGCGTGGGTTCTGTGAGCAGAGGGAAGCCGGGGGAAGAGGGCACCGTTCTTCCTGGCACCTTCAGAACCTGGGCAGAGCTGTGGACATCCTGGCCAGAGATGCCCGGGGGACCTACCTCGGGGCCTGCTTCTCCTCTTCCGCCTCCCTGCTGAGATGCTGCGTGGTGCTGACTGCAGCTGGCCGATCTCGATGGGCGTGTTCGCGCGGAAACTCTCCTTGAACTTCTGCATCAGGGACTCCACTGGCTCCTGCGTCGCCTCAGCCGCTGCTACAGGGTGGGCAATGGGGCTAAAGTTAGGGCTTGGCCCACCGTCAGGCCCTGGAGAACTGGGCTTGGGCCCCCCACCCTCTGTGTGTCTGGAGCTCCCTCCCAGACCCAGTGATGATGCAGGAGTCACGGAGGCCAGGAGAGATGAATCTGATACCCTGCACACTTATTGGTGCAACACCTACTGTGTTTTTAAGGGCACTGCCCCCATGCCCTTGAGATATGATGGTGAACATCATCCATGATTCAAAGAATCCACAGCTTGGTAGGACACATATCCAGGCATTGCCAACACCTTGCAACAGTCCTGTGATAGAAGAATATAGAGTGCTCTAGGAGCACCAAGAAGGTCAGCTCGCCCATCCGAGGAGTCAAGGTGGGCTTCTTGGAGGAGACAATACCTCCACCAAGACCTTAAACGAGGTTAGGAATTAGCAAATAATACAGAATCAGGGTGGAATTGCTGAAAAGATTTGGGATAAGAGAGTGCCCTGGGTGGAAGGAGAAGCATGTGCACAGACCTGAAGCCAGAAAGAACACAGTGCTTGAGTAAATGAAAGAAGTTCCGTGTGGCTGCTGTGGAGCCTGGGCAGAGCAGATGAGGCAGCAGAGGCCAGATCACCTTGAGAGCCACCTTGCGGAGTTAAATATTTTTATCCCAAAGGCAAAAGGTGATTGTCGAAAGGTTTTAAAGAAGAAATTGGTATTTTCCAGTTAAGTCCCTGTGATAACAATTGCTAACCAGAGTGTGGAGTACACACACAGAGGCTTTTGCAAGAGCCAGCCAGAGACAAGGAAGCCTGAACCAGAACAGTGGCAGGAAAGGCAGACAGCAGCCCTGGGGCGAACATCATTTCAGGAGACTGGTGGCTGAGCTGGTAAAGAATCCGCCTGCAACATGGGAGACCTGGGTTCGATCCCTGGGTTGGGAAGATCCCCTGGTGAAGGGAGCAGCTACCCAATCCAGTATTCTGGCCTGGAGAATTCCATGGACTGTGTAGTCCATGGGGTCGCAGAGTCAGACACGACTGAGTGACTTTCACACACACATACTATGGTGCTGTGATATACAGACTGCTTGGTACAAGAGCCCCATTTCACTAAGGGAAGCTGAGGTTCTCCCCAGACAAGGCATACAACTTGCTCTAAGCTACTAAGCAGTGGAGTCAAGCCTTCTAAACCCTACTCCAATGTTCCATGTGTTTCAATACCCTCCAAGGAGCTTCCGGTAGCCACATTTTCAGAAATTTCTAAATTGAGTCTGGTAGAAAGTTACAGGCAATGGAGAGAGTGATGTCAAAAGGGCAGAGGGAAAAAAACGTTGAAGATAAAAGTGAAAAGAAAAAAACAAAACACAGAAGAACTTGAGAAGGAAGCAGAGAGCCAACATAAAAGAAGAGGAGAGGAAATGAGAAAGAAGCAAAGGAGACTGGCTGAATGGTCTCTGGGCCTTTGTTCTGAGAAATCCCCAAAGACAGTCCAGACTTTGAAATCTTCAGACTCAGCCCTCCCTCCACTGACATCTCCAGAGGCCGGGAAAGTTCTTCAGTTTAAGCCACCTGCTGTCTGATGACAAGGAACGGGATGTGCCAAAGATTCCTGTTTCTTTGATGGGCCTTTTCCAGAGTGGACAAAGAAGGCTTCTGAACATCCAAACACCAATTTTAAGGAGATCCTGTTTTCTCAGGAAGTTTTATCAGCTTAGACACAGATGTGTCTGCAGGGTAGCTCCTTCCCAGAGGGCTGGTTTGGGTATCAGACGCTGAGAAACCTCATCTTCAGGGACATAGAGGGGAATCTAAGCTTGCTAAGGAAAAGACAATGGACAATACAAGTGGCCCTGTGGTAGCACAGTGTACACATACGCCTCTCCTGATGTCCGTATCCCCAGGTACCTCAGTTAAGTCTACTTAAAGGTGAGCCAAGAAGAAAGTCCCAAACACAGGTCTACTACTCCAAGCCTATGATACAGAATCCTCCAGCAAAAGCCTACAATCCCTTCTGAGAAGTATAGTCACACCCAATCCTGATGCTTTAAACCTGGAAAGGAGACTGATCTACACAAAAGTCTCAGAATTGGGCTATCCTGTGGTCCAAAGTCCAGAGCAAGTCACAGTCTGGAATCCAACAAGGTTGGGGGCGGGGTGGGGACCCACACATATCTGTCAAGATCCATGGATTCATTCATCTCCACACTCATTCACTCCTTCTACGCTATTTTCAGAAAATATGTCTTGGTCTGCTTGGGCTTACATAACAAAAATCATAGACTGGATAATGTAAACTGGTCAGATTCTCATTTGAAGATGGCTCCTTCTTACTGTTTGTCCACGTGGGCTTTTCTCAGTGTATCCATGCTGAGAGGGAAGTGGGGTGGGGGGAGGGAGGGAGGGAGGGAGGGAGGGAGATGTCTTCCTCTTCTTATGAGGACACAAACCCTATTTAATTAGGACCCCAACCTTATTTTCTCACTGAATTTAATGACCTATCAAAAGTCTTGTCTCCAATACACTCACACTGGGGGTTAGGGCGTCAATATGTGAATTGTGGAATACACGGATCAGTCTATAGCAGACTACATTTGGAGATGGGACCTTTAGAATGTAATTAAGATTAAGGAGATCATAAAATCGGGGCCCTAATCATATAGCACGGTGGCCTTAGAAGAACAGAAAGATTCCCCCCATCCCCAGTGAGGACACCAAGAGAGGGTGGCCATTTACATGGCATAAAGAAAGCCTTCACTAGAACCCGACCATGCTGACGCCCTCCAGAACTGGGGAAAAGTAAATGTCTGTTCTTTAAGCCGCCCAGTGTATGGTGTTTTGCTATGGCGGGCTAGTCACATTGAGGGTTAAGGCTTCAGCATATGCATTTGAGGGGGACATAAACTTCTGGTCCAGAACAGGGTATGATGGCAGAAACAACAACAAACAAAACTCCTTTGTGGTGCTCACCATGTGAACAGGAAGGCCAGCAGTAATGACACGAATGACAAGAGAAATGCAACATTTGCAAGTGATACGTACCAAAAAGGAGAAGTGAAAGATGAGCAATCCCACTGCTGGGCACACACACCAAGGAAACCAGAAGGGAAAGAGACGTGTGTACCCCGATGTTCATCGCAGCACTGTTTATAATAGCCAGGACATGGAAACAACCTAGATGTCCATCAGCAGATGAATGGATAAGAAAGCTGTGGTACATATACACAATGGAGTATTACTCAGCCATTAAAAAGAACACATTTGAATCAGTTCTAATAAGGTGGATGAAACTGGAGCCTATTATACACAGTGAAGTAAGCCAGAAAGAAAAACACCAATACAGTATACTAACACATATATATGGAATTTAGAAAGATGGTAATGATAACCCTGTGTGCGAGACAGCAAAAGAGACACAGATGTATAGAACAGTCTTTTGGACTCTGTGGGAGAGGGAGAGGGTGGGATGATTTGGGAGAATGGCATTGAAACATGTATAATATCATATAAGAAACGAATCGCCAGGCCAGGTTCAATGCATGATACAGGATGCTTGGGGCTGGTGCACTGGGATGACCCAGAGGGATGGTATGGGGAGGGAGGTGGGAGGGGGGTTCAGGATGGGGAACACGTGTATATCCGTGGCAGATTCATGTTGATGTATGGGAAAATCAGTACAGTATTATAAAGTAATTAGCCTCCAATTAAAATAAATAAATTTATATTAAAAAAACAGGCTATGCTGGAGGACTATGCCTTTGTCTAGGAAAGCCATAGAAATTGTTTCAAGGACGTGAGCAGCATGACTAAGCTCTGGCAAGAGTATGAGTTAATCAGGTGAAAAGGGAGCTGTCGGTGGGGCTGAAGGGGAAGAAATCAGAGGAGTCAGAAGAAAGAGTCTAAACAAAGACCCCATGGGGAGCAGAAATGTGGAAGGGGCTCCAATCACCACTGCAGCTGAAGTGCTGAAAGCAAGTGGTATGAGATCATCTAGAGAGGTAGGAAACCCCAGTACTAACACTAACCTTGACCTTCACCCTAACCCTCACTCTTCTGGGTCTTATCAAGGAGAACATGGTGACGGTTTTAGGTGGCAGATCTTCATTGAGGGAAGATGGCTCTGGTGGTAGCAAGAAGAATTCACTGGAGAAGGTCAGAAATAGAAGTGAGAAGGCTAAATAGGAAGGTGGTGTCAGAGCACAGAAGTCTGTATACGAGATGTACACGATCTAACCCATGTATGAGATGCTAGACTAGCAGAGGTGGAGACAGACATACAGGAGATGGATCAGGAGAGAGCAGAGACAGAAATGGCAGAGTGGTGGACACAGAGCGCGGGGGAGATGTCAGGAGAGAGCAGAGACAGAAATGGCAGAGTGGTGGACACAGAGCGCGGGGGAGATGTCAGGAGAGAGCAGAGACAGGAATGGCAGAGTGGTGGACACAGAGCGCGGGGGAGATGTCAGGAGAGAGCAGAGACAGGAATGGCAGAGTGGTGGACACAGAGCGCGGGGGAGATGTGAGAGCTATTTTGTAGATGTAGCTCCTGCAGGAGGGGTGACTGACTGGAAAGGGAGGATAAGGGAGAGCGAGGTGGAGAGGGTGACTCCAGTTCTGGCAGAACAAGGTACCTCTCAATGAGAGGAGAGACATCGGAAGAGGAATGAATGTGAGTTTAGTTTTAGGGAAGGGTACTTGATGCCTCCCAGATGTCCGCGTGGAGAGGGTTTCTTGTATTCACCAGAGAGAAACTGGACTCTACAGAGGCTCTACACACACATTTTTGAAACAGGTATAAAGGGAGTGTGTGTAATGATTAAGAACTTTAGCTTCTGACACAGTGCAGGCTATGGAACACGGAACCACTCCTGGCCTGCACTATCTGATCTCTCTTTGACCCCTAGACCCATCTTCCAAACACAGGTTCATTCTGCTCCTCTCTGTTTCCTGGAGGCATACCCTCAATGGGCTACTTTGCAGGTCTTCCTTATCTGGCTACTGGTTGAGTTCTCCCAGGGAGATGGCCTGGAAGGATCTGGGAGGAGATTTGAGGGGATGTTTTCCCTTGTTCGTT
>NW_011494838.1:6713218-6719215 GCF_000754665.1 Bison bison bison | reverse complement strand
GCTCAGATGGTAAACAATCCGCCTGCAATGCAGGAGACCTGGGTTCGATCCTTGGGTTGGGATGAACCCCTGGAGAAGAGCATGGCAACCCACTTCAGTATTACTGCCTGGAGAATCCCAGGGACAGAGAAACGATGCCGGCTACACTCCATGGGGTCACAAAGAGTCGTCAAATGACTGACCTCCACAATCGTAACTTCTGCCACGGCCCCTTTTCCACAACCAGTTCTCAGAGACGCTAATAAAACCCTGCCCTCTCCCTGCCCCCTCAGTTCTAGGAATTGGTAGTGGGCTTCCTGATACTTATTTTTTCCTGGTTCCTCCCCATTGATTCTCTGCATTCTGACTTTTCTCTATAAATAGTCACTTCGTTGAATTTCTCCTAAAAATCTCATTGGAGGATGCCTTCTTTGCCCAGCTGGAACCTCGACTGATACATCATCCCTTTTCATTGTGCTCTGACATTCAGCAACTCCAAAAGGTCAGCCTCTTCCTAGCCTGTTATTTCTGCTTTCCTTTCTCCTAAGCTGATGCCGATCTGACCAGCTGGGAGCAGAGGAAGATACACAGAGAGGCAAGGTTTGCTCCCCTGGGCTGCAGGGGTTTCTGATCCCAACCATAGCAAATCCTATCCATCTGTTTGGCTGCTCTTGCCTTGGTGACGGTGCCAGGAGCCCAGACAGGCTTAGAGCGGGAAGTGCTTATGCAAACCCCTCCATGGCCTCTTTCATCCTCGGTAACTCTCTCTCCCGCCCCCATCCCTCTCAATCCCATCCGGTAGCTCTATCAATATCAATATATCAAGTTGTCCAAACAAGCCACATTACCTCCTGGTACCCGCTGAGCTCTGCCTCCCCAGAGCAGCAAAATGCTCACCCGTCGCCTGAATGAATGCAACAGATGGTACTTAATCTGAGCATCGCGGCAGGCCCGGGAAAGGGAGGGGGAAGAGGGGGAAGCGGCCTCTTTCTAATTGACATATGAGAGATTGTCAAGCTTAATGGGAATGAACCGCTGGGGCCCGAGGAGACTGAAGCCCCAGCCCCCAAGCCAAGATGGAGAAAAGAGAACAGGAAAAAGGTGCAGGGAGGAGGGAGATGAAGCAAGAATGGAAAGGAAAGCTGTGCTCTGGAATCAAGGTCAGGGTGTGGAAACGAGAGATGGAAGAGTGGAAAGGAGATGAGAGAGCTGGAAAAACAATAAAGAGAAGGGAAAGGGAAGGATACGGAGGATAGGGGAGGAGACAGAGACAGCGAGAGGAGGGCGAAGACAAGGCAGACCCGAGTGCCTCTGCAGAGGCATAAAGGTTGTGTTGGTTTTCAGACACCAGGCAAGCTTCAGCCTGATATGCCACCCTACAGCACAGGCACCGCCTGCCCTGTCTATAGTGGTATTCACCAAGGCCATGTTCAAACACTCATGCACTCCTCTCTCCAACACAGACTGTGAGGTCTACCACTGAAACTTGTCTGGGTTTGGGTTCAAGTTCCTGTATTACTTTATCATCATCCTCTTTAATATTTCTAGATTCATCCAGTCTATTTATAAAGAAAACTCATGATTCTTGAAAAATTCACCAATTCTCTGCCAGGCAAGGAGGCTGACTTTTATTTTTTTTTAATGTTTGCTCACTTATTCCTCCTAACAGCTTTGAAAAGTGTTATTAGCTATTTAGAAATGAGGAAATTGAAGATTGGAAAAGTTAAATAGTCTCCGAGGGTCACACCCTTGAAAATGGCAGAGCTGGGATTTAGACTCAGGTTATGACTGGTGGCTCAGATGGTGAAGAATCTCCCTGCAATGCAGGAGACCCAGGTTCAGTCCCTGAGTCTGGAAGATGCCCTGGAGAAGGGAATGGCTACCCACTCCAGTATTCTTGCCTGGAGAATCCCACAGACAGAGGAGCCTGGCGGGCTACAGTCCATGGGGTTGCAGAGTCAGACAGGACTGAGGGACTAACACTTCACCTTCACTATGACTCAGAACCCAGCTCCATTCACTGTTCCACCCTATACATACCCTTCCTGGCCTGCCTGGTGGACAGACATGGATATCCTAGTCTTTGAGTTTGGAGATGACTTCTCTGAGCCTGGAAAGGGACTCTGACAGCTTAGCCACCCGTCTTAAATCAACTGGACATGAGTTCCCTGCAATCTGGTCCTGGCTGGAGCCAGGGGCTTGCCTTGGCTACAGTCAGACCTGCTTTGCCAAGAACCTTGTTCAGTGTCGATGCTCAAGACTGTCCAGCCTGGAGGGCCTAGACTCAGCTCATGCCCCATGCTGTCAGTTCTGTCGCCCTATAGAACTGCGTTCAGAGAACCAACCAACAGGTAGGCAACCACTTGTCCACACTGCCTCGTGCAATGTGTGAGAAAGTCTCCCCAAGTTCCAGTGTCAGCTCTGCCAGTGAATGATGGAGACACTCCCTTCTCATTTACAGCCCTCAGTTTCTCTAAATGTCTGCAGGGTTTGGGGGAGGATTAAATAAATTATGTACATAAACTGTCTAACAGAGCTTCTAGAATGCAGTCAGTGATCAACCCAGCTCCCTCTCACTCTTTAGCTTCATGATTGCTCAGTTCATTCATCTATCCATCCATCCATCCATTTATTCATTCACTGTGAAAGGCATCTGCGATATAAGATACCTAGTTTAAAAATTACTTTAGGTATATATTTCCCCTTTTACTCAGATGTGAAAATAGAGGCACCAAGAGACAAAGTCATCAAAAAATGTCAGCAGCAGAACAAGGTGCGGCACTGAGGTCTCCAATTTCTGAATCCAGTTTCCCCAAAGTATAGAATAATATTCATCTCAGACCTTGTGATGGTCAATTTTATGTGTCAACTTCACAAAGCTGTAATACCCAGCTATTTAGCCAAACATCTCCCTAGATGTTTCTGTGAAGACATTATTTAGATGAGATTAATACTTTAATTAGTAAATTTTGAGTAAGATGGCCCTCTCTAATGTAGATGGGCTTCATCCAGTTAGTTGAAGGCCTCACCAGAAAAGAAGAAGAAAGGAACTTCTTCCGAGAAGAAAGGAACTCTGCTAGCAGACTGCCTTCAGACCTGAGCTGCAACAACTCTTCCCTGGATTTCTAGTCTCCTGAGTGAGTGAGTGAAAGTCGCTCAGTCGTGTCCGACTTGTTGCAACCCCATGGACTGTAGCCCACCAGGCTCCTCTGTCCATGGAATTCTCTAGGCAAGAATACTGGAGTGGGTTGCTGTTCCCTTCTCCAGGGGATCTTCCAGACCCAGGGATCAAACCCAGGTCTCCTGCATTGCAGGCAGACTCTTTACCATCTGAGCCACCAGGGAAGCCCCCTCTAACCTCCTAGCCTACCCTGAAAATATTGGACCTGTCAGTCTCCACAACACATGAGAAGATCCCTTAAATCTCAACAGACTGATAGATATCTAACCAATAGATGATGTATGTATATGAATATGGATATGAATATGGATATATGGGGTATAGAACCTGCCTGCCAATGCAGGAGACACAAGAGACACGGGTTCAATCCCTGGGTCAGGAGGATCCCCTGGAGAAGGAAATGGCAATCTATTCCATTATTCTTGCCTGGAAAATCCCCATGGACAAAGGAGCCTGGCGGGCTACAGTCCACGGGGTCGCGGAGTTGGACAGTGATTGACTAAGCACAGCACAGCACAGGTAATCAGAGAAGGCATCCCGAACATGAAGAACACTTCGGCTAGGAAGATCTGGTAGAGATGGAAAGAACCATCAAATTTGGAAGGTGTGAGAATCCAGTTCCAGAATCCAACATTCCCTCTCATACAGGAATCATCTTTTCAATAAATAAAGAAGTAGCAAAGAAAACAGCCAGGGTCCCCTAACCAGCTGAGAATGCTCCATGACTAAATTTAAAACTCACGTACACATATTTTTTTTTTTTAAATGACCAGCTCTTCCCAATTCTCAGGGATAAAAACTGATGGATAGAATTTTCTCACTTTTTAGTTTTCTCTTCCATGAATGTTCTTAAACCTTTGGTGCCTGGCACAACTTATCTTCAAACAAGTGCCTGCAGACAAGACAAATGAACAAACAGCAACAAATACAAATTGAAAAGCTTGGGACTAGCCTTTTCTTATATATATGATCTTGGGTCTGTCAGTTAATACTGCAGACTTGTAAGGTGGTAATAATTTCTGCTGGAGAACTGCACTGAGTTTGAATGATGGAATTAAATACAGCGATATTTTCCTCTGCTCTGTTAAAAACACAATATCTTCCAGGTTCCAAGTTCCTAGCCAGGACACAGATGGTCTCAAAGATTCTTTCCAGCTCTGTGGCCTTGTAGTTATAAATGTAAATGAAATGTGCTTTCAACAAGATGAACACAATAACCACAGGCTTAACTGCATGCTTCAGTCTGTAAAGCACTTTCATCTCTCTCAACTAACTCTGTCTTCATGTGTGTGTGTGTGTGTTGTTTGTTATTTGCTTAGCCATGTCTGACTCTTTGTGACCCCAAAGACTTTAGCCCACCAGGACCCTCTGTCCATGGAATTCTCCAGGGCAAAATACTGGACTGGGTAGCCATTCCCTTCTACAGGGGATCATCCTGACTCTGGGGTCAAACCTAGGTCTCCTGCATTGCAGGCAGATTCTTCACTGTCTGAGCCACCAGAGAAGCCCAATGCTGTCTTTACTACAGAAGGACCATAGAGGCAGAGGAGTTTTCCAGAGGATGGGCTGGAGTTTATACCGGAAATCAACAAGTCCTGTTCAAGGGAGAAAGGATCAAGCAAACAGACAGGCTAGGCCAAAGACTTCTTGGTCACTTTATTAACACCTTGGTAGCAAGGCATGGCTATGGAAAGGCTTCAGAACTAGCCACAGTTTGGAATTTTAGCTATGTTTCTCATTAGCTGCAATACTTGGGTAAATTGCTTAACTCCTCAGAGCCTCTGCTTCTCCAAGTGTTAAAATGGGGTTTGCAATTTCAACTTCATAGAGCTGTTTTTGGATTAAATGAGATGTTAAAAATGCTTATCACAGTGCCTGATACAGAGTAAGCATTTTAAAGATGAGACTTAATATTGTTACTGCCAAAAAGATCTTAGACCATCAGTCACAGTAAATCCAAATCTTCTACCCAACCCCAGATGGTGTGTGTGTGCCTAGAATCTGATGGAACAAACTCACAGTCACTAGTCAGATTCTTTTCCTAGATTCATCCTTTTCATAACTGCAAAGGAAGGCCATGTATGTGGCTCAGCACTCCTCAGCACTAGAGGGCCACCCACACTCCACAACTGGAATTCTTCATCTGACACCATTCTTGGGTGGTAAATCCTAAGGTGGGCATTAGGGATACAGTAATAAATTGAAATATAGAGCCTTCTTTCGGAGAAGGCAATGGCAACCCATTCTAGTACTCTCGCCTTGAAAATCCCATGGACGGAGGAGCCTGGTAGGCTGCAGTCCATGGGGTCGCGAAGAGTCGGACACGACTGAGCGGCTTCACTTTCACTTTTCACTTTCATGCATTGGAGAAGGAAATGGCAACCCACTCCAGTGTTCTTGGCTGGAGAATCCCAGGGATGGGGGTGCCTGGTGGGCTGCCATCTATGGGGTCGCACAGAGTCAGACAACTGAGACGACTTAGCAGCAGCAGCAGCAGCAGCAGCAGCAGAACCAGAGCCTTCTTTAAAACACAACACTGTTCAGTGGAAGAGCCAAATATAGATAAGAAAAATATACTGTACTAAGTGCCCAGTGATGAGATGACTGAAAATGAGTTTTCTAATTCCTTTTGCAAATGGAAAAGCTATAGAGAATTCCCAGCAGAGCTGTGAACTTGGCTGACACTTAAAAAAGGCAGAACCAGGTAAAGAGGATGACAAAGAGAGTAGAATCAGTAGGGAAAAGGGAAAAGGCAATGGCACCCCACTCCAGTGCTCTTGCCTGGGAAATTCCATGGATGGAGGAGCCTGGTAGGCTGCAGTCCATGGGGTCGCTAA
>NW_011494838.1:6688402-6713118 GCF_000754665.1 Bison bison bison | reverse complement strand
CTTGAAAATCCCATGGACGGAGGAGCCTGGTAGGCTGCAGTCCATGGGGTCGCGAAGAGTCGGACACGACTGAGCGGCTTCACTTTCCCTTTTCACTTTAATGCATTGGAGAAGGAAATGGCAACCCACTCCAGTGTTCTTGGCTGGAGAATCTCAGGGACAGAGGAGCCCGGTGGGCTGCCGTCTATGGGGCTGCACAGAGTCGGACACGACTGAAGCAACTTAGCAGCAGCAGCAAGGAAAAGGGGGGAAAGAAATGTAGAGAAAATCCTATACAGTTCGGTTTTTCAAGAGCTTCAAGTGAGAGATGATTGTACAAAGAACATCCATCTTTGAGCAAGGAAGGTGGGCGTGGCTCTTTCTGAGGACTCCTACCTCCCTTCCCGGTTCGGTTCAGTTCAGTCGCTCAGTCTTGTCTGACTCTGTGACCCCATGGACTGCAGCACACCAGGACTCCCTGTTGATCACCAACTCCCAGAGCTCACTCAAACTCATGTCCATTGAGCCGGTGATGCCATCCAACCATCTCATCGGCTGTCAGCCCCTTCTCCTCCCGCCTTCACTCCTTCCCATCATCAGGGTCTTTTCAAATGAGTCACTACTTCACATCAGGTGACCATGGTTCAAAAGGTCCATTTCTTTTGAGAGCCCTGCTACCCAGCTTCATAATCTTTCCTGTGCCTTTTTTATTTATCTCAGATACCCAAGGTGTAGCGAGGGCATGCAGTTTAGGAATCTGATAGACCTGCATTTAACCTTCATTCTATCACTTATTCATTACGGGACTCCACATCTCCAAGCCCCAGTTCTCCATAAGTAAAACCTTGAGCATAAGTCTGCTCAGGAACTGTGAAGTTTTGTTTCTTTGGGCTTCCCAGGTGGCAATAGCAGCAAAGAATCCACCTGCCAGTGCAGGAGACTTAAGAGACATGGGTTTTGATCCCTGGGTCAGGAAGATCCCCTGGAGCAGGGCATGGAAACCCACACCAGTATTCTTGCCTGGAGAATCCCATAGACAGAGGAGCCTGGTGGGCTTTGGTCCATAGAGTTGCACAGGGTTGCAAGAGTTGCAAAGAGACTTCACAAGCATGGTTGTTTGTTTACTTATTTTGGTTAAGAACCCTAACCCTAAGCACTCAATAAAGTATAGCCTTTATTATCATTCTTGTTAGTCAGCTTAAGTGAGATAAGCTTACAGAAGGCCTTGCACTGGGTCCAAACTTAATACAAACTAGGTTCTTCATTTCCCTATTGGGTAACTCATGACCTGTGACAAAGGATGGTGAATGTTAACTCCCTACTGTGCTCTGATGTATAAATCTGCCCATCATCTCTGACTTTAGCTATTCCCAGGGCTTGCACCCCATGTCAGCCAAACCCCATGGCTACACCTGAGATTTTCCCAGCCATAATCCAGGACCTGTGTGTGGCTATTATTTCCATCAAGCCTGGAAATCAAGCCTCTGCTCACTGTCCTCCATCTATTCTTATATCTTGTCCTTTCATGCTCATCAGGTGTGTGCTTTGACCTGCAATATCCTGAATGTAAGTCATACTGTGGCAAACATGGGATTTTGTATATGTACATAGAAAGAGAGGGAAAGACAGAGAGACAGATCTGTTGCTCATGAAGCTCTAGTTCCACCATTTTTAGCCCAGAGCAGAGGATGCTGAGCCAAAGACAAGAGGATGTTGTCTTTCTGGCAGCTGGTTGGCATGGAAGGGAGAATCCCACTCTCTTACCCCTATTCCCTTCCTTCCCCCAAATTTTACCTCCTCCTGGTCTTAGTTTTCCCCCAGAGAGTTAGCTTGGATGCTTCTGGTTGATCCATTACTGAGGGTCACCTAAATGCAGCATCGTAACTTGCCAAGAAATCTCATTAGTCATATAATCATAAGAACAATGACAGTTACCATTCTGGAGTGTTTATAATGCACCAGGTACCATGTGAAAGTAAACAAGCCCTGGTTGGATATAATTCTCCTAATGACTATGGTAAATGAACTTCACCACTCCTTGCACCCACCTATTGTTTTAACTTCATTGTGGATGGAGTGTACTTCATTGTCCTTTGATTTGCATTCAGTCCTGTGACTTGTTTTGTCTGAGAGTATGTCGGTAGACGTCGGTGTGCACCAGTTATGAACACAGGCTTCAAGAGGCATCATGTATGCAGGCTCACACATTTATACCTGCCACCTCCATGAGGAACATGTGTCTCAGGGAGCCTACTGGTCCAAGAAAGGTGGTGGACATAGAGTAGATTCATAGCTTTTTATCATGGAGTGGACTCACTCTACTCCTATAGCTCAGGTCATTGACACCAGCCAATCTGTAGATGCTAAGCCATCCATCCATGATGAGCAAAACACTCCATCTAATCCACAGACACTTGACAAAGCCCTGTTTATTACTGGATGCCACTGAGGTTTCACAGTTGTTTTTTATGTAGCTTTATTGTGGCAATGACTGACAGATGCATTTCCATCTTACAACTGGGAAAGGGAAACACAACAAGGTTAATTAATTTCCAAGGGTCAGATAGCCTATAAACAGCAGAGCTAGGCAAACAGCAGAGCTAGGCAAACAGCTTCACATACCACACCATGGCTTGTTTTGGAATGGGACCAATAAACATGGTTTAATGAACTGACTTTCACACTGGAGCAGATGAAAGGAATCCCTTATCAGTCAGCTTCCCTTTAGACCATATTAACGATAGTGAGAATAATCCCAGAAATAACAACCACCTGAAACTGAGGTGTCTCTCTCCAGTGGCAATATGGGTGATAACATATCCATTCAGAGCTTTCAAGGTTGGGCTATGCTTGCTTAATGAAGGGAAAAACCATTTCACAGTGTATTCTCAGTTCAGTCGCTCAGTCGTGTCCGACTCCTTGTGACCCCATGAACCACAGCATGCCAAGCCTCCCTGTCCATCACCAAACCCATGTCCATTGAGTCGGTGATGCCATCCAGCATCTCATCCTCTGTCATCCCCTTCTCCTCCTGCCATCAATCTTTCCCAGCATCAGGGTCTTTTTAAATGAGTCAGCTCTTCACATCAGGTGGCCAAAATACTGGAGTTTCAGCTTCAGCATCAGTCCTTCCAACGAACACCCAGGACTGACTAGGAATCAAATGAGAGGCATGAAAAATACACCCGGTGACACAGGTGCATAGCTGACCCACGCTGACGTGGAAGAGCGGATAGTGGATACACCCAGTGACAGAGGTGCATTACTGACCCACGCTGATGTGGAAGAGCAGATGGTGGATACACCCAGTGACACAGGCGCATAACTGACCCACGCTGATGTGCAAGATCAGATGGTGAATACACCGGTGACACAGGCACATAACTGACCCATCCTGATGTGGAAGAGCGGATGGTGGATACAGCCGGTGACACAGGTGCATTACTGACCCATCCTGATGTGGAAGAGCGGATGGTGAATACACCCGGTGACACAGGTGCATAACTGACCCCTGCTGATGTGGAAGAGTGGATGGTGGATACACCCAGTGACACAGGTGCATAACCGACCCATGCTGATGTGGAAGAGCGGATGGTGAATACACCCGGTGACACAGGTGCATAACTGACCCACGCTGATGTGGAAGAGCAGATGGTGGATACACCCAGTGACACAGGTGCATAGCTGACCCACGCTGATGTGCAAGATCAGACGGTGAATACACCGGTGACACAGGCACATAACTGACCCATCCTGATGTGGAAGAGCGGATGGTGGATACACCCAGTGACACAGGTGCATTACTGACCCACGCTGATGTGGAAGAGGGGATGGTGAATACACCCGGTAACACAGGCGCATAACTGACCCATGCTGATGTGCAAGATCAGATGGTGAATACACCCGGTAACACAGGTGCATAACCGACCCACGCTGATGTGGAAGAGGGGATGGTGAATACACCCGGTAACACAGGCGCATAACTGACCCATGCTGATGTGCAAGATCAGATGGTGAATACACCCGGTAACACAGGTGCATAACCGACCCACGCTGATGTGGAAGAGGGGATGGTGAATACACCCGGTAACACAGGCGCATAACTGACCCATGCTGATGTGCAAGATCAGATGGTGAATACACCCGGTAACACAGGTGCATAACCGACCCACGCTGATGTGGAAGAGGGGATGGTGAATACACCCGGTAACACAGGCGCATAACTGACCCATGCTGATGTGCAAGATCAGATGGTGAATACACCCGGTAACACAGGTGCATAACCGACCCACGCTGATGTGGAAGAGCGGATGGTGGATACACCCGGTGACACAGGTGCATAACTGACCCACGCTGATGTGGAAGAGTGGATGGTGAATACACCCGGTGACACAGGTGTATAACTGACCCACGCTGATGTGGAAGAGCAGATGGTGGATACATCCAGTGACACAGGTGCATTACTGACCCATCCTGATGTGGAAGAGCGGATGGTGGATACACCCGGTGACACAGGCGCATAACTGACCCACGCTGATGTGGAAGAGCGGATGGTGAATACACCCGGTGACACAGGCGCATAACTGACCCACGCTGATGTGGAAGAGCGGATGGTGCATACACCCGGTGACACAGGTGCATAACTGACCCACGCTGATGTGGAAGAGTGGATGGTGGATACATCCGGTGACACAGGCGCATTACTGACCCATCCTGATGTGGAAGAGTGGATGATTGAACCTGGATGCTTCTTACCTCTTCAACTGGCAGATTTTCCACCCATGTTCCTTTAAGGACAAATTTTCCCAGTACAAAAAGGTGGTTATAAATTTAAACACATGTAAGTCTACTGTAGCAAATGGAGGGGTTTTGGAGTGAAAAGAATGCATCTGCATTATAAATATGTCCTATTTCTCAACATTAAACTCTTAAAAATAGACAGGCTAAATATATAGACAATAATAGATTGAAGCTGAGTCGGCGTTACTATAAGGCTCTGGATTTTCCATTTAATGACTTATAATTTCAGCTTCCCATTTCTACATGACAGTTAGAGCAGGCTTGCTTTATTATGCATGATTATATGCCACCACCACACAAAAATGCAAGCACACTAGAGAGCAACCCCGGTGGGAGGGGATAGCAGGGAATCCTGAATGGAAAACTCAGTAGATCTAGAGGAAGAAGACCAGATCTTCACCTCCAGCCCAGCTGCCACATGACTTTGAACACCTCAACAGGCTTCTCTGAGCCTCAGAAAATAAAACTTCCTGTGAGATTCATGGGAGATAGTACACATACAAAGAAGTAAGACAAGACCACATGCTAAAAACATGATGTAAAATGATTTTATCACCATACTGAGGTTCAAACCCTGAACTTCTTAACATCTGCTCATCCTTGAGCACAATGGCCATGCCTCTCTGAACCTTGGTTATTTTGTCATGTAGTAAATAGAGATGAGGGTATCTATAAGAAATATTTAAATAAGCATACTAGTTATACCATAAACTCATACTTGTTGACTTGTTGAGTGTTTATGCCACTCACCACCAGCCTGGAAAGTAGGTAACATTAGTATTTCCATATAGAGCAGAGGCTGACCTGGAGTCCGAGCTGGCCTAACTCTGATCTTAACTACTGCTGCAAATGAAGAGAGAAACACCAGAAGGATGTGGTAGAAGCAGAGAAGGAATCAGTCTGTGGAATGGTGGGGCTGTCCCAGGCGCCTCTGGAGAGCTGCACAGGCTCACATGTGCATCTTAGGAACTATTTTTATTCCACAGCTAGATAATCCTGAATTATCTTCCTCTTTCTTATTTAGTTCTGGTTAAACTGGCTCAGCTAAGTATTATGGATGCCTCTTTTTCTTTCTATCCTTTTCCCAGGGAGCAGCCAAAAAAACTGAGTGAAAGCAGGAGAGAGAGCTGGAAATCATGTCTTTAGTGGAGCAGAACAAATTCCTCCTCTGATGTTTTTTGGTGAAATAATAGAGATCCATCCTAGGGAGCCATCTGTACAGGGAGCCTGTATGCACGGGCGGATGGGTCTTGAGGAACACTCTCATTTTGCTAGATGTGCACAATGAAGTAGAGAAATGTGATAAAAGAAAGAGGCAGAAAGGCGATGATAGAACTCCCCAACTCAGCTCATCCAGTCGCAACCCTGGCGACCCTGGAAGGGGGCTCACACACCAGTCACCATTCTGATAAGGGGGTACTGCAGAATTACAAACAACCCTTGCTATTTCTCCCACGAGTCGGCCTCTCCTTCTTCACAGTTCAGCTCTTATCAGTCACATTCTGATTTAAATCTCTAGAATGTGGACCTTGCATGCCAGATTAGATGTGGGTGTCCAGGGACCTCCCTGATGGTCCAGTGGCTGAGATTCCATGCTCCTGGTGCAGGGGGCCTGGGTTACATCCTGCATGCCACAGCTAAAGGCTCCATGTGCTGCAGGGAAGACTGAAGATCCTACATGCCGCAACAAGACTGGGTGCAGCCAAATAAATCAATATTTTAAAAAGACGTGGGTGTCCAAGGAGGTCTTCTGGAGTCTGCACCAATAACATACATTTTATAAACACACATTCAGCTTGGTGTCCTTTCTCCCTCTCTTGTCACTTCCATTCACTAGTTTGGGCATCAGAGATTTCAATGTAAGTTAATGGTAAGGTGACCATTGAGAGAAGAATAGCAATCCCTACTGTGCATTGCCCAGACCCCACCTAGAGAAATGTATTGAGATCTGAATGTTACATCAAGGATATAATTAGCAAAGTAGAACAGATGCAGATATGAGAAGCTAGACTAATATGAAAGCTTGTAATGGAATCATAAGGAACAATGAGACACTATAAATAAGTTAAGCAAGCTGCCTTTGACTATGTGAAGGGCTGTAGTATTACTAGTACTTATAATATCAATGTTTAACATCCTTATTACTGTAACTATGCCCCATGCACCATGATACATGCAATATATGCATAATAACCACAAGGGCTTTTTTGTTTGTATTTTTGGTGCTTACACTGGGCCAGGTACCTGCTAAAGAACTTTGCAGATGTAAGTTCATGTAATTCTCAATGATGCTGTGAAGTAAACTCTACTCAACTTTCTAATTTACAGATGGAAAAACTCTCAGGCACTTAAGGTTCTTAAGACAGGTTTCTCAATCTTAGCATTATTGACATTTGGAGCTGGATAACTCTTTGTTGTGGGAACCATATGTTGTCATATGTATGTTGTAGGATATTTAACAGCATCCTTGGCCATTGTGAATTAGATGCTAGCAGTCCCCTCATGCAGCCATGAAATTAAAAGATGCTTACTCCTTGGAAGGAAAGTTATGACCAACCTAGATACAATATTCAAAAGCAGAGACATCACTTTGCCAACAAAGGTTCATCTAGTTGAGGCTATGGTTTTTCCTGTGGTCATGTATGGATGTGAGAGTTGGAGAATGTGTGAAGGATGTGTGAAGGAGGATGTGTGAAGAAGGCTGAGCACTGAAGAATTGATGCTTTTGAACTGTGGTGTTGGAGAAGACTCTTGAGAGTCCCTGCAAGGAGATCCAACCAGTCCATTCTGAAGGAGATCAGCCCTGGGATTTCTTTGGAAGGAATGATGCTAAAGCTGAAACTCCAGTACTTTGGCCACCTCATGCGAAGAGTTGACTCATTGGAAAAGACTCTGATGCTGGGAGGGATTGGGGGCAAGAGGAGAAGGGGATGACAGAGGATGAGATGGCTGGATGGCATCACTGACTCGATGGATGTGAGTCTGAGTGAACTTCGGGAGTTCGTGATGGACAGTGAGGCCTGGTGTGCTGCAATTCATGGGGTTGCAAAGTCGGACACGACTGAACGACTGATCTGAGTCTCCTAGTTGAGTTGTAATAAACCTAAGAAGGCAATGGCAACCCACTCCAGTACTCTCGCCTGGAAAATCCCATGGATGGAGGAGCCTGGTGGGCTGCAGTCCATGGGGTTGTGAAGAGTTGGACATGACTGAGCAACTTCACTTTCACTTTTCATTTTCATGCATTAGAGAAGGAAATGGCAACCCACTCCAGTGTTCTTGCCTGGAGAATCCCAGGAACGGAGGAGTCTGTTGGGCTGCCATCTATGGGGTCGCACAGAGTCAGACACGACTGAAGTGACTTAGCAGCAACAGCAGCAAAGTATGTCCAGATATGTCTCACTACTTCTTGAGGGACAAAGTGACCCCTGCTTGAGAACCTCTAGACTAAGGTAACCTAGATGGTAAGTGGGGTGCCTGGGATTCAAATGCAGATTTGTCTGGCACCAAGAGCCATGCTCTTAAGAATAATAATATCAATAACCATCATAATAGCAATACTCATTATTTTATGAGCCCACACATGACAAATCTTTCTAACTATGGAAAGAAGAGCTAATGGAGGTGGCAAGTCCTCTGAAACTAGAAGTAGGCAGAAGTGTCACATTCCAAAAATAATACAGAAGAGATTCACGTATTAAAAAGGAAAGGTGAACTAAAAGCCAGGCAGCCCAACGATAACCCAAAAATCCATTATTCAGTGAATTTACAACTTGAGGTTCTCATTTTAATTCTAAGTCCCTTTCAATAATTACAGAGGAAGAAACCAATCATAATTTGAATTATCTTATCCTCAGTAGAAACCCAAAGAAATGTGCCTTGTACTTATAGTTAGGAGATTGGGAAGGTGCTGTTCCTAATCTCCTTTTTTCAGCCCTCTGACACACACACAGATACAAACCCTCTTGTCCACACATCTGGGCTCAGAAACAATTGGTCCATCATCTGGTTCTAAGTAGAAGAAACTGGAGATATAATACAGCAAGTCATCAATTGGGCAGTAAACTGGCAAGTCTCCACTGGTATGTAATAAACTCATGGTGCCTGAGAAAGAAAGACATTGACAAGAGGGAAGACCACACACTCCCACCTGCCTCTTTCCATGGCCGGAGCATCTACCTCCTGAGCTGTCAGTCAGTTCAGTAGCTCAGTCATGTCTGACTCTTTGTGACCCCATGGACTGCAGGACGCCAGGCTTCCCTGTTCATCATCAACTCCTGGACCTTGTTCAAACTCGTGACCATTGAGTCAGTGATGCCACCCAACCATCTCATCCTCTGTTGTCCCCTTCTCCTCCCACCGTCAATCTTTTCCAGCATCGGGGTCTTTTCCAAGGAGTCATTTCCTCGCATCAGGTGGCCAAAGTATTGGAGTTTCAGCTTCAGCACCAGTCCTTCTAATGAATATTCAGGACTGATTTCCTTCAGGATGGACAGATTTGATCTCCTTTCAGTCCAAAGGACTCTCAAGAGTCTTCCCCAAATGGAACACAAAGGAAGAAAGTAGAAGAAAGACATACACATCTCCAGCAATTACAGACTAGAATGACCAAAGGTTCATGGATATGAGTTAGGAACAAACTTGCATGAAGCAGATCATCCACGTGATATTTTAGAGACCCTTCCCAAAGACCTTACAATGCAATAAATTACACCAAGATGTTAAATTAAAGCTGGACTAAGGTGGATTGGGCATCAAAAAAATTATTCAATTAACTGGTGATTCAAGCAAAAAAAAAAAAAAAATTAAGAGGAGGATGTGGAGTTCACACCTAGAAGGCCAAGTAGAGAGAGATAGCTACCTCTCTGATGATTTTAGCCTTCCCCTGCAAAGCACAGGGACTGAAACTATACTTAGATGCTGGGTATGGTATATCAAGAAGGATGAGAGGGTTTTCCCAGGTGGCATATACAAAGAGCATCTTCATTTCAAAACATGATGAGTCACTTAGTATGGCTAGAGTTCAGTGATCCTAGAGGGATGCTGCTACAGATAAGGTGAGAAAGATGCAGTGCCCACATCAGGAAGGGACAAGGGACCTGGATACCAAGTTAAGCACCTGAACTTTAGTCTGTATAGTAGGGAAGATCACTTGTACATGTGGATTTTGATCAGAAGAGTGGCACTGTCAGAGGAATACTTAAGGAAGATCAATGTGACTGTCAGTGTGGAAGAGGTTCCTAGGGAAAATAATGACATAATGACAGTACTGATAAAAAGAGTTGAGATGTATCGAGCCACTCAGCATGTGCCGGTAACTGTGCTAAGCATTTTATCTAAATTTTCCAATTTAATACTCACAACAAACATATGGGGTAAGCACTTTGATAAATTGCTTTTTGTAGAAGAAAAGATTAAGCTTAGAATTCAAATTGTGTTCAGGATCCCAATACTTGACACTGATGGTGTCAAGACACTACCCCAAGTTCAATTCTAGTGTCTATACATTTATTTGAGAAGTCTCTGTAAGTGCAGACAAAGGAAAATACAGATCTCAACTGGACAATGTTGAAGGAAATAGAAACAAGATTTATACTTGAAAACATACATATTCAGGGAATAGAAATGGATAGGAATGATTGGACTTAGATCTAAACTGGAGGCTCTGAGAGAAGTCTTGTTGCATCCTAGCTGTTCTCCTTGGGAATGATATATAACTCTACGGTTTCAGGGTTAACTACATCCTGATAGGGTCAAAGGTTGCCTAAATGTTCCCCTTTTCAATTATAAAAGGATGACTTGTCACTGATGCTTTTCTTACCAGGATCAGCTTGTCTACAGAACTAAATTAAAACATATGTTGCTGCTGCTGCTGCTGCTAAGTTGCTTCAGTCGTGTCTAACTCTGTGCAACTCCATAGATGGCAGCCCACCAGGCTCCCCCGTCCCTGGGATTCTCCAGGCAAGAACACTGGAGTGGGTTGCCATTTCCTTCTCCAATGCAGGAAAGTGAAAAGTGAAAGTGAAGTCACTCAGTGGTGTCTGACTCTTCATGATCCCATGGACTGCAGCCTACCAGGCTCCTCTGTCCATGGGAGTTTCCAGGCTACAGTACTAGAGTGGGTTGCCATTGCCTTCTCCAAAAAATATGTTACAGAAATGGAAAAAAAAATGTCATGGCATGAAAAAATTCCATCTCACCATCATCCAAGGGAGCGGCAACAGCAGGGCAGAACTGTTGGGAAGGGCCATGACCCAGACTCTGGGATTTAGGCAGGACTAGAGGGTGCAGGCAGACAGCCAAGGAGGGCACTGGCTTCACGAGCAGAAGGGTTTGCAGATGACTGAACTTGAAACTTAAGTAAACACAACTCATACAAATATTTATACTTACCTGCTCAGTGAACTTATCACGAATGTCTCTGTGGCTCTGGCTCATAAGTAAGTCCAATTCTTCAAGTTTCACTGCTCTTCCTAGATAGCACGAATGCTGCCCGCTCTGAGCTCCACTGTTTCCCCATCCTCTGCAGAGTCTGGATCCGTTTTCTCACTCTTATCTTTCTGAATGTGCCTGACCCTCCCTACCTTATCCTTCAGTCACAGCCCTCATTCACTTCCAAGCTAATTATTTCCACCGATGTGTGCAAATGAACCATTTACGGGAAATGTCACAGGATGTTAATTTCATGTGGAATTGGGTAACTGCAAAAAGTGCCTTTTTTATTATATAGAATAAGTATTATATTAATAGTGCCATTTTCAATTAGAACCACAATTGCAGGCCTGTCGTCCACTAACTGTGGGTTATTTCTCACGAAGTATTTTTCTGTACAGTTTTCTTTCTAAATCCCCCATACTCCCTCCCTTGCATCATCATAATTAAGATAATGCAGCGTAAGTATAAACACATAGTGAAGGCTCTAACGCCACCATGGACTATCCTACTAGTGCTACATACTTATTGAAATGTCTCAAGCAAAAAGGAAGAAGTGTTGGAGGCACTACGGAGGTAGAGGAATGAAGACTGATGAAATCAGCAGGAACAAGACAAAGCAGTCCAGAAAACCTGGCCAGAGCCCACGTCAGGGGAGCTGAGCTTGCCTGAGTACTTCTAGAAGGCAACCAGGAAGCATACTCAAAGCTTCGGAACATTGAGAAAAATCTCATCAAGCGTCTATCATGTTGGGTGCTTCACATGGATCATCTGATTTACTCCTCGAGGCGACTCCACGAAGTTTGTTTTTTTATGGCCATTTTACAGATGAAGGACCTGAGAGTCTAAAAGTTAAGGAAACAAAGGGCAAGCTGAGATTTAATACTCGATTCTAGCATTAGCCAGGTACTGCCATTAAGAACCACTCCAAATTTTTTTTTTTCATTCAAGATTGTACTTATTCATGTGCCTGTGGGTCAAAGGAACCCTGGTGACTCAGATAGTCAAGAATCTGCTTCCAGTGCAGGAGACCCAGCTTTGATCCCTAGGTTGGGAAGATCCCCTGGAGAAGGGAATGGTTACCCACTCCAGTATTCTTGCCTGGAGAATTCCATGAACAGGGGAGCCTGGCAGGCTACAGGCCATGGGGTTGCAAAAAGTCAGATGCGAGTGAGCGACTTTCACTGTGGGTCATATGAGGGTCAGATTATTCAGGCTGGGGTTCGCTTGGCTGCAAAACAATAGGTTGAGTTCAGGTCTGCTTCACAGGCTTCGCATCCTCTTTGGACCAGCGAGCTAAATGGGACATTGAGGAAAGCACAAGAAAGAAACTCTTCTGTGCAAGCATATTTCAGGCTTTTTTGGGTGTCGCACCTGCTAACATCTCACTGGTCAAGTAAGTCAGATGCACAAGATCAGCTTCAATGGGACAGGAAAATATTCCCAACTCACAGTGGTAGATGGAAAGTGAATATATGCTCAATAATCATCTGAGCTATCACATCTAAAAATCTTTCAAGTTTCAATAACACCGTGAAAACCGTACCACTATGAGTCCAAGTTTCTGTAGGGAGTCACGTCAAAGGGAGGTGGCCATGGTGACACAGAAGTGGTAGCAAGTAAGTGACCTGGAGCTTTCCTCATCTGTATAAAAGGCATAATATTGGCAAATCTTCTTAGGAAGGCTGTTGGAAGGTGACTGAGAGGCCTCTGCTATACTTAGTCGCTCAGTCGTGTTCAACTCTTTGTGACTCCATGGACTGCAGCCTACCAGGCTCCTCTGTCCATGGGGATTCTCCAGGCAAGAAGAATGGAGTGGGTTGCCATGCCATCTTCCAGGGGATCGTCCCAACCCACAGATCGAACTTAGGTCTCCCGCATTGCAGGAGGATTCTTTACCATCTGGGCTACCAGGGAAGCCCAAGAATACTGGAGTAGGTACCCGATCCCTTCTCCAGGGAATCCTCACGTCCCAGGAATCAAACCAAAGTCTCCTGCATTACAGGTGGATTCTTTACCAGTTGAGCTACCAGGGAAGCAAGATGCCTATACAGAGTTTAAAAAAAACAAAACAAAACAGGATGCTTCTTTGTGTGCTCATATTCTATTGCATTGCTCAGTTTTACTTTTCTTTATCAAACATATCACTGCTGCCAATGTGTTATATATTTATTTTCTTATTTGTTTGCACTTTTTGTTGCTGCTTAGTCGCTTAGTCATCTCTGACTCTCTGAGCCCCCATGGACTGTAGCCTGCCAGGCTCCTCTGCCCAAGGAATTTTCGAAGTAAGAATACTAGAGTCGGGTGCCATTTCCTTCTCCAGGGGATCTTCCTGATCCAGGGATCGAACCCACATCTCCTGTGTCTCCTGCATTGGCAGGCACATTCTTTACCACTACTACCATCTGGGAAGCCCGGTCTCCTCTTAACTATTCCAAATGTTAGCTAAATAAATAAAAATGTATTGTCTATTTTGTTAACTGTCATAACATTGGTGCTTAAAGTACTGACTAAAATGTAGTACACTCTCAATATTTGTTTTAGTACGGGAATGCAACATTGTTAACTCAACTTTATAAATACTCTGCATGTAACACAACAAACTCAACCTGTGCCAGTTTTGAGCTCTGAAGGGGGGACAAAGTTGTTTTGAGAGGTACAGTGGAATGGGAATGATGATGACAATGGTGGCTATGGTTTGCTGTTGCTATTAAATATAATAAAATTAAAGATCACTGGACTTGGAATAAACAAGTACTGATGACTCGGTTACATATCCTTACAGTTGTGTTGCTTTGGAAGATCTCTTAACCTCAGCAATTCTCAGTGATCTCATCTATGTAATTGGTTTGCACATATAGATTTTGCCAAAGTATCTCAAGTCCCCAATATAATCTCTTAAAGTGTCTGGCAAAAAGTAGGTAGCTATCAGGTTGAAAATGAGGATGGTGATAGTCAAGATGATGAGCATTTTCTTAAAGTTTTTCCTGGGAAAAGTATATAAAACAACTGCTGTAAACATAGGCAGAATTAAACTTTCAACAGGTACAGCAAAGGACTGGGAGTTAAAAGCTGAAGAAATGTTCATGGAACAAGACACTTCAGAACTGACACCCGCAGACCACATTAGATTCATATATGGAGAGATGGTAGAGGAAAGTCCCAGAAAAGGAAAATAAACCAAGCAAATCTCCAGAGAGAGATAAGGGCAGAGGGAAGAGTTGCAGCTGTCCAAACAATGTTCACACTGCTTTTAGAAATTTTTGATTTATCTAAGCAATTCCAGATTCATGAGTTGATCTCTACAGTAACCATGTATAATATACAGAAGAGTTATCATCACTATGCTACAGGTGAGAAAACAAGAGGTTCAAAGACAGTGCATAATTTAACTCTGCAGCTGGATGAGAAACTGAAAATCTAGTTGAGACTCCACGGTGACACATATCAGACATCAAAATGAGTTTAAGATAGATCACTCCAGTAGCTCATGTGGGTCGCTAGATACCAGTGAGCGAACCATTTAACTCCTCAGTTCCATCAGGGGAATCACAAATGACTTTTTTTACATTTTTTTAAAATTGAAGTATATTTAATTTACAATACTGTCTTAGTTTCAAGTGTACAGCAAAGTGATTTAGTTACATGTATGTGTGTGTGTTATATTTATATATATGCAAATATAAAATTATATATATTTAATGAACTGAACTGAACTATATATAACATGCTGCTGCTGCTAAGTCGCTTCAGTCGTGTCCGACTCTGTGCGACCCCATAGACGGCAGTCCACCAGGCTCCCCGGTCCCTGGGATTCTCCAGGCAAGAACACTAGAGTGGGTTGCCATTTCTTTCTCCAATGCACGAAAGTGAAAAGTGGAAGTGAAGTCGCTCAGTCGTGTCCGACCCTCAGCGACCCCATGGACTGCAGCCCACCAGGCTCCTCCATCCATGGGATTTTCCAGGCAAGAGTACTGGAGTGGGGTGCGATTGCCTTCTCCGATATATAACATATTCATATGTAAATGTGTATTTACATATATTCTTTTTCAGATTCTCTATTATAGGTTATGACAAGATTTGAATACAGTTCCCTCTGGTATACAATAAGTGCTTGTTGTCTATTTTATATACAGTACCATGTGTCTGTTCATTCCAAACTCCTATTCATCCCTCCCCCACCCTTTGGTGACCATAAGTTTGCTTTCCGTGTCTGTTCATCTTTTTATGTTTCATAAGTTCACTAGTGGCAGTTTTTTAGATTTCACATTCAACTGATACCACATAGTATTTGTCTTTGTCTGACTTGCATCACTTAGTATGATAATCTCTAGGTCCATCCGTGTTTGCTACAAATGGCATTATTTCATTCCTTTTTAGAGTAATGTTCCACCGTGGTGTGTGTGCATCACACCTTCTTTATCCATTCGTCTCCTATGGACACTTGGGTCCCTTCCATATCTTAGCTATTATAAACAGTGCTGCTATGAACACTGGGGTGCACACGTCTTTGCGAATTGCAGTTTCTCCGTGGCCCAGGATGACGAGCCAAAGAAAACCAGCATGAGGATGAAGAACAAAATAGCTGTTCAAAGAAGGACTCTAAGACAGGCTGTGTGAGCTCAAATCATGGCCCCTCCACTTTCCAGCTACGAGATCCTGGACACCTTCCTTAAGATTTCTAAGGCTTAGTTTCTTTACCTGTAAAACAGGGACGACAATCATGTGATAATACACACTGTAAAAGTGGGTAAGACAGCACACTGTAAGTGCCATGTAAGTGTCAGCCATCAAGCTTGTCTGAAGATCTGAAGAACAGGGCTGCCTGGAAGGGTGAAGGCATCGCACCAGAAGGACGTTGGAGGAATCGTGAGAGTGATGGAAAAAGTGAGCCAACACGGGAAACAGGGATGCCGCCACCCACATGAAGGGCTGCAGAGGAGGATGCTTAGGAACGGGAGCTGGTCTGAGAAGACCATGAGCATGCGCTCACGCAGCGAGCTAGCTCTAACTCCACCTGGGTCACTGAAGCTAGGTCATGTCATGACGATGCCAATCAAGCCAGACCTTCCCTGACCTTTCTATGTTTCCCACCTCCTCATGCACACTCCAGCCCCAGAGAGGCTGGAAAAAACAGATAAACGCTGGAGAGGAGGCAAGTGAGAGAGAGAAAGCAAGCAAGCGTCGCTGACCGTCTTCGGCTGCCAAGATAACTCCAGCCCTGATCGGGGGAACCGCAGACTCTCCTCTTAGTGGAGACTGAAGAGCTGGTTATTGTTACATTAAGTCAGTGTTGGCCTTTAATTACCTAATGGTCACCAGAAAAGCCACTGTATATTTCTACAGGGGCAGAGAAGAAACTAATACAGTAATATTATTCAACAAGTACAAAGGGGTTAGAAGACAAAACTAAAGATGCTTTGTGACTGTATCCTATGGGGGCACTGCCGGGCAGCACATGACATTACAACTCTGTAATACTATTTTCCTTATACTTAATACAGCTTTTTCCACTCTAACTAGGACTTCCTTTTTGTTTTTAATAAAATCATCACAACATATTCAGATAAAAATTACTTAGCAGGGAAGTGGAAGAATTTGACTTGAGTTTGCACTTCCCAACTCATGAATCATTCTCCATACAAGGAGGCAATCAATATATGCAATTTATGGTTGTAAATAATGTATTTTTCCTTTAACTCAAACATAGGTTAACCGTTAAGTCTTTCTTCCACTGGACTAGGTATTTTTTCTGTGTTCTCTCATTTTATCATATAGAGTCCTAGTTCTTATAACACTGCTTGTACTTGCAATGATTGAAAGGAAAGTTATGACCAACCTAGACAGCATATTAAAAAGCAGTGACATTACTTTGTCAACAAAGGTCCATCTAGTCAAGGCTATGGTTTTTCCAGTAGTCGTGTATGGATGTGAAAGTTGGATTATAAAGAAAGCTGAGCGCTGAAGAATTGATGCTTTTGAACTGTGGTGTTGGAGAAGACTCTTGAGTGTCCTTTGGACTGCAAGGAGATCCAGCCAGTCCATCCTAAAGGAGAGCAGTCCTGGGTGTTCACTGGAAGGACTGATGTTGAAGCTGAAACTCCAATACTTTGGCCACCTGATGCAAAGAACTGACTCATTGGAAAAGAGCCTGATGCTGGGAAAGATTGAGGGCAGGAGGAGAAGGGGACAACAGAAGACGAGATGGTTGTATGGTATCACTGACTCAATGGGCATAGGTTTGGGTAAACTCTGGGAGTTGGTGATGGACAGGGAGGCCTGGCGTGCTGCAGTTCATGGGGTTGCAAAGAGTTAGACATGACTGAGCGACTGAACTGAACTGATAACTGTTATCTCTCCCAGTTGGAAATGAGCTCCATTATTGGCAAAGACCATGTTTGTATCATTTACTACTATGTCTATATTATTTACCACTATTGTCCAATCTTTCTCCAGCGCAAAGTGCCTGGTAGAGTAGGCATTTGGTGTACATCAGTTAAGTGAATGAATGGGTGAATTAATTAACAGAGATTTACCTGCTGAGTTTCAAAGCACTGGTTTCAAAATAACTGGTTTAATATATGTAGTTCTATCTTGAAATACATTTCCAACTAACATATCACTTGGTTAGGTTTTAAAATCAGTATATTAGAAGTATTACCATTTGGAAGTACACAAAACCTTCAAAATATCTTTTATAGATGGCTGAACTGGGTCCCAGAGAATGGGGACGACACCTGAGACAGGGTCAGGATGGGATGGCAAGTGGCCATCCTCCTCTTGATGCTCTTTGTCCTGCATCCAGTTGGCTGAAGAACCTTCTAGTCCTGTGTAACTGATAGTTTTCAAGGATTCACACTCCACAGCATCACCCAGTGAGACTGTCACTGGGTATCAGTGAAAAGTAAAGAGAAGCCTGGAGGAAGCTTTCATTCTGGCATTAATAAATGTGTGACAGAAACCTCAGCTTAATGTTGTGTGAAATTTGGGAAGGATCAATAATCATCAAGTCAAAACAGATCTTAAGCCTCCAGGTCTCCCTAGACCCCTGCCCCCAACTCTGCTAGGCAACCAGTGGGTCCTGAAGTGAGTCATTCATGACTGGGTTTGAATGAAACATATTTATGAAGCAGGGGGCTGAGCCCAAGGAGGGGAGGTTCCTTCAAGCTTGGGAAGCTACTTTGTCAGCCGGTGTCAGGCTTTGATAGAACTGTCCTGGTGCATGCCTCAGGCCTCTTGTGCCAATTCTGCTGGGATCTTCCCTTTGGCCCCACTGGGCTTCTTATTCTTAGAAGGACAGATGGTGATGGCCAAGGTTGACTCATTGCCTCCCCTATATTGACATTGAACTCGGCATATACATGGTTTGTCTTTTACATCCCATGATAATCCTATGAGTTAAATAACTTCTTAGTATAGGCATTTTACAGATGAAGAAACTGAGGCTCAGGAAGGTCTCACAAGCTCCCCCAAGGTCACAGGGCCAGCATGAGATAGAGGAACTACTAGAACATACAGTCTGAGTTCAGAGCCCACGTGGACAACCACTATGCTTCATAAGTCCCACTGCCTGCATGGTGGCCATGCAATAGCTCAGGGAGATGCCGGCTGCCTCCTCCAAGTGCCTTCTTTCTGCTGCCCTATGCTCCCACATCTGTCCTGCCATTTGCATTTGCACTCACTCAGAGTGCGTACGTGTTTGCTGAATACCTACCACATGTCTTAAATGATTTGGGCCCATTACCACTCAACACTGATACATAAACATGTATCAGTCTGGTAGACAGAGTGCCTGATGAACCATGGATGGAGGTTCGTAACACTGTGCAGGAGGTGGTGATCAAAATCATCCCCAAGAAAAAGAAATGCAAAAAGGGAAAACGGCTGTCTGGGGAGGCCTTACACATAGCTGAGAAAAGAAGAGATGTGAAAGACAAAGGCGAAAAGGAAAGATATACCACCTGAATGCAGAGTTCCACAGAATAGCAAGGAGAGATAAGAAAGCCTTCCTTAGAGAACAATGCAAAGAAATAGAGGAAAAGAATAGAATGGGAATGACTAGAGATCTCATCAAGAAAATTAGAGATACCAAGGGAACATTTCATGCAAAGATGGGCACAATAAAGGACAGAAATGGTATGAACCTAACAGAAGCAGAAGATATTAAGAAGAGGTGGCAAGAATACACAGAAGAACTGTACAAAAAGATCTTAATGACCCAGATAACCACGATGGTGTAATCACTCACCTACAGCCAGTCAACCTGGAATGTGAAGTCAAGTGGGCCTTAGGAAGCATCAGTATGAACAAAGCTAGTGGAAGTGATGGAATTCCAGTTGAGCTATTTCAAATCCTAAAAGATGATGCTGTCAATATGTCAGCAAATTTGGAAAACTCAGCAGTGACCAAAGGATTGGAAAAGGTCAGTTTTCATTCCAATCCCAAAGAAGGGCAATGCCAAAGAATGTTCAAACTACCACACAATTGCACTCATTTCACATGCTAGCAAGGTAATGCTCAAAATCCTTCAAGTTAAGCTTCAACAGTACATGAACAGAGAACTTTCAGATTTACAAGTTAGATTTAGAAAAACCAGAGGAACCAGAAATCAAATTGTCAACATCCGCTGGACCACAGAAAAAGCAAGACAATTCCCCAAAACATCTGCTTTACTGACTACACTAAAGCCTTTGACTATGTGGATCACAACCAACTGTGGAAAATTCTTAAAGAGATGAGAATATTAGACCACCTTACCTGCCTCCTGAGAAACCTGTATGCAGGTCAAGAAACAACAATTAGAAACGGATGTGGAACAAGGCACTGGATCAAAATTGGGAAAGGAATATATCAAGGCTGTATCTTGTTTACCCTGCTTATTTGACTTGTATGCAGAAATGTCATCATGCGAATGTCAGAAATAAATCATGTAAAATGTCAGGCTGGATGAAGCATAAGCTGGAATCAAGATTGCTGGGAGAAATATCAATAACCTCAGATATGCAGATGACACTACTCTGATGGCAGAAAGCAACAGTGAAAGTGAAAGTCATTCAGCCGTATCCGACTCTGAACTATACAGTCCACGGAATTCTCCAGGCCAGAATACTGGAGTGGGTAGCTGTTCCCTTCTCCAGGAGAACGTCCCAACCCAGGTCTCCCACATCGCAGGCGGGGATTCTTTACCAGCTGAGCCACAAAAGAAGCCCAAGACAAAAAGCAAAGAGGGACTAAACAGCCTCTTGATGAAGGTGAAAGAGGAGAGTCAAAAGGCTGGCTTAAAACTCAACATTCAGAAAACAGATCACAGCATCTGGTCCCATCACTTCATGGCAAATAGATGGGGAAACAATGGAAACAGTGACAGACTTTATTTTCTTGGGCTCCAAAATCACTGTGGACAGTGATTGCAGCCATGAAATTAAAAAAGATTTGCTTCTTGGAAGAAAAGCTATGACAAACCTAGACAGCATATTAAAAAGCAGAGACATTACTTTGTTGACAAAGGTCTGTCTAGTCAAAGCTATGGTCTTTCCAGTAGTCATATATGGATGTGAGAGTTGGACCATAAAGAAGGCTGAACACCAAAGAGCTGATGCTTTTGAACTGTGGTGTTGGAGAAGACTCTTGAGAGTCCCTTGGATTGCAAGGAGATCAAACCAGGCAATCCTAAAGGAAATCAGTCCTGAATGTTCCTTAGAAAGACTGATGCTGAAGCTGAAACTGCAATGCATTAGCCACCTGATGCAAAGAGCTGACTCACTGGAAAAGACCCTGATGATGGGAAAGATTGAGGGCAGGAGAAGGGGATGACAGAGGATGAGACGGTTGGATGGCATCACTAACTTAATGAACATGAGTTTGAGTAAACTCCAGGAGATGGTAAAGGACAGGGAAGCCTGGTGTGCTGCAGTCCATGGGGTCACAAAGAGTTGCACATGACTGAGTGAGTGAAAGATAACAACACTCAACACTTGACTTCAACCTCTGATAAGGTGTTATTACCCTTGATTCACAGATGAGCAGATAGAAGCTCAGGGAGGCGGGATAGCTACTGTGCCAGCAAGAGGGGTTGGCAGGGCTCCTTTCCAAGTACCCCAGAAGAGCTCTGCATGGCTGTCCTAAAGAAGAGATTTCCTTACCTCTCAGCTGGTAATTTCCTGCCCCTCTCTCACGGAACACAGCCCTGCACAGCAGGAATGTTCGACAGTTAGTTACTCCTGGGAATGAACTATTTGTGCCATGAAGTTGTGGGTTTCTAAGAACCAGGGCCACACCTGTTCCCTCAATATTCTCCTTAAGACCTTAGCTCATCATAGTTAGTTGAAATTCCAGGGGCAAAATGCTGCCCCTTTTCTCCACACATTCAGCTGGTTATTTGCTGAGGAAGTCACTTCACACTTCTTGAACTCTACTCTCCATGTCTATCAGGATGGGATAGTACTACCTCCCCATAAAACTGGTTGGAAGATGAAGAAAATAGGAAAATGGTTATAAAAGCTTCAGTATGATGCCTAACACAAAATAAGAAACCAGTTGCTTTTTTTTTTTTCAAAAATCTATTATCATAGGAACATTGGTACTTGAAGCACTGCTTATCTGAGGTTTCTAAATCTTTTGACCACGATGACAAAGTAAAAATTATCTCTTTAGCACTTATAACCCTTATAAGAAATAGTTGTTAACTTAGGTAACTGGTTACCCAATGCACAGGCATTAGGTCTTAATACAATAAATAACAGTCCTGATAATAATATCGAATGCACAATACCTACAGCTTTAGTGCATGTTCCTTTAGTAACAGTGGACTGGAAAAGAGGGAGATGGAGATGCAGATATGGAGTCTGAAGGGTCAAGTCACGAGGAGGAGCCCAGGGCATCTTGGGCTGTTCCTCTTGCCCTGAAATCTTCTTGTAGTTTCCACCATCTCTCATTCCCCCTAATCTCACTCTCTCTGATCCATCCCCCCCTTTGCAGTCCATTCAATCTGCCAAGATGCAAATGGGATCTTTGATTCACCAGTTTAAAAACCTTTAGTAGTTCCCCCACAGCCCTTAGAACAAAGTCAAGTGCTTGTACTGCTTTGCCAGGAAAGCCCTTTATAACCTGATCCACAACAGCCTCCTCACCATTTGCTGCTATATGTTCCTTTGTGATCCACATCTGGCCAAATCACATTTTGCACAGCATCTTCCCATGCCTGGTTTTCTCCTGGCTAAGTGTTACTCGTCTTTCAGTTCTTCAATCAGCTCTCTGCTGTTTAATCAGCTCTCTGCTTCAATCAGCTCTCTGCATAAAACAGTGCATTGTGGTTCAGCTGCTGAGTTGTGCTCCATTCATTTGTGACCCCATGAACTACAGTCCCCCAGGCCCTCTGTCCATGGGATGTCCTAGGCAAGAATACTGGAGTGGGCTGCCATTTCCTTTTTCAGGGGATCGTCCCAACCCAGGGATCAAACTTGCATCTCTTGCATTAGCAGGTAAATTCTTTACCACCGAGCCACCAGGGAAGCCCCAAACAGCCCACAGAGCCAGCTAATTCGCCTCTTACAACATATCCTTATTTTTCAATATCTTCTCCACAAACTGCAAACTCCTGTAGAATCAAACAAGAGAGCCCATGTCTAAAAGCCCAAGCCAGTACCGGGCACATAATACTGTTTGACTCCTTTTCTCTCAGCCTCAGTTTCATCAAAGGCAAATGATGTTGAAAACATCCATTCTTCCTGCTACAGGAGATTGATGGAAAAATAAAAGGACACACACGAGAAATTTCTATTCAAACTTCCAATCCTGGTTCACATAGTAGACATTTGTTTTAGGGTTTTATTTTTTTAATTTAGAAAGATAGCCTATTGAAAAGATACATGAATCCCAATGTTCATTAGCAGTATTATTTACAGTTGCCAAGATATGGAAGCAGCGTAAGTGTCCATCAACAGAAGAATGGAATAAAGAAGCTGTGATACACACACACACACACACAACCACACACACTATGCATGCACACACACGTGGATACTACTCAGCTACAAAAATAATGAAAAATTGCCATCTGCAGCAACATGGATGACTTTGAGGGCATTAGGCTAAGTGAAATAAGTCAGAGAAAGACCAGTACTGCATGATATCACTTATATGTGGGATCTAAACAGTACAACAAGCGAGTGAATGAGTAAAACATACAAAGCAGCAGACTTAGATACACAGAACAAACCAGTGGTTACCGGTGGGGAGAGGGAGGGGCATCATAGGGCTGGGGGAGTGAAGAACCAAACCACTGGTGTAAGACAGGCTCAAGGATGTATTGTACAACGCAGGGAACACAGCCAACATTCGGTAATACTGTAAATGGAAAGTAAATTTAAAACTTATGTAAAATTTTAAAACAGAAAAATAAAAATACTTTTTTAAAAAGATAGAAAGATAATCTAAAAAGGTAAAACCACACTAAATCAAAACATACCAGTGGATTTTGAGAGGCAGGATTGGCAGAGAAAAATACTATCTGTTGGACTCGGAGAAACCCCCAAATTTCATGACAAGTGCACTATGCTATCTATATCTTTCTCCACGTCTGTTAGTCTATCTACCTCATTCTGATCACATTATTTTTTCCTGAAAACATCTTTCCTTTACTGCTAAACTCTTGTGAGTTTGAGAAATGAAATTCATATAGTTCTGAGTCAATTATAATTAAATCATAAAACACTTTTTAGCAATTACATATTTTAATATGTTAGTGACTTAAATAATTTCCCTAAAACTACTCTGCTTTCCTTCCTTTGTTTTAACCACCTTCCCCAAATACAACATCACTCTAAGGAAAGGACCAATTGCCCAAAGCAAATTATAGTAAATGCTGAACATAATATCAAGGGAAGATTTTTTGAGAGGTTGAAAATTTAGCAGAAACACTAAATTATTGTCTCTCTTGAACCTGCATGTGGTGGACCAAACAGACTATGAGTCAGAAAAACAAAACTAAATCATTTATTTAGTAAATATTAATCATCCATTATATACTAGGCTCTGAACAAAGAAGACAGCGACCCTATTCTCATGGGGGTTATATTCCACAAAGGGAGCTAAATGTCAACTCAAGTCATTTCGTGAGTGGCAGTTCCTGTATAGGAGGTTGTGTGAGCAACAGAGAAACCTGATGTGATCTGGGAGGTCAGTAAACATTTTCCTGAGGATAGAATATTAGATCTGGCATTTGACATGGCCTTATCCTAAAAACAATGGAGTTTAGTTCTGAGAGCAGTAAGGGTTTATCGACATTTTAGAAATATTAGCTAAATAACTTTGAGCAGAAAGGCCCACAGGGCAGTGGGCAGTGTGTCCTTGGTTAAAGGACCATTAACCAAATCCACTAACCACTAACCAAGTCTGCTTCTTTGAGACTCAATTTCCTCACCTCTAAAATAAGGGTTACAAACCTACTTTTTTTTTTTTTTTAAGAATAACTTTGCTCTTTTATATATTTTTCCAGTTTTATAGTT
>NW_011494838.1:6679946-6688246 GCF_000754665.1 Bison bison bison | reverse complement strand
ATGGCAAGAGAATGAGATGGTTAGAGGGCATCACCAACTCAACGGACATGAATTTGAGCAAACTTCGGGAGATGGTGAAGGACAGGGAAGCCTGGTGTGCTTCAGTCCATGGGGTCACAAAAAGTTAGACATGACTGGGTGACTGAACAGCAACAGATATACTACATAAGTTTAAGGTGTACAACATAATGCTCTGATATATGTTGCAAAATGATCACCACAGTAAGTCTAATAAACACCCATCACCTCACAGAGTCATATTTTTTTGTTGGTTTAAGAACTTACACGATCTAGCAACGTTCAAATATACAATTAGGTATTGTTAACTACAGTCACCATGCCATGTATCACATTCCCAGAATAACTGGGAGTTATTATAACTTGGAGTTTTTTTTAATTTTATTTTATTGAAGTAGGGTTGATTTACAATGTTCAGTTTCAGATGTACAGCAAAGTGATTCAGCTTCACGTATGTGTGTGTGTGTCTGTGTGTGTGTGTGTGTGTGTGTGTGTGTGTGTGTGTGTATGTAGTTTTTCAGGTTCTTTTCCCTTGTAAGTTATTACAAAATAGTGAGTATAGTTCCCTGTGCTATATATACAGTAGGTCCTTGTTGGTGCAAACCTTCAGCCTCATATTCAGACTTGCAGGGAATACCTAAGGGGATCATGGGAGGGGCTAAGACGATGGTGGGAGGAGCTAAGATGATAGTGGGAGGAGCTCTGAGGATGATGGAGAAGAAAAGATGAGTGTGCAACCACTTTACAACTTGTGCATGTTTAATTAATAGAGATAACAGCTGCTTTATCAATATCTTCATTTCCACAAGAAAATGCATAGTGTGACAGCCTGTGGTTACAGTCCTTCATATGGGAATTATCAGCTGATATGTGGAGGTGGGGACTCAATATCCTGGAAAATTTAATGTATTGTAAGTTAGAGCCCTTTCCTTAGGAAAATGTTTAGTGGAAGACACTGTTCTATAACACCCCCCTACACCCAGCCACCTTCACCCCATGGTTTCTGGGCACATGAGCCATAAAGTCCATCCAAAAACCTCAGGCTAGTCCCTCCAGGGGCAAAGCAAGCATTCGGCCACCACAGCAGCTTCTTTCTAACTTGTCAGACTGGAAGCCATAGTAAAACATGCATTTTAAATTACCTAACTGGACATAAGCTGCATGAAGCAATACTAATATGATATACTATACTTTTTTCCTTCTCTTTTACTCTACCCTTCTCTTATTTCATCATAGTTTGCTTTTCCATATTTTTAAATGCTGACCCTGACTCAATAAATTGAGCCTAAGCTGCAGTTTAGAAAAGTGTTTCAAGAATAGCAAGCATGCTTCTGAGTTCTGCCTCTGTCAATTAATTGCTGGTGTGATCTTGGACGATACATAGCCTCTTGGAGCCTCAATTCCCTCAACTGTGAAATGGGGATAATAATGCCTATTCTAAGAGCTGGGAGAATTAAGGTAATACCATGGGAAATCACCACATAGATTTCCTGGCACAGAATATGTGTTCAATAAATGGTAGTGATTATAAATAGAGGCGGCTAATGGGGGAATTAGAGCATAGCTAAATCCCTTCTGCCTCAGGGGGAAAAGAAGGAAGAAGACGGAAAAAAAAAAAAATCTCATTCATTTTCTCCCCAGGGGGTCTGTCTTCCAAAAGTAGCTATTTACTGAGGGGAGGGGAACTAGGTCCAAATGCCTGTGTTTGCTGTGACAGGATTTATAAATAAGTAAAATGCTTCATCAAACATTTATAGTTGTGTGTGAGCATCAAAAAAAAAATAGGCACGTGGGCTTGGGGCTTATTTATAGTGACTCCCTGTTTTCTCTCTCCAGCACAATTTCACAGCTTAGCTTTCATTTGCTTGTGATTGTTCTTGGATGAACTTCACTTCCAAGCAGAAGGTATTAATTATTAAAACAGAGACCAGAAAAAAGCAGCCCAGGATGCTCCCCCAAACATTGACAGGATGAAGCCGCAGGAGGCAGCCACCAAAAAGAAGGGCCTGGCATCGCGAGCACGTGCTTTCTCGGGGAGCCAGCCCTTGGCAGAGCATATTTTAACAAACAATCTGAGGACGCCTGCTACGTGTTGTGTGGGGCCGCGCCGGCCCTGGTGGGGGGACAGGCATGTCAAAAATGAATCAGACAGTTTCTAACACACCTTCCGGTGAAGGGAGGGAGCTCCCAGCCCAAGGAGGGAGGAGGTACGTAAACATCAAACTACAAGACAAGGAAGCCGAGCATCTCTGCATGAAGCTTGCTGGGAACGGGGAACAGGAGCCCATCATCTTAGGAGGCAGCATGGTCTGGAAGACGAACATCTTTGGGACCAGGCCATGTGAGTCTCAAATTCCTGCTCCAACGCATTCTGAATCTGTGATTTTGGGTGTATTGTGGTCATTCCATCTGTGACACAGGTGTGATAAAACCTCTCTGGCAAAGGGCACTGGCTAGGAATAAATATGAAAAGTCATAAGAGCCGATAGACAAACTGTAAACATTCATTAAATGGGAAATACTAATAATGAGTGCTATTTAGCACATCTGCTGAGCTTCCATGGTAGCTGATGGTAAAGCGTCTGCCTACAATGCAGGAGACCTGGGTTCGATCCCTGGGTCGGGAAGATCCCCTGGAGAAGGAAATGGCAACCCACTCCAGTATTCATGTCTGGAAAATCCCACGGACCGAGGAGCCTGGTGGGCTACAGTCCATGGGGTCACAAAGAGTCGGACACGACTGAGCGACTTCACTTTCTTTCTTTCACTTTGTTGTTGCTGTTAAGTTGCTAAGTTGTGTACGATTCTTTGTGACCCCGTGGAAGGTAGCCCTCTGGGCTCCTCTGTCCATGGGATTTTTCAGGCAAAAATACTGGAGTGGGTTGCGATTCCCTTCTCCAGGGAATCTTTCTGACCCAAGGAATGAACCCATGTCTCCAGCATTGGCAGGTGGATTCTTTACTGCTGCGCCACAAGGGAAGCCCATTTAGCACACAGTAGATGCTAAATAAACAATGCTTTTCATCCTCCTTTCCTCTGCATGGATTACAGGTTGCCCTCACCTTCTACGCACTCCAACTACAGTATGCCTGATACAATCCCAGTCAGGACACCCTCCATACCTAACCTCAGCTTCCATCAGCCTCGGAGTTTGTCCATTAATGTACTGATTGAGCAATTGCTATTCATTAATACTGATTCATTAACATGATTAACATGAGCACCTGCTACATGCTAATGCTGGTGCAGGCACTTGGAATTCAAAAAAGGCACATAAACCCCTACCTTCCTGAACCTTCTCATGGGGAAAGATGGCAATAAAGACATCAATCAGTCAAATATAGGCTATGTTAGATGGTGCTAAACATTGACGAGAAAGATAAGGCAGGGAAGAACAGGGCTTGCTGGGAAAGGGGGTGCTATTTTAAACCAGGAGGCCTGGAGAGTCTTATGGAGAAAGTAAAGTCTGGACAGAGACCTGAAGGGGTCATGAGGTAGCCAGGTGGGCATGCAAGGGAACAGCAGGGGAGCACCCTTGACCTCTGAGCACCTCCCACTTTGGTCCTCCAGAAGGAGGGAGGGAGTAGAGTGATTTGACTTTGTAAAATAATTCTGGCTTTCCCCCACAATGATTTAAGCAATCACACCTGACTATGTGATGTTTAACCAGTGCCCAGAGTAGACTGTGGGCTTCCCAGGAAGGTGGCTCTAGTAAAGAATCTACCTGCCAATGCAGGAGATACAGATTCTATCGTGGGTTGAGAAGATGCTCTGGAGTAGGAAATGCCAACCCACTCCAGTATTCTTGCCTGGAAAATTCCTTGGACAGAGGAGCCTGGCGGACTACAGTCCATGGGGCCATAAAGAGTTGGGCATGACTGAGTGATCGAGCACACGGGGCATGGACATGATAGATTCCACATTTACAGAGAGACAGGAGCCTGGCTGTGTCTCTGCTGCTGGTTCCACAGAGCAGGGAGCGTGGATCTGAACGTGACTCAGAGGTGTTCGTGACCACACTGTCTCCACTGGCCACAGCATGCTCGGGCCCCGGACGCTAAAAGGATATGTGCTCTCAGCAACATCCAAGACCACTAACTTTGGAGTAATCTCTGATGACATTAGGACCTTCGAAGGAATTCAAACCCAGTAAAGCCAAAATAAATAAATAAGAGCACAGAAAGAAAAAGGAAACGTAGAATAGAAACAGTTGTTTTAGCACACCCGACTGAAATGCTCACAGGGATGTGATGTTCACCAGAGTACAAGAAGAGGGTAACTGTCCTGTACTAAGAGTAAAGGCTAGAGCAAAGCTGCCTCCCCAGGTTCTGGGCCTAACTGTGGCCTAGAGAAAGGCTGTTCAACCTCTCTGCGCATGAATTCGTCCACCTGTAAAACAGGAATTATTTCTAAGAATTGACATTAGGGTAAGGCAAGTTAATCTGGGTACATGTTTAGCACTGTACCTGGCTTAGAGTGAAAGATCATAAAGATGAGTGTTTGGGAGACTGGATACATACATTTTGGTAAATTCATGTAACCAAATATTGCACCGCAATATAAGAGAATAAATTATTGGTACCAGTAGTAACATGGATGCACCTTGCACATGATATGTTGAATAAAAAGAAGCCAGACACAAGAGTGCACCCGTGTAGGATCCCGTACATATAAAGAACAGGAAAAACCAACTGATGGTAAAAGTCAGAATATTGGGTACTTTTGAGAGCCCATCTTACAGCTGCCCACAAGAACTTCCTGTGATGATAAAGTTGTTCACATTCTGTACTGTTCAAGGCAGTAGGCACCATTAAAAGCAAACTTACACGTGATTACTAAGGATCTGAAATGTGGTCTATGCAACCAAGGACCTGGACGTTTGAGTTTAATCAATTATAATTAATTTAAATGGCCACATACAGCTAGTGGCCAGAGTTGAGAGAGCCCAGTCTGAATCTTCACCTGGACGCTGGTGAGAGGACTATAGGCATATACTAGGAAAACGTATCAAGGATATACTTAAGATTTGTGCCATTTATAGGCTATACAGGAATTCTCCTTCATAAGTTAGTAAGGGTTATTAATCTAACTGCACTACCTCATCCGGTCCTCACAAGCTCAAGCAATGCAGGGAGAAGCCCTACTGTGCCCATTTCTGCAGTGGCCACACTGAGGGGTCCTGATTTGTCCATAGTGCTGTAGCTTATAGATGGCAGGGTAGGCAGCAAGCCCACCCAAGCCCTTCACAGATGGGAAAAAAGGCATCTCAAAGTGACCTGCTGAGATGATCCTGTTCAACAACTGATTCATTCAATGCACATTTTTCAAGCACCTGCTGAGTGCCAGGCGGTGTTCCAGGTGTTTGGAATGAAGCAGAGGACAAAGCAGGGATAAGTGCTGGCTTTCCTGGAGCTCACATCAGACATCTTTGCTCACCTCACTCTGGCCACCTTACCATGGACCAGATCAACTGAAATCAGACTTAACTAAGCATCTATTAGTTATCAGATAACCCCAGATATCATTCCTGATACCCTCTGAGCTCAATAGCCTACTTGTGTTCTGAGTCCTGGCCCTTTCATTTATAAGACAAGGGATGGAAGAATGCACCCTAGAGAAATACTATCTAAAAGAAAGAAAAAAAAGGACCATCAGCAATACAGATATTAGTGATTTAATGATAAAAAAAAATCAACTCCCTACAAAAAATTAACAGTCTTAAACTTTATTCACTTAGGAATGCAGTCCTCCAACATAAAAGAACACAAATTGTCAGAAATAAGAGAATTAACTAGTCTACCAGTCTAGATTTTGATTGGGAAGATTTTAGGACTTCTGTCTCAGAAAGAAGAACCAAAAAAAGGAAAAAAAAAATATATATATATATATATGGCAGATGAATATTGGGACGTAGAAATTTTGGTCAATAAAATTTAACAGGCAAGATTAATGATTATACATGACTATTTTGTCTGATAATTAGGAGATGTATGATGTTTCTCAAATACACAGGAATCATTGATAAAAGCAGCCATAGCCTAGGGTACAAAGCAAATCTCAGCAGAGAATTAAGGACAGTATCCACATCATATTTTCTGACAAAGTATATTAAAATTAGAGTCATATAAAAAAGCTTTTTAAAAACATATGTTCAGAAATTTAAACAAAAACAAAAAAATTTAAACAAAAAGCATTCAAAAACAAAGAAATCTGTAAAATACTTAGGACTAAAGAGCAACATGTACATTACAGAGCAAATCCTGACATCTAGAGATTAAAACAATACTTAGAAGAAAGTTAACTATTTAATGCAAACATCAGTAAGAGAAAAAGATTGAAAATTAATGACCTAGGCTTTTGATTCAATTGTTTAAAAGAGAATACTAGAGTAATAATAAAGGATATAGAACGTACTTGTAGTTGCCACGAGAGGATGGGTGGGGGAGGGATGGATTGGGAGTTTGGGATTAGCAGATGTAACCTATTATATACAGAATGAAGAAACAAAAAGATCCTAGTGGATAGCATAGGGAACCATAGTCAATATCTTGTAATAAAACATAATGGAAAAGAATATGACAAAGAATGAACATATATGTATAACTGAATCACTTTGCTGTATAGAAGTTAACACAATATTGTAAATCAACTATAGTTCAATAAATTTAAAAAAGGATATGCAAAGAATAAAATTTAGATAACATAAATTAATAAGAAATAACATCAAGTTTCAACAAACTGTGGCCAAATTAAAAAATATTAATACAACAGATATAACACAAAAATGATTGAGAGAAGATGCCCAAATAATCCCACATCTCGAATTAAAATGAGGGCATAATTATAGGTACTGCTTTATTCACTGTGCCAAAGCCTTTGACTGTGCAGATTACAACAAACTATGGAAAATTCTTAAAGAGATGGGAATATCAGACCACCTGACCTGCCTCCTGAAAAATCTGTATGCAGGTCAAGAAGCAACAGTTCGAACTGGACGTGGAAAAAAGGCCGTTTCCAAAGTGGGAAAGGAATATGTCAAGGCTGCATATTGTCACACAGCTTATTTAACTTAAATGCAGAGTACATCATGTGAAATGCCGGGCTAGATGAAGCACAAGTTGGAATCAAGATTGCCGAGAGAAATATCAATAACTTTAGATACACAGATGACACCACCCTTATGACAGAAGACAAAGAAGAACTAAAGAGCCTCTTGATGAAAGTGAAAGAGGAAAGTATAAAAGTTGGCTTGAAACTCAACATTCAGAAAACGAAGATCTGGTCCCATCACTTCATGGGAAATAGATGGGGAAACAATGGAAACAGTGACAGATTTTATTTTTTTGGGCTCCAAAATCACTGCAGATGGTAATGGCAGCCATGAAATTAAAAGATGCTTCTTCCTTGGAAGAAAAGCTATGACCAACCTAGAGAGCATGTTAAAAGGCAGAGACATTACTTTGCCAACAAAGGTCAGTCTAGTCAAAGCTATGGTTTTTCCAGTAGTCATGTATGGATGTGAAAGTTGGACTATAAAGAAATGTGAGCACCGAAGAATTGATGTTTTTGAACTGTGCTGTGGGAGAAGACTCTTGAGAGTCCCTTGGACTGCAAGGAGATCCAACCAATCCATCCTAAAGGAAATTAGTCTTGAATATTCATTGCAAGGACTGATGCTGAAGCTCCAATACTTTGGTCACCTGATATGAAGAACTGACTCATTGGAAAAGACCCTGATGCTGGGAAAGATTGGGGGCAGGAGGAGAAGGGGACGACAGAGGATGAGATGGTTGGATGGCATCACTGACCTGATGGACATGAGTTTGAGCAAGCTCCAGGAGTTGGTGATGGATAGGGAGGCCTGGCGTGCTGCAGTCCATGGAGTCGCAAAGAGTCAGACACTACTGAGTGACTGAACTGAACTGAGAGATGTCAGATATCTATACCAAGTCGTACATATTACATACATATATATACACACATATTTATTTATAACACAAAACATTATGTCCATAATGGTACAACACAGATAAAAATCAATGATTCTAAGTTGTCTCCAAAACCACAAGTCTTATGGACTCTGTGGGAGAGGGAGAGGGTGGGGAGATTTGCGAGAATAGCATTGAAACATGTATAATATCATGTATGAAACGAGTCGCCAGTCCAGGTTCGATGCACGGTACTGGATGCTTGGGGCTGGTGCACTGGGACGACCCAGAGGGAGGGGAGGGGAGGGAGGAGGGAGGAGGGTTCAGGATGGGGAACGCGGGTATACCTGTGGT
>NW_011494838.1:6634372-6679846 GCF_000754665.1 Bison bison bison | reverse complement strand
GGAGGAGGGTTCAGGATGGGGAACGCGGGTATACCTGTGGTGGATTCATTTTGATATTTGGCAAAACTAATACAATATTGTAAAGTTTAAAAATAAAATAAAAATTAAAAAAAAAACACAAAAAACAAAACCACAAGTTATTTAAGAATAAATAAATGACTGAAATAGGCATATAAATATCTGAATCAGTAGACAGAATTTACCATCTAACATAAAGATGGACACAAATATCAGGCCCAGATAGTAACAGTTTTAAGCATATGTATTTAGTCGCTCAGTCTTGCCCAATTCTGCCACCCATGACTATAGTCCACCAGGTTCCTCTGTCCATGGGGATTCTCCAGGCAAGAATACTGGAGTGGGTTGCCACACCCTCATCCAGGGGATCTTCCCAACCCAGGAATCAAAGCCAGGTCTCCTGCATTGCAGGCAGATTCTTTACCATCGAGCCACCAGGGAAGCCCAGTTTTAAGCATAAATTCTAACAAATGTTAGAATTTCACACAGTAATTACACATTTGAGTATGTTTAACAGCATGACAGAATAAGAGGAAAGGCTGTTTAAACTCATATTTTATAAAGCTAGGATAATGTTGGTACTGAAACTTGTCTAAGGTATTAGAAAATGTAAGGATGGTTTACTAATACTAATATACATGTATATGTAGAACGTATATGTATGTAGAGACACCACACAATCAGGTTAAAAGGGAAAATACAACCATCTCACTTGATACAGAAAGGCTATTTAGTAACATGTAACCCAAAATCATAATTTTTTAAATTAATATGCTAAAGCTAGAAGAGAAATTTCCTTATTAAAAGCTTACCAACCCCATTGCAGCATTTCCCTGGTGGCTCAGCTGGTAAAGAATCCACCCGCAGTGCAGGAGACCTGGGTTTGATCCCTGGGTTGGGAAGATCCCCTGGAGAAGGGAAAGGATACCCAGTCCAGTAGAACTGCCTGGAGAATTCCATAGACAGAGAAGCCTGGCAGGCTATAGTTCACAGGGTCACAAAGAGTTGGACAGGACTCAGAAACTTCAAAAAAAGAAAAAAAAAACTTTGCTATGTGATTATCTATGAAAGTGCAAGTGAAGTCGCTCAGTCGTGTCCGACTCTTTGCGACCCCATGGACTGTAGCCTACCAGGCCCCTCTGTCTATGGGATTTTCCAGGCAATAGTCCTGGAGTGGGGTGCCGTATCTACGGAACACTACAGAAACATAACACATAATGGAAAGGTTTTAGTATTCTTCCCCTTAAAGTCATGAACAAAAATGACTGTCCGTGCAAAAGGAGAAGAGAAAACAAAGATAAGATAGTATACAGATTTTCAAAGTGACTGTTAATGGTATAGAATATGATTTTTTTTACACAGAAAAATCCATAGGTAAAAAAAATAATAAAATAATTACTCATATTTTGGGATTCAATGAAAAACCAGAATATCTATACACAGGAAAGCAAAAATTAAGATATACAATAAAAATGAAAAGATACAATTTGCAATAATATTAGAAAGTGGGGATGCTACTGGAAGTTAAATATAATAAACAGGGTATGATAGGTGTATGGATAAAGTTTCTAAAGCTCTATTCAAAGACATAAAAGAACACAAAGAAAGAAAACCTATTATTTCAAGGATGGGAAGTCTGAGTTTTGTGAGTTTTGCAAAAAAGTGAAGTCGCTCAGTCATGTCCAACTCTTTGCGACCCCATGGACTGTAGCCTACCAGGCTCCTCCCTCCATGGGATTCTCCAGACAAGAGTACTAGAGTGGGTTGCCATTTCCTTCTCCAGGGGATCTTCCCAACCCAGGGATCGAACCCGGGTCTCCTGCATTCTAGGCAGACGCTTTAACCTCTGAGCCACCAGGGAACCAATCTGTAAATTTTTTGTAATCACTATACCAATCACAGCAAAATGTTTCCTAAAATAGGAGAAAGTTATCTTAAAATTCACCCAGAAGAGTAAAGAGAGAAGAGCAGCTAAGATATTTAAGTGAGAACAGTGAGGGGCCCTGCCCTATCTGATACCATTATAAAATTATAAGACCTTATAAAATTTTAATAATTAAAAGCAGAATGTTCTAGAGCACAGATCAATAAGTAGGCCAGTAAAAAGGAAGCAATCTCAGAAACTGTCCTACACACAGAAACTTGTTATATGACAGTGATGTTATGAACCAGTGGAGTAAAGACGCAGAGATGGACTCTTAGGGGAGCTGACATAAAAACCAGCTATCCACGTGAAGCATAAAGCCATTAGTCTCTAAATCACACCATATACAAACAAACCCATATCTAAAGACTCAGGTATCAAGCCAAACCTTAAGAATTTAGAATAAAATAAGTGAAAGTGAAAGTCACTCAGTAGCGTCAGACTCTCTGTGAGCCCATGGACTATACAGTCCATGGAATCCTCCAGGTCAGAATACTGGAGTGGGTAGCCCTTCCCTTCTCCAGGGGATCTTCCTAAAAAATACAGGAACATTATTAAAACATGCCAAGAGTGAAAGACTTTTTTCCATCATTCACAAGAAATATGAATTAGAAATAAAAATAATTTATATAGCATTGTAGTGAAAATTATAAAAATGAGGAGATTACTCTAAAAAAATTAATATATAAGTCATAGATTGGAAGAAAGTATTTTCAAATGACAAAGGGTAACTTATTTTTCTTAATTTGGTTATTATCAATAAGAAAAAATAACTGACTAGAAAAATATGCTATTTGGATATAAATGTGGAAATTGACAGAAAAATAAGCTTTCCTAAAAGATATTAGCAATCTCTAACATGCAAATTAAATAACCATTAGAATCATAATTTCATTTGAAGGACAAAATATAAGCTGTTGATAATAAGTATTGTTAGAGCTTGGGAAAACATGAATTATATACACTGCTGGCCTGAGTGTGATAAAATATAAAATTTTAAAGCACGGGAGACCAGCCCAGATATGATCATGAAGTAAAAGAATAAACATTCAAATAGAAGGGAAACATCAAGTCTAGGGAAGTGAGGAATGTAAGCAATGGAGAAAATTATTTAACTCTTTCATTTAGCATTTTATTTATAAAAATATATCTGATGTACAGTGGCTGACTTTATTTTTCTGGGCTCCAAAATCACTGTGGATGGTGACTGCAGCCATGAAATTAAAAGACGCTTGCTCCTTGGAAGGAAAGTTATGACCAACCTAGAGAGCATATTAAAAAGCAGAAACATTACTTTGCCAACAAAGGTCTGTCTAATCAAGGCTATTGTTTTTCCAGTAGTCATGTATGGATGTGAGAGTTGGATTATAAAGAAAGCTGAACACCAAAGAATTGATGCTTTTGAACTGTGGTGTTCGAGAAGACTCTTGAGAGTCCCTTGGACTGCAAGGAGATCCAACCAGTCCATTCTAAAGGAGATCAGGTCCTGGGTGTTCATTGGAGGGACTGATGTTGAAGCTGAAACTCCAATACTTTGGCCACCTGATGCGAAGAGCTGACTCATTTGAAAAGACCCTGATGCTGGGAAAGATTGGAGGCAGGAGGAGAAGGGGATGACAGAGGATTAAGTGGTTGGATGGCAACACTGACTCAATGGACGTGGGTTTGGGTAAACTCTGGGAGTTGGTGATGGACAGGGAGGCCTGGCATGCAGCAGTTCATGGGGTCACAGAGAGTCAGACACGACTGAGCGACTGAACTGATGTATACTACAAAATATTTATATTTGTTCTAATTCAGTGGTAAGACTATATATGTAGCATATATACGACATATCTTGTTGTTCAGTCACTATGTTGTGTCCAATTCTTTGTGACTCTGTGGACCATAGTCTGCCAGACTCCTCTGTCTCTGGAATTTTCCAGGCAAGAATACTGGAGTCACCATTTCTGTCTCCAGGGAATCTTCCTGGTGCAGGGGTCGAACACACGTCTTCTGCATTGGCAGGTGAATTCTTTACGACTGAACCATCAGGAAAGCCATATATATTTGTATTTATATATTTATATCATGTATATACATATATTGTATTATACACTGTTACATGGTTAAAATACACTTTATTACATGATCTAAAATAAAATATACTTTCAGAGAATTTTAAAGAAAGATGTAATCCACAAGAAAGAGCGACAGATATAAGGATATAAAGATCAACCCAAGAGAAAGAGCACTAATCAAAAGTAACATAAAAATGAACACTTCCTAGAGTTGCAGCTTCATATGAGACTCTGAGCATCCCAGCAGACAACACAGAGAAGAGAAATTAGTTACAAGCTTCAGACATCCATAAGATTAATATAATCACCTGGCCAGAGAACTCAGGTACCTTGGTTCTGATTTCTGAGGTCAAAGTTCATGTCTGCTGCCCTGGGTTAGTTATTAAACAATACCCTCAACTGGTTTAATTGAGGGTATTAAACAAGTTTAATTTCTGAGAGGAAAATTTATGAGACCCCCTCAGAAATAAGAGTGGATTGTGGCAAGGGCTAATGATAAAAATGGTCCCTGGGCAGGCCAAGCCATGGTACTAAACAGTGCATATTTTTGTTGTTCAATCACAGTCATGTCTGACTTTTTACAATCCCACAGACTACAGTATGCCAGGCTTCCCTGTCTTCCACCACTTCCTGTAGTTTGTTCAAAGTCGTGTCCATTGAATCCATGATGCCATCCGACCATCTCATCCTCTGTCACCCCTTTCTCTCTCCTGCCCTCAATCTTTCCCAGCATCAGTGTCTTTTCCAGTGAGGCAGCTGTTTGAATCAGGTGGCCAAAGTATTGGATGGAGCTTCAGCTTTAGCATCAGTCCTTCCAATGAATATTCAGGACTGATTTCCTTTAAAGATTGACCAGTTTGATCTCCCTGCTGTACAACAGACTCTCAAGAGTCTTCTCCAGCAGCACAGTTAGAAAGCATCAGTTCTTTGGTGCTCAGCCTCCTTTATGGTCCAGCTCTCACATCCGTACATGACTAGTAGAAAAACCATAGCTTTGACTTTACATACATTTGCCGTTAAAGTGACGTCTCTACAATGTCGAGGTTGGTCACAGCTTTTCTTTCAAGGAGCAAGCATCTTTTAATTTCATGGCTGCAGCTCCGTCCTCAGTGAATTTGGAGCCCAACATCTGCCACTGTTCCCACGTTTTCCCCATCTATTAGAGCTTTTTAAATACTTACAGTGAGCTTTATTTTATGATTGCCTTTCATGTATGAGAAAATTAAGGGGAAAAGAGGTAAACAGCTTGCCTCCGCCCCATAGCTATCAAGTGGAAAAGCCTGGAAGAGAACTTAGACAGTCTGGCTCCCCATTACTCTGACTTAACGGCATTATAGCAAAGCCAGTTACATAAAAGTCATTTCGTGATCTTAAAGTCCTCGTGTGCGGCTGCCTGAAGGTCTGCCTTTTCCAGCAACTGAAACCAGGGCTCATGACTCCTAATTCTGTCCGGGAATTTTTTGACTGACTGATGAAGCCGTAAATCTATTTTTGCCACAAAATTGGAAGATATCTTGAATTTTGCAAATCATTTTAGGGGAACACTCAAGCATGAAACAACTCAAACATTAAAATCCCCCTACTTTGGAGAGAAGTGAACAAATGGTATATCCTCATTCAGTGGACCATGGGTATAAATTCTCACCACTGAGTATCCTTAATTAGGGAGTATTACAAGTGTAATTAACACAGAGCACACAATAAGTACTCGTTGTGTGCACAGCAGTGGTAACTGTTACTGTTATATGCAGCCATCTCCTAACTGTTCTCCCAGCTTCTGCATTTATGCCCTGCAGTCTCTACACTCCACCAGCATCATAAATTTGAACTCACTGCTGCCTTGCTCTACACTCTCCAGTGTCTGCAGATCACACTTAGAAAAGCCCAGCTCTTCGCCATCACCCCTAGGGCCTGGTGTGATCTGGCCCCACATGAAGTGTCTAATCTCATAGCCTATAATTCTCCCCCTTTCTCATTCTGCTCCATCCCCACTGTGCCCGCATCATTGGAACCTATCTCAAAGCTTTGGGAGTCATGCTCTCAGACTGGCTATCTTCTCTGTAATAACAGAGCCTTAACTCTTCGCGCTTTACGCCCCTACCCACCATTCACTTATCACTGCCCTGCACCGAAGTGTGTACAGGTGGATTCCTGGGATTAATGTCTGTCTTTCCCCCACTGCCCTATTAGAATGTAGCTCCTGAGCACAAGGACTTGACAATTTTGATGGTTGCTCTGTCCCTTCCGTCTGAAGTGTGCCTGGCACACAGGAGGCACTCAGTGAGTGCTGAAGAAAAGGAGGGGGAGGAAGCATTCAGTTAGGATTTATGACCGATTCTTGGACAGAGTTTTAGACATAACTGTGTGCTCAACCCTGACAGCATCATAGGGTAGACTGGATTCACCCCCAGCTCCTAAGGACAAGAAAAAATGTGCCTGCAATGCCAGGGGATATCATTGACAAAAACTGGAAATGCCCCTCATCAAGTGCTTGGAACACAACAAGAAGTGGCACCGTGGATGCCCCATAGGGCAAGGTTCAGCCTGGCACCAGACTCCTCACACTTAGATCTAATTAACAAGAACCCAGAGAAGGAGGCCACCGGGGAATCAGAGCACTCAACACTGCAAAAACAGCATCTGCAGGGGGACAGGGCTGGGCCCAACTGGGCTACATCAGTGGTGCTGGCCGTAACTAAGCTGTTAGATCCCCACCGCTGCAGCCAGGATGCTCCCGGACCACCATCCACAGACGGGGCCGTCCAGGGGGAGGCTGACAGCTGAGCCGCCTCCAGGCTTCTCAGAGCCCTTCTGTCCCTCTCCTCCCTTTATTTTTGTCAACATGGTAGGCAAGACTGAGACTCCCCAGTTAAGAGGAGTAACAGATAAATTCACAGGCACACAACACTTTACAGTCTACTTAACTCCATTCAGTCCAGTTCAGCCGCTCAGTCGTGTCCGACTTTGTACCCCTTGGACGGCAGCACACCAGGCTTCCCTGTCCATCACCAACTCCCAGAGCTTGCTCTAACTCATATCCATCGAGTCAGTGATGCCATCCAACCATCTGATCCTCTGTCGTCCCCTTCTCTTCCTGCCTTCAGTCTTTCCCAGCATCAGGGTCTTTTCAAATGAGTCAGTTTTTCATATCAGGTGGCCAATGTATTGAAGCTTCAGCTTCAACATCAGTCTTTCCAATGAATATTCAGGGTTGATTTCCTTTAGGATGGACTCATTTGATCTCCTTGCAGTCCAAGGGACTCTCAAGAGTCTTCTCCAGCACCACAGTTCAAAGGCATCAATTCTTTAGCACTCAGCTTTCTTTATGGTCCAACTCTCACATCCATACATGACTACTGGAAAACCATAGCCTTGACTAGATGGATCTTTGTCGGCAAAGTAATGTCTCTGCTTTTTAATATGCTGTCTAGGCTGGTCATAGCTTTTCTTCTAAGGAGCAAGCAACTTTTAATTTCATGGCTGCAGTCACCATCTGCAGTGATTTTAGAGTCCAAGAAAATAAAGTCTGTTACTATTTCCATTGCTTCCCCATCTATTTGCCATGAAGTGATGGGCAAAGGATACCATGATCTTAGTTTTTGAATGTTGAGTTTTAAGCCAGCCTTTTCACTCTCCTCTTTTACTTTCATCAAGAGGCTCTTTTAGTTCCTCTTTGCTTTCTACCATAAGGGTGTGTAAACTCCACTAGCTTATCTGTTTATTCAACCAATAAGTATGAGGACTTACTGGATGTCAGGAAATATTCCAAATGCTGGGACAGATCTCCCAATTCCAACTCTCTCTCTCTTTTTTTAAGATTTTTTTGATGTGGACCTCTTTTTAAAAGTCTTTATTGAATGATACAACATTTTTTCTGTTTCACATTTTTGGTTTTTGGCCGTGAGGCCAGTGGGATCTCAGCTCCCTGACTGAGGGTCAAACATTAGAAAGTGAAGTATTAGTCACTGGGCTACCAGGGAAGTCCCACAGATTCCAACTCTCTTGGAGTTTATTTTCTAGTTTGGGAAAGGCAACACTGTATATGTGTATGGTATATATGTGAAGTGAAGTGAAAGTGATGAAGTCATGTCCAACTCTTTGCGATCCCATGGACTATATAGCTCCTCTGTCTGTGGAATTCTCCAGGTAAAAATACTGGAGTGAGTTTCCTTCTCTAGGGGATTTTCCTGACCCAGGGATCAAACCCGGGTCTCCTGCATTGGCAGGCGGATTCTTTACCATCTGAGCCATCAGGGAAGCCATATATATATCATGCTACGTGTGTGTGTGTGTGTGTGTGTGTATACACACACATATATCTGTATATAAATATGCATGCAATATATGTGTGTATAAATATCACATGAAATAAACATATCAGATATTTTATCTATACCACCAGCTAGAGATAATCAAGCCCGCATATTATTATACTATGTGTATCTCCCACATGATGGAACAGACTTTCCAAGAGGTGAAAAGGACTATGGAGTGGGAGACGCCATCCTAACACAGAAGCCCATGGTTTGTAATGATAGGAAAAAAGACAAGGTTTATTTTCCTTGCTCCAAAAAGATGGTCTCTTGTCTTCTTGCCATGCATTTATGCACTCTCCTTTGCCCTCTATTTCTTTCTTTCCCTCCGCAAAGCAAGGTGCAAGGGAAGGACCCCAGGGGTGCCCCTTCCCCAACTGCCTGTTGCAACCAAGGTTGCTGGGGAAGGGGAGTGACGGGATCTTCCTGACTCTCATGTCCCTAACCCCAGATTTCCCTCCCTGACTCACTGCAGATGCATCACTCACATCTGTGGAAAATCAGTGGTTAGGGACTTACTTTACTCTCCTCCACTTATATTTCACCATCTCCTCACCTCAGACATCTTCACCCTCTTTACCTTTCCTCTTACAGATATAGGACTGCTTCCTAGGTGGCTCAGTCATTAAAAAAAAAAAAAAATCCATCTGCCAATGCAGGAGAGGCAGGAGACTGAAGTTTGATCCCTCGATTGGGAAGATACCCTGGAGGAGGAAATGGCAACTCACTCCAGTATTCTTGTCTGGAGAACCCCATGGACAGAGGAGCCTGGCGGGCTACAGTCCACGGGGTTGCAGAGTTGGACACAACTGAGCACCCACACATGCACAAGAGTACAGGAAGCAGGAAGAGAACAGGAAGCCCCTCAGAGATCACCGGGACTCATTTATCCGATGGGGGAACTGAGGTCCGGAGTAGGGCGGCCAAGTCAAGTCACATGGCACATCTGTAAGAAGAGCTCAGAGTCAACTCGGGAGGTCCACTCCCAGAAAAACCCCGTGGTGTCCACCAGCAAGTGCCAACTCCTCATCTCTCACCTGGATCACAGCGGTCATCTGCCTCAGTCTCCCTGCCGTTATTCTAATCCACGCTTATTGCGCCACTTCAGTAGTCCTCCTGGGAAGGAAAGTAACTGGGCATGGTTGAGCAAAAGTTTTTTCACTGCCCAGTGCATTGCAGGCAAAGTCCAAGCTCCCTGTGGTCCGGCCTCTGTGTCCAATGCTAGTCTGCTCCTGCTGTTCACGCCCCCTTGCTCCAGCCACTCTGGACTTCCTACAGCTCCTGGAATGTACCATCTTTTCTTAGGTGCCTCAAGGACTTTGCACATCCCCCCTTGCCCCTTGGGTTAACTGATGAGGTTCTTATCTACCAGATGTCACCTTTCCAGGGAAGCCTTCCCTGGCACCCTTGGCACAGTTAAATGCTCCTCTAATATCTGTTCATCTCTATATTTCAGCACCTTTCCCAGCAATAATTCATGGATCTCTCACTGCATGAACCATTCTAAATACCTTACATGGCACATCTCATTTAATCCTCATAGAGATTTTTCAAAAGGGTATTCCAATGTACCTGTTTCAGAAATGGGGAAACTGCAGCCCAGAGAGGTTAAGTAACTTGCCCCAGGTCACAGAGCTGGTGAATGTCAGAGCTAAGATTGTACACTGGCCCCACTCTCAAATATATGTCATGCTGCTGTGAATACCTGTTGAGCCAAATCTCTCAAATACAGGAACCATCAAAGATGTTCATCCCCAGAGAACCCCAGCACTTGGCCCAGCGACTCAAGTCTCCGCATGGAGTGTATACTGTGCAAGTGGCCACTGAATGAATGAGACACTTCTCTCTTGCTTTTTGGATTTTTCGTTTGCTTGCTTTGTTTTAATAGCATGCTAGAGAGCAAGATTGGAGAAGGCAATGGCACCCCACTCCAGTACTCTTGCCTGGAAAATCCCATGGATGGAGGAGTCTGGTAGGCTGCAGTCCATGGGGTTGCTAAGAGTCGGGCATGACTAAGCAACTTCACTTTCACTTTTCACTTTTATGCATTGGAGAAGGAAATGGCAACCCACTCCAGTGTTCTTGCCTGGAGAATCCCAGGGACGGCGGAGCCTGGTGGGCTGCCGTCTATGGGGTCGCACAGAGTCGGACACGACTGAAGCGACTTAGCAGCAGCAGCAGAGAGTGGGATTGTGCAGTGGCTGTAAAATGCAGATTCTGGAGGCCGACAGTCAGAGACATGGGTACCAAGCGTAGATCTATTACATGTTACAGCTTGAAACAGTTCATCTCTCTGAGTCCCATTTTTCCTGGTCTGTAAAATGGGGCTCATGATGATACCATGTAGGGTATTCATAAGGATTAAATAAAGAAATTTTTCAAAATTGCGCAGTGGTCTTCCCTGGTGGTCCAGTGGCTAAGACTCCATGCTCTCAATGCAGGGGGCTGGGTTTGACCTGTGATCAGAGAACTAGATCCTACGTACTGCAACTAAAAGATTCTGCATGGCGTAACTAAGAGCTCACATGCCAAAAGCAAAATGGAAGATTCTCCATGCCACAGCTAAGACCTGGCACAACCAAATATATCATAAATAAATAATTTTTAAAAGTGCACATCCTAGTTCCTGGACCTCGGTAGATCGCAGGTACTCAATGAGCATTTGTTATGATGGCCATTCATTCAGTGTGTTCCATCTCTTGCCTGTCCCTCTCTCTTTTCCCCTACATCTCCCCTTAATCAAGAGCAAGGCTCGTGGGGGTCTGGCAGGCCAGGAGGGGGCCCAGGCCACTCTGGCCTGCTAAGCCTGGCGCCCTCCTTGCCCACTCCACACAGCCACCTTCCAGCTGTGAAATAGACTCCCTGCTCCACCGGGCCCAGAGCTGTCAGGGGGCTGCCAATTTCACAGTTCACGAGGCTGCTGTTCCCCCCTGATTAATGGGGTGCCAGCAGCCATGGGCAGGGCCGAGACACCAGTCACACAGGGCACTCTCCTCCCCCTCCACCCCTGCCTCCCAGGGAGGGGAGAGCGGGTGGACCTCATGCATATTTATGCAGGGAGAGAAATGGTTCTGTGTTGCCTGCCTTCCCAGAAAATAAATTTCACCCAAGTCCCGTGCATTTCCCTCGGTGAACTTGGAAAGCTCTGGGGAAGAAAAGCACACACACCACACACACACACATGTGTGTGTGCGCGCATGCGCCCAGCTATGAAAACCCAAAAATACTTTGCGCCAGTGATGTGAGCAGGGATTCTCATGACAAGGATGACCCAGAGGACACAGGAGCTATTAAAGCCTGGAGCTCGGGTAAGGCTATTTGGAAATTAATTCCACTCTAGCCTGTAACCCTAAGGGAATTAGAACAGATAAGGTCCAGACTCAGGTGGGAAACTTGAGGAGCACTCTGCCACCTTTGAAGGCACTGTTCTCAGCTCAGGCACAGCTGCTTCCCTTCCCGTGACAGGCAAGCCACAGTCAGCATAGCCAGTGCCCATCCTAATGATGCTGGAAGAAAAGCTGCCATCTCGGGAAGACCCAACCCTTCTGTGCTCGATATCACACCTCTGGACAGACACTAGCTTGCTGTGCCTCGGTTTCTCCATCTGTGTGTAACAGAGTGGCCCCGTCCCCCTCCCTGTGTCCCAGTCACATTGGCCTTCCAGGTCACGGGACGGGCTAGGCTCTTTCTTTGTAGAAATTCTTCCACTGCCTCTTCAGCCCCTCATTGGGGCAAACACTGTGCATCCTTCTGACTTCAGTTTATTCCTTCCTCAGAAAGGGCTTGCTGAACAGCCAAACTGAGGCCAAGTCCCCCTCTCTCCTCCCCCAGAGAACTCAGCACATTTTCTTCCTGGTGGGTCTATGGTGGTCAGTAACTGATAATTCAGTTCACGTCTCAAGTCTTGTCTTCCCATTGCGGTTCCATTGTCCAATCATGTCCAACTCTTTGCAACCCCACAGACTGTGGCCCACCAGGCTCCTCTGTCCATGGAATTTTCCAGGCAAGAATACTGGAGCAGGTTGCCATTTCTTCCCATTAAAGGACAACATCTCTGAGGGCAGGGTCATGCCAGCCACTTTTGCTACTGCTTTAATGAATCTTTGGTGAATGAATGAACAAATGAACTGCTGAGCAGTTGTTAGAACTAAATAAAGCAGCCTAGGAAGTGCCTCATCTATTTGTAGGAGACTCTCAATAGGATAATAACTAACATGAGTGGAGCCTTTTATCTGTAAAAAGCACTCCTCTAAGCCCTGTGACATGTTTTAACCCATTTAGTCTAACAACAACTCTGCCAACTCTGACTTTCCCCATTTTAAAGATGAGGACAATGAGAGACGGCGACATTTACTCCTAGGTCAACGTTATGCATGCCTAGTAGATCTCAGAAAGTACTAACATCAGGAGTCAACCAAGGCAGCCTTGCTCCAGAACCACACACCTAATCACCAGGCTCTAGAGAGACCTTAGCTTCCTCCCTGCACCTTCCATCTCAGTCCTTCTCAGCCCTAAATACCCGGGTTAGAGCCTCCCTCTCCCACGGACTCTTTGCTTATTTGCCAGCCCCATTCTCTTAATTCTGGGAACTCACATCCCCCTTCCCTGAACCCACGCATAGACAACTGAGGTTACAAAAGGCCGCCCTTGACATCAGAACAGTCTCCACCATGCTCTGGCCCTTTTGAAGGATGGGGCAGACCTCGTTTTCTTACAAGGTGAGGACACAGAATCCCGCAGCAAGGACAATCAGATGCCTCAGGACAAAAGGAACCTCCCAGGAGGTTCACCTGTAAGGATACCAAGGTCACCTTCCTCCCGACATCCTGACAAGTTAAGAGCTGGATGAGGGTGCAGAGGTCTCATGGTGCAGCTGATTGTGCACAGTTACTCTGAGCCCCAGGGAGGAGGAGGGGGAGTCAACCCAGGCCACACATGTTACCCCCACTGCTTCCTCTCCTCCAGAGGACAGCCTTGGGCACCACGAACAGCCATTGCCAAGGACACAGACGGATGAGAGGGAGGTGCGCTGAGCCCAAGCAGGCTGCCTGTCTGTCCACTGGGCGAAGCCGCTTTCCGGAGGGGTGATGAACAGCGCCAATCAGGCGGCACTTAACGTAATTATAATGAAGTGGATGCATCTGGTCTCCGAAGGCTTCATTCACAAGGGAAATGATGAGGAAGCGATCGCTCTCTCTGCTGACCTCCTTGGGACACTTGGGAATAATCCTGGAGCCAGGAGGTTATAAAAAGAAGCTTGAGACTTGTCTCTGCCACCTATTACAGTTAGAATGTGAGGGACTGGCGCCCCTTTTCTCTTAGCATCATTTCCGTCCAAGGAAGTATGAGGAGATAAGGATTTGCATGAAAGAAAGGCTTCTTCTCTTCCTCTTAAAGACCTGCTGGTTTTTCTAATAACTTCTCCCCGCTATACACACACCATTAGTCATGCCAACTAGGCATGTGGCACTGATTTCTGGCTCAGATTCCACTGGCCCCATGCCATATGTGTATCCACAGCCCAGGGAATCTGGTGCAAGTGAGACAGGCTGGGATCTAGGACCCGGGACCCTTCCTTGCAGTGCTCATATCCAGACAAACATCTCCTCAAGCAATACAAGGCAAAGAAACTCTAAAACACTAAAAATAACTGCATGCATACACAGTTGGGGCAAATTATGGACAAGAAGATACAAAGAGATCAGAAACCCAACTGCCACTCCTGAAGAGTGGGAGCAAAAACAGGGCGCCAGGAGCAAAAGCAGGGCACTGCGCAAGCCCTCTGCACACACCACCACCAAAGGCTGGGCAAGCTGCCTAAGCCGCCCTTGTGGCCCGAGCCCTAGACCTCCGCCTCTTCTCACCCTATATAAGGAACCAGCCTGCCCTTGCCTGGGGAGCGAACAAGGGGACCTATCACTTGTTTTTGCTCCCCCTTGCTGCAGCAGAGGCCCCAATAAAGCCTTGCCTGAATTTCTTGTCTGGTGGTGGTGTTATTCAGTCACTAAGCTGTGTCCGACTCTGTGCGACCCCACAGACTACAGCACATCAGGCTTCCCTGTCCTTCACTATCTACTGGAATTTGTTCAGATTCATGTCCACTGAGTCGGTGATGCCATCCAACCATCTCATCCTGTCTGGTCCCCTTCTCCTCCTGCCCTCAATCTTTCCCAGCATCAGGGTTTTTTCCAATGACTTGGCTCTTCGCATCAGGTGGCCAAAGTATTGCAGCTTCAGCTTCAGCATCTTGCCTGCTTCAGCATTCCTGCCAATGAATACTCAGGGTTGATTTCTTTAAGATTGACTGATTTGATCTCCTTGCTGTCCAAGGGAGTCTCAAGAGTCTTCTCCAACACCATAGTTCAAATGCATCAATTCTTTGGTGCTCTGCCTTCTTTATGGGCCAACTCTCACATCCATACATGACTACTGGAAAAACCGTAGCTTTGATCATATGGATCTTCGTCAGCAAAGTGGTGTCTCTGCTTTTCAACATACTGTCTAGGTTTGTCATAGATTTTCTTCCAAGGAGCAAGCAACTTTTAATTTCATAGCTTCACTCACTGTCTGCAGTAATTTTGAAGCCCAAGAAGATAAAATCTGTCACTGCTTCCACCTTTTCCCCTTCTATTTGCCATGAAGTAATGAGACTGGGTGCCGTGATTTTAGTTTTTTTAATGTTGAATTTCTTGTCTGGCCTCTTATCAACTTCTATTGATTGGGAAAATTCAAGAACCTTAGTATCAGAAAGGGTAGGAATTGATCAGCAAAGTTCCAAGCTGCTCACTGTACAGATGGGAGGATGGAAGTTCAAGAAGGAAATAAGACGTTTCCTAGATCATTAATATGTAAGGCAAGTGGCCTTTGCACAAACCTGTTCACATATTATTGGGTTTCATTCTCAAAACAACCCTAGGAACCTGACACAATTATTAAATCAGTTTCACAGAGGAGGAATCTGAGACTTAAAGAGGTTACTTAACTTGCCTAAGATTGAGGTGTTATGTGGGGACATCTGCCCCTCTCCAAAACCATCACCCAGCTGCTGGCTAGTTCTTAGAGGGGCGTGCCATTGGAGTTGTGCTGTGGTTTGAACACTGAAAGATTTCGGTAGGCCAAAAGTTGATTAAATCCCATCTTCTTTTACACTCCAGTGGGGTGCTGGGTACTGAAAGAGAGCCTGTGGTGAATGCTTTTATAAAATAAAGACACTTAGAAAAATAATCTGTCACTCTCTGATTTATCTCTTCACTAAGCTAAGCTACTCACAAACCAGGTTCTTCTGGAGCAAGCACACCAGCCCTGCTCTGAGCAGATGGACTCCCCACCGTTCTGGACAGGATGCTATGCTTTGAGGCACCAAACCCACAGATGCCTGCTTTAGCATGAATACATGCGGGTGCTTCATCACCCAGAGGGCGCCTTGCTGGTGACTCTGAGATTCTACCATCTCAGCAAAGCGGATGGGACCAGAGCTCCCCATATGGGCAGAAAAGGCAGACAGCCTCGGATTTGTGGGTGAATGGTGGTGTGGCCTGGTGTGAGGATTTGCCCATTAGCACTTTCAACATCGAATGTGACAGATCCTCTCCTGCGTTATTTGAAGAGGAGACGCAAGGAGATAGAGACAAATAGTGTGTATCTCGCAAGGAACAGAGGGGAGCCAGGAGCAGAAGCTGAGAGGCAGTCAAAGCAAGAGGTGGGCACGCACAGCCTAGGAGATAAGGAGGCCATTAGCAGGTGGAGGCAAAAGAATCTCAGATACTCTTTCATGAATTTAGAAGAGCTAAAGGATGGCAGAAACAAGGTGCCAATTTTTATTATACCCTAACAATGGCTTTTTCTCCATGAAGCCTGAAACTGTTTTATGATTATTCCTGGACCCCGTGTTCTCCAACTTAAAGGCAGCAGAGAACTGGTGAGAAATGAGCATTTCAAGGTCATGCAGGCTTAGGTACAAATCCTGGCATGTGATCTGGGACCAATTTTCTGAGCTCGCCCAGCCCCTCCTGGCTCATCTGAAAACGGGGGGCAATTAGAGGTACTGACCACACCAAACTTTTTGAGGATTAAATGTACACATATTTAGTAAGTGTTGATCACAGAGCTTGGTCTACACAGGTTAGCTAACGTTACTCCCATTGCAACTAAAAAGAAACCTGCATTAGCTAAACCAAGTAGTCCATTCTTTGAAACTTAAACAAGCTGAAGAAAACACTCGATGTCAGCCATGCATTGACTCATTTTCTCATTCAATTTGTCCACTCATTTGAGAAGTTATTTGTCATCTTCTCTGTGCCAGACTATGTTCTAAGCAAGTGAAAAGCATTGCAAAAAAAAAAAAAAAAAGACAAAATACCTGGGCGAGGCAGACAATAGATACATAAATATGTGTGATGATCAAAGGGCGAGCCCTGATGCTCCGAAGAGGAAGGCCTCAGTGACAGGGTGAGATATAAGGAAACCATGCAGACAGCTGGGGGAAGAACTGTTCAGCGATGCAAAGAACCTGAGGTGGCTCCCTCAAACCAAACCCTTATGGAGGATGATAAAAAAATACATAACAATGCAAGACCAACATTACCGCTGCCCTGTGTGTGTGTAGTATGTTAGCTTACAAAAAGGATTCACTGCTACCATCACTTGGTTCTCCCACACGCTTATGAAATTGGCTTTTCCATTTTACCAATGTGCAGACTGAAGCTCGCAGCAGGGTTTCACAAACTTGATCCTCCTGACATTTTGGGCTGGGTGATTCTTTACCGTCAGGATTTGTCCTGTGCATGGCAGGGTGTTCACCAGCATCCCTGATCCCCAGGACTAAATACCAGTAGCATTCTCTACCCCTCCTCCAGTCATGACAAATCAATGTCTCTAGGAAGGGAAAACCACCCCTAGTTGAGAACCACTGGTTTAGAGAAATGAAGTGACTGGTCCAAGGTCTCAAATTAGCTCGAGCAGATTAGGTGAGATTCTGACCTGCTTTTCAGCACCTCTGTGATCCAGCATATTCTACCGCTGTCTTCCTCCTACTGGGACTTCGTCTTCCTGAATGCTCCCAGCACAGGAGCTTTGCACTTGCTAGTCCCTCTGCCTGAAAAGCTCTTTCCTCATATATTCACAAGGCTTACTTTTTCATCCACTATAGATTTGTCCTCATCGACTTAGATCTACTACAGATCTAAGTCTATATCTACTAGTCCTTCATCTACTATAGGTCACCTCATTGCTGAGACCTTTCCTGCAGGTCCTAATTCCCTTCCTTTTGTTTCTTTCCCACTGTAATCATAATGGTTTTATAATATGGGCATGCTGAGTTGCTTTAGTCATGTCTGACTCTTTGCAACCACATGGACTATAGCCTGCCAGGCTCCTCTGTCCATGGGATTCTCCAGGCAAGAATACTGGAGTGGGCTACCATTTCCTCCTCCAGGGGATCTTCCTGACCCAGGGATCAAACCTCTGTCTCTTACGTCTCTTAAAGGCAACTTCTTTTCCACTAGCACCATCTGGGAAGCCCATATACTATACAAGACTGTATATAATTTATTCATATAAAATAGACATTTATAAAAGTTATATTTTTATTTAGTTATGTATCTTATATATTTTCTCCTTTGTTTATTTATGGTCTTTCCATACTCAATAGAAAGCTCAATAATATAGATTTGTACATATTTTACTCATTGCTTTATCCTCACCCTAATTAGTGTCTGATGGGCCTCCCTGGTGGCTCAGTGGTAAAGAATCTGCCTGCCAATGCTAGAGAAGCGGGTTCGATCCCCAGGTTGGGGAGATCCCTTGGAGAAGGAAATGGGAATCCAGTTCAGTATTCTTGCCTGGGAAATTCCATGGATAAACGGGCCTGGCAGACTACAATCCATGGGATCACAAAGAGCTGAACACGATTGAGCAACTAACTAGACAACAACAATTAGTGCCTGATACGAAGGCAATGGCAACCCGCTCCAGTGTTCCTGCCTGGAGAATCCCAGGGGCAGGGGAGCCTGGTGGGCTGCCGTCCATGGGGTCGCACAGAGTCGGACACGACTGAAGCGACTTAGCAGCAGCACGTAATAGGTACTTAATTAAAGCTTGTTGAATTAATGAATGAAAATGTAGATGGAAAAATGTTTCCTTATTTAACACATGTTTCCTGAGACTTCCTGACACAGGGGTGTTGCGCTAAACATGTATCAGGAAATTTAAAACATTCAGACCGTTTTACTCAGTAATTCTACTCCTGGGAATACACCCTGAGGAAATAAACCAGAATGGTGCAAAACAAATTTAAGTACAAAATGTTTGTTGCTGACGAAAACAAAATGGCAAGGGAGAAAAGAAGGCAACTGAGACGTTCATCAATAAATCAGCTATGAGATAGTTTTACAGCAGAATGATAAACATACTGAAATATTTATGATATTTAATAAAAGTATAAGAGAAAATTATATAGGTTTTTCTTTCAATATGTAAAAGAAGAGAAAAGAAAAAAAGGAAACACGGTAAAACGTTACTGTGGCAATTTGAAGAGGTATTCTGAAAAATGATCATTTACACTTTATTTTTTTAAGCTTTCTAAATTTAGCATCTATAACTTTTATAACTAGGAAGTATTAGGACAAATAAGGATCGATCTTAATTGTGGGTAGACATAGCGATTTATTGCACCCCCGAGTGGACAAAGAAACCAAAGCGGGATGAGTCCCCATGGGAGGCCTGAGGCTGAGCAACCTGCGCTCTGGGATACTCAGACCTCAAACGGGTGACTTCCAGCCATTTCAAGGGAGGCCAGGACGGGAGGTACAGAGTCCCTTGACTGCTGGGAAATTGCTCCAGCTCTGATCAATCAGGGAACAGCCTCTCCAGCCCCCGACATTTATCAAACCTCCTTCACCCTCATCTGTCACTGTGCGGTGGGGCCGCCTCGCCGGGCACAGTCTAATCAAGTCAGGATGCCCCAAGGGTCCCTGGCGACAGAGAGGAGGGGGCTGTGAGGGAGCATGGAGAGAGGATCACGAGGCAGGAGGGGGAGAGCAAGTGTTCAGAGAACGCCCGTTTGTTTTGCTATCACAGCAATTAATGCTGGGAAGTGACATTTTAAGGGGCTCTGGTGACAGCATTGGTGACATTCCTGTTGGTGATCCCATGACAAATCTCCGTCTATATCTTATTTTAGAGAGTGTGGAGACAGCTCAGAGGATGGCTGTCTGGGGATGCTGAGCTCCTGTCTGTCGGAGGCACTGCTCCCTTCTGCTTTGCCAAGCCCAGACAATCAGGCACCAGGGCCAAGGTCTGGGAGGGGCAGGGCTTAGAAATCAAAGTCAAAACTTTGTTGCAGAGTCAGGCTCTCATCTTCCATAGCCTCCTTAACTCTGCTACGTAGTATGATGAATTGGAGCAAAAATGAGTTTTCTAACATGCTACAAGTGATCAGCTGCAGTTCAAAGAAAAAGAAAAGAAAAAACTGTCTAAAATCGGGTACTTTCTAGGCTAACTAGTTTTAAGGAACCTATATTTTCAAACACATGGTAGCTCTCTTTGTTCAAATGTTACAGCCTGAGAATTAGAAGGGATTGCTTAAATTGTGTCTAAATCTCCAACACTGCTACACCATCCTTAACAAATGGCTACTCAATCCTCTGTGAATACTTCCAAAGACTAGGAGTTTATGACCTTTAAAATTAAGAAGGAGAGGCAATGTGGATGTAACAAGTTGCTTGCCAAATGATATTCAGGATACTGCAGGGATGAATACAGTGTGGCAAAATGCAGACAGCAGTGAACCCGAACTCAAGAGATGTAGGTTTCAGTAGAGCTTCGCCCCCACACTGGCTCTGTACTGTGGGGTGTGAGTGGTTTCATTTCTCTGAGCCGAGTAAGGTTCCTTCCTTCTCTCTCAAAAAGGTTCAGTAACACCCAGGGTTTATCATATACTGTTTATGAAGCCATTCTATAAATGTTCAAAGACTATATAAAATAAAGCAGCTATTACTGTTTTATACCCCTCTAAACTGTGACCTTTTAGGAAAGGACCATTTCCCATTTTGCTCTGTATCTTCTGCATTAAATACGGTGCCTTGCACACAGTAGGTGCTCAAGGTGCTCAGTAAAGGTCTGTTAAATACATGAATAGTGAGTGGGTGAATGGCTGAGTAGTAAGGGGGAGGTGTACCCAAAGAGAAGATGCAGGAACTATACTGGCAGCTGTCTGCAAATGGCTGATAAAGGTGCCCAGGAGCCAGAAGGTACAGCAAACAGGCCCTGGAACAGTTTCCACTGCAGATTTCAAATAGTGCTTTTAACAAGGAGAGGGGAGAGGCAGTTAGGTGTGAAGATATCAGGGTAGTCTGGTGGAAGAAAGTCATATTCAAAGCTTTCTTCTTTGTGTGCTGCAGAGCTGGAATCCCAGTATACAGCCCAGTTTGAAACGATGCTGCCTATCTTGCTTTCCACTGATCCCTGGTAGCCCGGGAAGCACCCTGAAGGTGATGTCAAAATAAGAGCCGCTGTTAGGAAGGACTTTCCCCAAGCTCTCTGAGAAGCTCTTTCTGGGCCCTGGGACAGCTGGGAAGAGGAAGGTGTTGAGTTGTGGCTTAAAGAATGGGTGGTCTTTCCCAGGCAGGGAGCAGGGTTGGGGGGAGGGGGTAAAAGCAAAAATAAACAAGGAAAGAAGACGAAAGAGACACAAAGTTCATTTGGGAGGGCAGGTGGTGAAGTTTCAAGAGATGATGGTGCAGGGGGGTTGGTGAAAACTCCACTGGGCTGGCCACAAGGACAGAGGGGCAAGACACAAAGTCGCCACACACCGTGCTGCCTGTCTCGGGCGCCATTCCTAGTTCCTCCACCAACCACTTACCTTGAGTCTAATGACAGTCAGACTTCACCTCTCCAGGCCAGAAACACCTCCGGAAGCCGTCACAGACCCAGCACTTAGGGATTACCTCCTTGTGGATACCCCAGCACAACGCAGCCCCTGAGGCTGAAAGGACTTTGAACTTCAGGCGATAACCCCCTCATAAACTGTGAAATCAACTCAGGGGTTCAGACCAACATCAAAGAGATGGCAAAGAAGAACAGAAAATGATCAGAGCACGCCACATGCAATACGGGAAGGATTCTTTTGCCAAACTTATTGTAGACACAGATATACACTCATTCACAAGAACATGTGTCTCCAAATAAGACATACTGATGGCCACCGGGCAAGGAAAAGATGCTCAATGTCACCAACTATTAGAGAAAGGCAAACCTAAACCGCAATGAGGTGTCACCTCACTTCGGTCAGAACGGTCATCATCAGAAAAGTCCACAAATAATAAATGCTGGAGATGATGGGGAGAAAAGGGAACCCTCCTACACTGTTAGAACATAAATTAGGATAGCCACCATGGAAAACAGTATGGAGGTTCCGTAAAAAAAAAACTAAAAATAGACTCCTGTGATTCATCAATACTACTCCTGGGTATATATCCAGAAAAGATGAAAACTCTAATTTAAAGAGATACACACACCCCAGTGTTCTATTGTAAACAGCAGCACTGTTTACAATAGACAAGTCATGGAAGCAATGTAAGTGTCCATCAACAGATGGGTGGATAAAGAAGAAGTGGGAAATGTATATACAATGGAATATTACTCAGCCATGAAAGAAGGAAACAAGGCCATTTGCAGCGACATGGATAGACCTAGAAACTGTCATATTAAGTCAAGTAAATCAGACAAAGACAAATATCATATGATGTCACAAATATCACAAATGTCTATGTGGAATCTAAAATATAACACAAATGAACTTATTCACAAAATTCAGACACAGAAAACAAACTTATGGTTAACAAAGGGGAAGGCTTGGGAGGAGAGATAATTTAGGAGTTTGGGATTAACAGATACACACTACTATACGTAAAATAAACAAGGACCTACTGTATAGCACAGGGAATTATATTCAATATCTTGTAATAACATATAATGAAAAAGAATGTGGCAAAGCAGAAACATACATGCATGTGTATAACTGAATCACGTTGCCCTGTATCTGAAACACTGTAAATCAACTATGATTTTAAAAAAGCATGTGTGTGTGGTCACAGTGCAAAATGTTTCTCATTGTGGTCAACACTTAATGAACACAACAGTAAGACACAGCTTGCTAGCATTCTAAGCCCATGTTTTCTCTCTTCTGATCAAATAAGTTGACAGGATTATATCGTGCTATCTTCAGAACATGCCTGGGTTTGGGACATGCTTGAGAAGTCCTTGGGAACATGCTTGGGAATGAGACAAAGCTGAGTTCAAATGCCAATGTCTTAACTTCTGGCTCTATAACTTTGAGATGAGCTCTAAAGTTTGATATGAATAATTTCTTTCTTATGAGATGCATGGGAAGATTCAGTAAATTGCTGATTTGAAAATACTAAATTCAATATTGTAAAATTAAATAATAAAATAAAATTTAAAAAAATAAGAAAATACTAAACACAGTATGTATGGTTCAGAAAAAGGATAAAGGATCCGTGCAAAGGTTACCAGCCTATGGAAAGACACTAAGATAACCATCTGCCTCTTCACTCATATATCTATTCCTCCATCTATTGACTCAACACGTATTTCAACATCTATTATGCAGCCATGAAATTAAAAGATGTTTGACCCTTGAAGGGAAAGCTATGACAAACTTAGACAAAACATATTAAAAAGCAGAGACGCATGATACTGGATGCTTGGGGCTGGTGCACTGGGATGACCCAGAGGGATGGTATGGGGAGGGATGAGGGAGGAGGGTTCAGGATGGGGAACACATGTATACCTGTGGCGGATTCATTTTGATATATGGCAAAACCAATACAATATTGTTAAAATAAAGTTAAAAAATAAAATAAAATTAAAAAAAATAAAAAGCAGAGACATCATTTTTTTCCAACAAAGGCCATATAGTCAAAGATATGCTTTTTCCAGGAGTCAGATACAGATGTGAGTTGGACCATAAAGAAGGCTGAGTGTCAAAGAATTGATGCTTCCAAACTAGTACTGGAGAAGACTCTTGAGAGTCCCTTGGACTGCAAGGAGAGCAAACCAGTCAATGCTAAAGGAAATCAACCCTGAATATTCATTGGAAGGAGTGATACTAAAGCTGAAGCTCCAATACTTTGGCCACCTGATGCAAAGAGCGGACTCATTGGAAAAGACCCTGATGCTGGGAGAGACTGAAGGCAGAAAGAGAGGGGGCAACAGAGGATAAGATGGTTGGATGACATCACCGACTCCATGAAGAGAAGTTTGAGATGTGGTGAAGAACAGGGAAGCCTGGTGTGCTGCAGCTCAGAGGGTAGAAAAGAGTCGCACATGACTTAGCAACAACAACGAAAAATGTGCCAGTCATTCTGTTAGGCACAGAACAACGCAAACAGATCTGGACCATGGTCTCACAGAATCCTGAGTCTAATCAGAGTAGCAAAATATTTAATAAATTAATCCAAATAATTTTAAAAAATGTACCATTACAGAAAACAAAAGAGAAGAACTCATAGGGAAAAGAGCTTTGTCTGAAGAAGTAGTATTTAAGCTGAGACCAGAATGATGAGAAGGAATCACCCATGACAGATTAGGGGAGGAAAGGGAGGAATTTTTTTCGCAGATAAGGACAATAACAGCATATGCAAATGGTCTGTGGTGGGAGAAGCTTAGCAAGTTTGCAGAACAGAGAGGAGGCCATGGAGGCTGAGCACAGAGGGTGGGGATCAAGAGCAGTGAGAACTCTGCAAAACTTTAAGCATGAAACTGCTATGGACAGAAGGATCATAACAGAGTGAATGCTGTGTAAGGAAGTGGAGGATAGGCATGCAAGCAGGAAGGTATGTGAGGCTGAGGTGTTTTGAAAACATTAGGAAGATGGATGTGGCCTGAAGAGGGGATGTATGAGCAGAGGTGAAGATGAGGAAGCTGGAAACAGACTACCATCACTGAGTTAAGAAATCTGAACACCCAGGTAAGGCATCGAATAAGGTGTTGACTAGGAAAGAGCTCTGAAATTTTAGAAAGCGCCACCCAAAAGTGACATTTACATGGCATTCACAGGGGATGTCAGAAGAGTTAATAAACACCTCCTCAGTTGCCTGTCACCCTAGAGTGCTTTATTGACACCAAACATGAGTTCCCTACACCCTTGGGGACCACTCAAAACATTCCAAAAAACTGTGATCTCCCTGCTGCAAAATCCCTTCTGCCGATTTAGAAGCTCAGAATCACTCCGCAGCAGTGTCCTGCCTTGGAGAACAGATGCTAGTTGCCTATTTTTCCTCCCGAATCTGAGAGTGAAGCTAGCTCATGGGCTCTAGGCTCCAGCTACATCCCCGGGACAGCAGGAGCTCAGCACCTTCCCAAAGATCATATAATTCAGTGTGAGGTCCTGTGTTCACATCCTGGCTCGGCCCCTTAGCATGATAGCTCACGTGCCAGAGTTTTGACATGGCTCAGCTACTTTCCCCTGCATGACTGGACACATCGTTTAACCCTTCTCAGCTTCAGTCTCCTGCTTTGTAAGGTGGGGAAATATCACTGCACAACCCTTAGGGCTGTTGAGATGTGTAACTGCCATAATTCCTAGAAAGTTCCCAGACAGTGGTTATCACAAGTGGAGGTTAGCTGTCATCTGCAGCAGCAGCAGCAGCGGCTCTGGCTTCCTATTCACCTCTTTCATCTAGCTTCCCCTCGGGGTTCATTACAAATAGCTCAATGAGATAATGTATAAGACAGCAGCTGCACTCCTATAGGGACTCAAGAAAGTCCCGCCTACTCCATTCTCTCCACAAGGGTCCCATTTACCCTGAAACATTCTGATCCATAATTCTGAGCAACAGTAAGTTTTAGCCTACTGGTCCATGTCAGAGAGACTGTGACCCCTCGCCATGTATCAAATGTGGACCACTGCTTGTATCTGATGCCATTTCTTTTTTTTCTTTTCCTACCTTAGGTCCTGAACCGAAGTGGGACAGAGAAGCCAAGCCTTTATTTGGCATTGCTTCACCTAAGAATCACTGCTCGAGTAACCATGAAGACTGACTTCTGACAAAGAAAATAATTTGGACCAATCAGAAAAGAAAATCATAAGTGAAAATTGCATATTTAAAATGAAGGCAACTATATATATATATATATACACACACATATAAAAAGCTCAGAAAGGTCCATGAATAGTATACGAATTGTCAAGGTGATGGGGCAGTGGGTGGTTTGTGCAGATTTGTATAGAAGATGTACAGGCCCCCTTGAGAGTACAAAACAAATTCTAAAGTGAATGCTTGTGGTGGTATTTCCCCAAACTGTAAATGTGTAATCTGTAATTATAAGTGTGTAATGTGCACCCTTTAATACAGAGATTCTGCTTTTAGGCATCTGTTTTATAGAAACAGCCTTAAATTTTGCAAAAATATGTATGTTTGTGTGTATGCGTGTGTGTGTGTGTGTGTACAAGGATGTATACTGACTCACTGTGAGTGCAGCAAATTGAGATGATAATCAACAAAAATGAAAAGTAGAGCGAATGCTGGTATGACTGGTGTGTTCCAATCCTGGAATCTTATAGAGCTTTCCAAAAGAAGATAGGCATGCAGGGTTGACTCGGAAAGATGCTTTTCATACACTGTTTGGTAAACTATGAAACTGCTGCAAAATGATATGCATGGCTGAGATAGCCCTATTACTGTATATCTGGTGCAAAATGCATATATCTTATCTATACCATATACATAAAACACATACATTCCATAAGTAGTTATGCTGGAAAATATGCTAGAAGATTATAAATCAAACTATTTTCAATGATTAGCCGTTGGGTCCCATTAGTGGGATGCGGTAGCGAGACAATGGAAGGGTTTTTAGTTCTTGTTTTATGCAACTCACACCCCTTCCTTCCTCCCTCCCTGTTTTCTTTCTTTTCTCTCTCCCTTTCCTTCTCTCACTCCTTCCCTCCACTCCCCTCACATCCTTCTATTACAAATAGTATACAATTCTTTACCGATAATAAAACAAAATTAAGAAAACCCAATATCCATTCAGCCATCCCCTACTCTGTCCCTTGATAAAGTGATAAATCTGTTATTTTAATTTCCTTGAGCTTCCATGCATAATATTCAGGAAAGGGAGACATAAATTTAAGCACGGATAAGGAGAATTGGAATTAAAATGCATCAAGTTTCTGTTATGGACCCAACGCAATGCTGAGTAGTCACATATTGACATGATTAAATTCCCAGCAACTGGCTAAGGTGATATGAAGGGTGATGCTCGCAATACCTAAGAACGTCTAAAGTACAGGGATTAACCAGCAACATGAGCTGCCAGCCATTATCCTGGAGAAGCACTCTAAAGCTGACCTGTTCCTAGATGGCAGGGACCTCAGGAGGGTCCTTGGGAGGGGGTGTGATGGCCAGGCAGTGGGAGGGCATGGGAGTGGGGCATTCAGGGCAACAAGCTTCTTAATGGCTGGCATAGAAGAATTTCAGGGCTTAACAAAGGGTATGTTCACATGGGTATGTATTGGCTGAAAGTCAGCCTGCTCAGTATAGTGCTCTAGGGGTATCGGAATTCAGGCTTTGTCTCTTGATAAACAAAGTTTCTCCCTCTGCCTCCAGGTTATCCCCTATTACCTAAAGGTCCAAGCTGCAAATAACAGGAGGTGCTCAAATATGATGAAGTAGTTTGAATCTAAGGACAAATTTTAAATGTGAGAGGTGTAGGTGGGGCTAGCCCTTGGCAATATCATTTCATCCCCTCTGGGAATAACTTTTATAGGACTTGCCCAGCTCCTGATATCTGTCTGCTCTGGACAAAATACACAGTTGTTCCGTCCCTGGGATTCTCCAGGCAAGAACACTGGAGTGGGTTGCCATTTCCTTCTCCAGTGCATGAAAGTGAAAAGTGAAAGTGAAGTTGCTCAGTCGTGCCCAACTCTTCTCGACCCCATGGACTGCAGCCTACCAGCCTCCTCTGTCCATGGGATTTTCCAGGCAAGAGTACTGCAGTGGGGTGCCATTGCCTTCTCCTATAGTTGTTCCCAGGTCCCCCCAGAAAGAAAGGATCTAATGAGTCTCTCCAAAAACTACCCAAGGCAACAGGAAGCATATTCAGCCTGAGCTGCTGCTGCTGTATGTTCCACAATCTGCCAGCAGAACTGTCCCCTTCTGTCCAGGCAAGGAGGTCCCAGGAGCTCAGAGGCCACAGCACAGCAACCACAGCCCCTAGCCACCACCTTTGCATGGACAGGGTGACCAGTATCCTGCCTGGACCCAGGGAAAATGCATCTCCTACTTTCTTCCTGCCCACACGTCTTCCTTCCCCACCCTTATCAGATCTAAGGGCAGCTGGGTAGAGTATTAAATGAAGTGCTTGGTTTTATTTCAGACTGTACTTCATTTTAAAGCAAAGTCAGAGGAATAATGTGGTCAGATGAAAACGGGTGAGATGAAGGCATGAGTTTGCAGGTGGCGAAGAGGTTCACCAGGACCACGCAGCCAGTGCAGACAAGAGCAGGGCCCTGAGCCCACCTGCTCATCCCCACCGCACCAGGCTGCCTTGCAAGGACTGGGTCTTATTTCTCATGCATTCACCACTCGTTCTCTTTAGATTTCTCTTGTATGCGTCTCATCTGAAGTTGGTTTCAGAAAATAAGCGTCTGGTTTTGTTATCGTTTAGATAGAGTTCTGCTTGAAAGAAAGCACAAGGGACAAAGTTATCTTTAAGACGTGCTGCAGTGTGAAGCTGAGAGTGTGCAGACTCTGCAGGACCCGAGGAGGAGGGGAGATCAGAGCACCTCCCCTCTCTCAGGAGTGCGTCTCCTGTATCCTCTGGATCCAGCATGATTCAGTCCCCTGCGCAGGCTCTGTCATTCAAGAATCAGGAATGCATGCTTTGCACACATGAGTAACGGACACGTCCGACGACTGAAAGGGCAAGCCTGGGGATTCTCTTTAAGGAACACAAGTCCTGGAAGGCCCCACCCCCAGTGAAATGGGCAGTCAGCATGATGCCACGTGGGCCATTGAGCATGACAGCTATCGACAGCAGGGGTGCTGTCTGGCCAAGAGGCCGGGGCTCTTACCTGGACTCTGCCATGCCCTGGGAGAGACCCGGGACGGGTCAGGCTTCAGCTTCCATTTCCCAGGAGGCTTACTGGAATTTTTCTAAAAAAATTTTTACACTGATTTGTTTTCCCCCCTACCATAATACGAATCAGCCATAATTATACATATGTTCCCTTCCTTTTGAGCCTGACTTACCCCTCATCCCACCCCTCTAGTTCATCACAGAGCTCCAGACTGGGCTCCCTGTGTTACACAGCAGCTTCTCACCAGCTATTCGTCTTACACAAGACATATATATATAGAGAGAGGATGAAGATGAGATGGTGGGATGAGATGACAGAGGATGAGATGGTTGGATGGCATCACCGACTCGATGGATATGAGTTTGAGCAACCTCCGGGAGTTGGTGATGGACAGGAAGTCTGGCATGTTGCAGTCCAGGGGGTTGCAAAGAGTCAGACTCGACTGAGACTGAACTGATTTGTTGATGCTATTTTCTCCATCCGTCCCACCCTCTCCTTCCTCCTCGGTGTCCAAAAGTCCATTCTCTGCCTCTGTGCCTCCATTCCTTCCCTGCAAATAGGTTCGTCAATACCCTCTTTCTAGATTCCATATGTATGCTTTAGTATACTGTATCTGCTTTCCTCTTTCTGACTTACTCCACTTTGTATAACAGACTCTAGGTTCATCCCCAACCAGGGGCTGCTCTCTGCTGGGTTCTGGCCATCACTACTGATGGCCTCGGTCAACATTTTGGTTTCTAGAATCCCCAGATTTGAGGACAGTGAGATAGCTTGAGGCCTGGAACTGAGAACTTGGGGCTCTAGCCAATGCTTGGATTTATTCGACTGATAGAATCATTTAGCCAACAGGCATTTTCAGAGTGCCTATTAGGCATTAGTTACTGTGCTGGACATTAGTGAAACTGCCCTTGCTTTCAAAAGTCACGGGGCTGGGATGTACACCATGATGACTAGAGTTAATAATACTCTATTGTATATTTTAAAGTTGCTAAGAAAGTCAAGTTCTCATCACAAGAAAAATGTTGTCATGCTGTGAGGCCATGGATGTTAACTAGGCATTGTGGTGATCATTTCTCAACATGGACAAATACTGAATCATTGTATACCTGGAACTAATGCAAGACTGCATGTTAATTATACCTCAATTAAAAAAAGAAATAATTTTTTTTAAAAAGTCTCTACATCTGGAGTAGGAGACAGAAAGAGAAACTATTATTGAACAGTGGTAAGCGATAAGCTCAAAGTAATCACAGCCTATTCCAGGAACTGAAGGAGGTTCTAGACCTCTCCTCTTGGCCAGGCTGGGGAAGACTGTAGTGTGAAAAACAAATCCCACTCTAGGGAAACTTCTTTGGGGTTTGCAGTGCATTTATTATTTCAGCCCCACAGCAAAACTATGATGGGCAGAAGAAGAAGTTAGTCACTCAGTCGTGTCCAACTTTTGCGACCCCATGGGTTGTAGCCCACCAGGCTCCTCTATTCATGGACTTCTCCAGGTAAGAATACTGGAGTGGGTAGCCATTCCCTTCTCCAGGGATCCTCCTGAGCCAGGGATTGAACCCCGGTCTCCTACATTACAGGCAGATTGTTTACCATCTGAGCTACCAGGGAAGCCCAAGAGATGAGCAAACTGGTTGCTAATTCACCCATTTTCCATATAAACACAGGAGGGCTTAATAAATTAGGCTGCAAAGTCCACGTCTAGGAAAACGGGATGATGCTTTCTGTCATGTCCAAGTGACTTTCTTCTTTAGACAAGAGAAGCAGGGTGCTATGACCTGATGGCATGGCTCCTGAATAACCTCAGTCTCTCGGGCCATCTTTCTTGTCTGACATTTGCTGGACATTCTTTACACGAGAGGCACTGCGCTAGGCAGCACTGTGAAGAATGAAACCAATGCAGACTGCACTTATTCTAAGATGAAAAGTCACACAAAAAATGATAAGTAATGTTTGACAAAGTGAAGAATTGAGGAGACTGTCAGTAAACCAACAGTTCAAAGACAGAAGAGATCACGGCGGAGAAGGGAAACGATGTGGACATTCCAGGGCACTGAGAAAACAATGGCGGCTGGCACCTAGAGGGAGGCAGGCAGGGAACAGGGAGCTGGATTAGGGAGCGTCTTAGGAACCCAGCAAAGACCGAGGGCCTGAGGTGTACAGATACAGCTCTCAGGGATTCGGCAGGTACCATATCCTAGGCCTTCTGCTAGGTACTTGGTATACATTGATTTTTATATTTAATCCTTCCAAAAATCCTTCAATGAGGAGTCTGAGACTTGGAAGATTGAATTCCCATTTTTGTAGGTTGTTCAGCAAACAAAGGAGACAAGATTTGAACTCAGGTCCAAACAACCCCAAAACTGTTCTCTTACTTACTGTACCACTCTCTTCCCTCCCTAGGTTTCTAACCTTGACAAAAATGTCTCCTTTTTAAGAAATTCCTAAAGTTCCTATTTTCCACTGAGCATCATGGAAAGATGGATCTGAGAGAAAGGACCTTGAGTGCAGGAGGAAAGAATGTTAAGTTCACAGCTCAGGACTGGTCTGAGCAGTGATGATGATTTCTCTTGGCTCACAAACAGGAGTAGTTTTAACACTAGAGCCTCTGGGCCAAACCTTGGACACATCACCATCACCAGGGTCATAAAGACGATATAGGAGGGAAAAAAGGGCAGAACAGTGATTCTATAGCATTTTCCTAAAGGAAAAATAGCCAAATTTCATCTATAAACAAACTGGAGGCATAGACACTGAAAAAAGACAGATATAAGCACATCCTGTATTCAGGTCTAAATAATCAATCATCCTCCAACAGAACAATGAGAATGGGTCTTGGCAATAGCATATATGAAAAAAAGTGAGAGGTTTTTAGTCATCTAAAAGTCAACCACAAGTCAGCAACAGCTGCAAAAAAACAAATGTGACTCAAGCTGCATGAACAGAAGCATAACACCAGGCAAAAAGGAGGTGAAAATTGCATTTTTCTCAACACAGGAGCATTCCCACCTTGAGGAACAGAGTGTCACTTCTGGTGTTACACTCCAAGACATGAAAAATTAGAATCTCCATCTAGAGGACAGTGACTAGAATGGCCAAATGTCTGAAAATATGTCACATCAGAGTGGCAGAAGAAACTGGGATTATTTGTTGATATTGATTTCTAAAAGTTACCAGGTGCCTTTTTTTCTCCCTGTTGTCATATTTCCCAAGAGCTGTCTTGGAGAAGGAAGTTTCAGATTCAGTTTCTGATATGGAGAGCCAGAGAAACAGACTGCAATTCAGTCTAAGGAAAAACCTTCCAACAGTAGGGTCTGCAAGTGAGATGAGCTCTCTCCTGAGGAGTGAGAAGGCCATCCAGGGAGGCAATCAAGAAACACTAAAAGATGCTGAACTACATAACTTCTGATGCTCCTAAAAATTCTAATTCCAAGAATACGGACAGTCTTTATTTTTTTCCCCCCTCACCATCACCAAAGAATCAAGAAGAGAGGAACTCTGAAAACCCAATAGAAGTTGGCCATAAGTCAAAAATGGCTTATCCCAGAAAACACTTCCTGTGTTCTCCTACCGTCCAGGTCCTGCGCCTCTCCCCAGCTCCCTAAAATTTGACCCCCCGGGAAGGTGGGATGCAAGACTCACCTTTCTTCTCGAAGTCACCCTTCTCTTCCCCTGGTCGGCCCAGGCTGTCCAGGCTGTGAGTCACCTGGCTGCCAAACTCGTCCTCACGGGAGACGTGGTTGGCCCGCCGGGGCAGGTCGTCCTCCTCTTCGTAGTCGTAGTCATCCAGGATGGGCGTCTCGCGGATGGGCACGCCGATGACCGAGTTATGCGCCTGCAGCCGGGAGGCGCGGAAGCTTTCCCGGGCCGGCGGGCCCAGCAGCACAGACGGGATGTAGTGAATCTCGTGCGTGGCTTCCGTGCTGGCGCTCTTCTGGGGGATGCGACGCCGCTTCTGCCAGCGCCGCTGGGCGTACAGCGCCACCGTGAACACCAGCAGCAGCAACAGCAGGGCAATGAGGCCACCCTGGAGCGGGAGGGAAGAAGGACACGCAAGTGGACCCCTGTTCTTTGGGCTGGAGTGCCAGAGAGGGGTCGCCGTCCACCACACGCAGCCCACGATCCCTGGGTTTGGCTCTCGGAGCCTCCGGAGCCCACGGAGTGACACCGTTTCCAAACCTAGCTTTCTCACCAACAAGCTGTGTGACCTTGGAGAAACTGCTTCACCTCTCTGAGCCTTGCTTTTCACTTGTATAATGGTCAGCAAGAACCCCTGCTCTTCCTTCTTCAGGAAGTCCCCACGAGGAACAAATGAGCTGAGTGATGAGCATGTCAGAGAGATGCATGCCGCTAAATACTAGGGTGGTGGCTTCACATCTAGAGTGTCTGAGTCCCGACTCTGCCTCTCACCAGCTGAGTGACCCCAGGCCATTTGAACACACCCTCTCAGCCTTGCTTCCTGGTCTCTAGAAAGAATCCACGGAGGGCTCAAGGGACAGCAGTCTTTCTTCCATCCTGCTGGGAATACACAAGTCAAACAATTTCTGTATCATCTATACTTTTATTATCTGAAACACTAGCCTTTTTAATGTTGAGTCCCCACAGGGGGCGTGGGACAAAGTAGGTACTTCATAAATATTTATTGAATGAATGAATGAACACATGCGCTCTTCTAGGGCTCCTTTCATCAGGAGTTTAAGGCACACTGCAGTTTATTTTTCTCTAATACATCCAACTGGTTAATATTTGGTTGAGTCTGCATACCATACATTAAATTGAAATAGGTAAAGTGTTTATGAACGGATCTTACATGATTCATGAGGCTCATGAAATACTCTGCTCCGTGAGCTCCTCCAGGGCAGGGGTGTTTCTAAAGCCCATCTATGGTGCCCACAGCACCTGTCAAAGGCCGACGTGGAAGATCTGCATTCTCCTCGCCTGCCTTCTTTCACTCTGTCAGAAGCATCTGCATTGAGCAGGGCTAGCCCCTCGGATAGCTGCTTCTCTTCTGTATATACTGTGCTTTTTGCCTGGGAGATTCCAGACCACTATGTGGAGTCCCTGCTGTGTAACCCCAAGAGTTGGGGAGGACCATGCCTGTGGTTAGGAGGAGAGGGGTGAAGAAATCAAGAGACTCTGAAGCTCAGATGCTGAGTAGCAGAGCAAGCTCTGAGCCTCAGAGTGTGAGCGTGAGAGAGTGTGTGTGTGTGTGTGTGTTTGGCTTTTTTTTTTAGCTTTAAAACCTGTATTCTTTCGACCATACCCATTGGTTGATTGTTCTGCCTTAACTCATTAAAGGCAAGGGCAATTTCTGAAAACCACTTGTATAACATCTAGCAAAGATGACAGATGTTAACTAACCCTGAACAGATCACCTTGGTGGGGAGATGACTGCGGTTAAGCATACCTGTTTAGGCTAAGAACATCATTTACTAAAATGATTCAGCTGTCCTGTTGACTAAAAATGATGATTCTTTTTTTCAAGTCCTTCAGCTCTCTAAGCTAGAATTCATCACCTCCATGGGGAGTGGGTGGTGAGTGGGCTCGGAGGTGGCCAGGGCTGCAGGCATGGCTGACAGCCCTGTTTTGACTCTGGCAATGAGTTACTCTGGGATCCCCAGGAAGGTTTCTCTGGATGTCAGAACTCAGAAGTAAATATACAAACCAAACAAAGCTCTAAGTATATGTATTTCTGTGTGTGGGTGGGCGCAGTCTGTCAAGTGTGCATGAAATGTGTGTGTGGCACCACTGGAGCCCCAGAAAAATAAGAACACACCCCTTTCTCCTCCACAGAACATATAATAGAGACTGCTCTAGGTCTAGAAGTCATGTATGATGTGGTATTGTCAGTTTTTTTGCATCAGAGATAAGAAAGGCAAGCGACAGAGGGTGGTGTGTGGACGGAAGAGATGCTAAGAAAAATGAGTGAGGAGAAAAAGGAGGCAAGAAGAACCCTATCACTTCATACACAAAACAGTAGACCCGCCCCTTACTATTTTTAATGTTATTTTATTTAATCTTCAAGACAATCCTCTGTGATAAGGGATTATAAGTTCCATTCCATAAATTAAATGAGGAAAAGTCAGAGAGGTTACGGAATTGCTTAAAGTCACACAGGCTTTGATCCTAGGTCCAGCTGGGAATAAAAAGCCAAAATGTGGTGGAGCAGGAATGTGAACCCAGCTCTTCACTGCATAGCCAGTGGCTACTGCACAGCAATTGTACAGCCCAAAGGGAAGGAAAAGAAAAGTGAGAAAGATGGTGAGGGTGCACAAAGAAAAAGGGAACCCCAGGAAGGGAAGGGAAAATGCTGTTTTCAAATCCAGGATTCAGTGGGCACGTCTCAAGGCAGTCTCTGCAGTGAAGACTTTAATTTTGCTCCATTGTTGCCTGATTCATCCCTTCTCATCTTTGGTTGTTTCGTTCTCTGTAACCCTCCCTACAGACCTTCCCTGCTCCCAGAGCCCTTCATCCCCACTCTGCCCACTCCAGTTATGGGTGTGTGGCCCTGTTCTCAGACCCAGAGCCAAAACTGACCTGGGAAAGATGAGGCTTAACCAACCTGTCCACAGGCAATTACCGTACCACATCATATTGGCTCTCTTCCCCCATCAAATCCCAACTACCCTCCCAGGTCACCCATGCAGTGCTGGATCAGCTCATAAAGCACCTCGGGGAACTCCTGTATCATGCACAGAGGCCAAGAGCTGACCTCAGAGGGACACAGTTTTAGTCCAGGTTCTCCTACTTAGAGGCTGCATGACCTTGACTAGGTCACTGCCTTTCAGAGCCTTGGTTTCCTCATGGGTTATATGAAGGCAGTATTCAGTAGCACCTCAATGGATCATTGTGAGGCTAAGTGAGATGCCCATAGAGTACTTAGTGTTGTGTGGGGCACATGTGACTGCTCACAGCTACTGCTATTGTCAACAGCATTCAGGAAGTCCATATTTAATGCTGAATGAATGAATGAATGAATGATTGACCTTTTGCCCCTAACGGCTTCCCTGGTGACTCAGACAGTAAAAAATCTGCCTGCAGTGTGGGAGACCCAGGTTTCATCCCTGGGTTGGGAAGGTCCCCTGAAGAAGAGAATGGCTATCCACTCCAGTATTCTTGCCTGGAGAATTCCACAGACAGAGGAGCCTTGTGGGCTATATATAGTCCATGGGGCTGCAGAGAGTCATACACAACTGAACAAGTAACACACAATATTACCTCTGCCCCAGGATGCTCATTCTGCAAAACTTGTCATGGATTCCCAAACCCTTCTCAATGTAGACCAAACACTTCAATGAAAGTGAAAAGTGAAAGTGAAATCGCTCAGTCATGTCTGACTCTTTGCAACCCCCATGGACTGTTACCTACCAGGCTCCCCTGTCCATGGGATTTTCCAGGAAAGAGTACTGGAGTGGGTGCCATTTCCTTCTCCAGGGGATCTTCCCAACCCAGGGATCGAACCCAGGTCTCCTGCACTGCAGGCAGATGCTTTACCATCTGAGCCACCAGGGAAGCCCCGATATTGAGCTACATGAGCTATTTGTATATTTCTGAGAGTAAACCTTTGTAAGTTGCTTCATTATAAGTATATTCTCCCATTCTTGTACTCAGGAAATGTATTTTATTCAGATTTGTCTCTAATGAAATACATCAAGTAGAACTGGTAGTAAGAAGAGCTAAAAGCGTTAAGATCATTAACAATTCAACAAACAAGGAGCGTAAATAACTTCTTTGCTTGCATGTCACAAGTTAAGCATGCTTCCCAGGCAGAGTCCATATGGCCATGGATTCTTCAGCAGGTTTCGTTGTTGTCAGTCAATAAGCATTTCCTGAAGACGTCTTTGGGATGTGATGCATTGCAAGAAACCCATGCATTTTCTCCTCATCAGTTCATTTCATTTCAGTCACTCGGTCATGTCTGACTCTTTGTGAACCCATGGACTGTAGCCTACCAGGCTCCTCAGTCCGTGGAATTGTCCAGGCAAGAGTACTGGAGTGGGTGCCATTTCCTTCTCCAGGGGATCTTCCCAACCCAGGGATCGAACCCAGGTCTCCTGCACTGCAGGCAGATGCTTTACCATCTGAGCCACCAGGGAAGCTGAACACTTGGATATGCTCTCTCATTTAGCTTCACACCTGTGCGTGTTAGGTATCCCTGTCCTATGTTATGTGAGGAAAGAGGCCCAAAGACAGGAGGCTGTTGATGTAGGCAGTGTGGCTGAACTCCATCATGGATTCACAGTTCTGCTTGGGGTGGGAAGGGCCAGGTGCTCAAGGTGTAATCAGCCTCACTTCTGCTTCCTCAACTTACCTGGGCAACTTCAGACACAGATTTCCCAGCACAGAGAACCCCCAGGAGGAAGCAGCAGAGGGAAACCTCCCCACCTCCCTCCCTCCACTGTGATGGAAGCTGAGCTTGGGACCTTTAGCTTCATGATCTGCCGACTCGTTTGATGTAACCCCAAGCCAGTGGCTCCAACCCTCTTATTGGGGTACAGGCTCCCTGCCCCTCATTCACCAGCCTGTCCTGACCTTTGCTCCCCCCAGCTAAGCTCTCAGCTAATCCAATGGCCATATGGCTTCCATTATAGATCAGGATTTTACTGTGAAAATTTGGGCCAAAGAGAATTCCAGGGATCAAGGGCTCACAGTGCCACTGACCCACTGAAACAGACACCCCCCAGGCTGGGCTCCTAAAGGGCTCCGGGGGCCTCATCCAAGACACAGTAGCAGCTCAGGTGATGTTTCTAGCACCACTGACCAGCCCTCCTTCCTTCCTAGATCCTAAAGGAGTGGTGGGTTAGGCTTAGAGCAGGCAGGAAAAAGTCCTGAATTCAAGTTCACTCGTGTGATCTTGAATTTCCTTGTTCACCCACTGTGTGATCTCAAGTTTCCTCGATGCCCTCCAGACCCTCAGTTCACTCATCTGTAAAATGGATTTGGTACTACTTGGAATAGTATAGCACACAGTTAGGGCCAAAGGCTGGGGATCAGAGAGACTTCTTTATAATCTCACGCCATCACATAAAAACTGGGCAATCTTGGACAAAGGGCTGAACCTCTCTGAATCACAATTTTCTCATTCACAAAATTGTGTAAAAAGTGTCCTTACTCAGGGAGGTTAGATGTGAGTTCACGGATGTGACGTGTGGCGCTCAGGGCCTAGCACATGGAGACCCATGACACTCATTCGTGGCACCCACAAGGTTGTCGTGTAAATGAAATCAGGACAGTGCTGCGACAGCCCTTGTACACTGAAGCGTACTGTGCACAAGCAAAGGGTTGCAAGAGAAGCGTGTGGCCACCTCTGTCCTAGTGGGACGTCCCACCCAAAGAAAGCAGAAGAGTGACTCAGGGTCAGGGAGAAACTACGGCCTGCATCCACCAGGACAGGTCCAGGCTGCTGCGCCGCTCCGCTCCTGAGGGTCTGGACCCCCACGTCCCGGCGGTCTTCCTTCAGGGCAAGCAAACAAAAGCAGGAGCTGTCGCTGGAAAGGGGGGCAGGGCCAGAGTGTCCAGCCACCGAGTCAGCCCGCCAAGAGCAAACACAGATCCAGCAGGGGAGAAACCGCTGCAGGGTGAGCAGGGAGTGCAGGAGGGAGAGGAGGGTGCAGGCAGAAGGCTGTGGATTGTTAGAAAGCAAGTTAAGAAGAATCTGAGGCTCGAGGCGGTGGCAAGCTGAGGTCCTGTGGGCCTCAGGGACAACCCGATGCCAAATCCGATTTGGACAATGTGTTCCCTCTAGGGCAGCCCGAGACCAACAAGATCGGAGAAGCAGCAGCAAGTCCCAGAAATAAAAATCCCAGTCTGTTGGTTAGGGGTCAGTTTCTGCGAGACTGCAAAAAGCACAAGCCTTGGGTGATGACTTTTACCTTCTTCTTATGGGACTGAAGATTTCACTAAACTGCCAGGCAGGAAATGGGAAAGAGAGGGGAAATGGAGTGTGTGTTCCCATTTGTTCTGGAACGTTCCCTACCAGAAGCCTCTCTAGAGCAGGATCTGCCCACTTTTCTTCTGTTACTGACACTGCGTCTCAGCTCTCTCAGTGGAGCCAGGCATGGGTGAGGGTGGGTGATGTCAAGGGCAAACTGACATGATGGGGTAACCAGGTGTCGCTGGGGCGTTCAGGCCGCTGTGGGGTCCGTGTCCCTGCTTGCCTTTGGCCATGACAAGCTGGCTAAGATGGTCCGCTTCCTTGTGCTACAACAGGCTCACCTACAAAAATGTGCTGGTTGGTCCCAATGGGAAAGGTCAAGTAAGGCTAAGGATGAAACAAGACAATAAAAGGTTAGGATGAAAGGTCTGGCTCCACTGATAAACACCGGTCTCGGCCCTTCAGTTGCTCTAGTCCCCCATCCCAAATCCAGTCCTCCCATGCCCTTCCCCTTTGCTTGAAGCCCTTGCCTGACCCTGCTCCCTCCCACTCTCAGAATAATGTCCAGATCCCCAGCCTGGCACCCAAGTCCCTCCGTGTCTAGGTCTCTGCTTCCTTCTCAAGCCTCCCCCACCCCCAAGTCCTACCTCATATCCAGTCCAGGAGTTGTGCTATGGCGTTAGTGTCCCCTCAGACTGCAATGCTCCGAGAGCTTCCCCAAGGGCTCCTCCCTCAATCCAGAGCTCTCAGTCACTCATTCCCTGTAGCGGTGCCCACCCAGAACTGCAGAAAGCGGTTTTACTTGGAAACAGAGTCTTTGCATTTGTGATTAATTGAGATGAGGGCATACTGGACTGGGTGGGCCCTCAATCCAGGGATTGGTGTCCTTATAGGAAGGAAGGAGCAAGGACCTGCTGAATAGCACAGGGGACCCTGCTCAACGTAATGCAGCAGTCTGGATGAGAAGGGAGTTTGGGAGAGAATGGATACAGGCATAGGTTTGGCTGAGTCACTGCTGGGCACCTGAAACTATCATCATGACATTGTTAATCGGCTATACTTTAAAATAAAATTAAATTTTTTTAAAGGAAGGAAGGGACGGACACACACATACACACACACACACACACACACACACACACACACACACAGCCATATAGTGATAGAGACAGAGACCGGCTGGATGCCTTTATGAGCTAAGGAAAACCAAAGATTGCTCGCAACCATCAGAAGCTACTGGGAGGCATGGGACATATTCTCAGATTCTCCCTCGGACCCTCCAAATGAGCAGACCCCAATGACATCTTGATCTGGGGCTTCTGGCCCCCTGAACCCCAAGAGAATAAATTCCCATTGTTTTAAGCACCTGCCCCCAAACCCAGTGCATCGTGATTAACTATGGCAGCCTGGGAAACGGATACACTCATCTTCATCTGCTCATCTCCATGCACCCAGCCATCTCAGCTTGGCCATTACCTCCTCGGGGAGCATCTTTTCCTCTGCAAGCTGGAATGAGGTTGTGCCCTCCTACTGCTCAAATCCCATGGCTGTCAGTTATCCAGCTCCACTGCTACAACCTAACAGTCTGGTTGACCATTTTCCCACTGGAGTTTCTAAGCTTTCATTTATCCAGCCTAAAACTTAGAGCTTGGCCCAGAAAGGTGCTTAATGAACACCCAGAAGCCTAAAACCTGCCCTAACTTCACCAGAGGAATGTAAATCTGGCAGCCCCGGTACCAGCTCTGACTTCAGTGTCCAGAGGACCCCTTACCAGACCTGAGACGGCCCCTCCTTGCAGCTCTGCCTTTATCCCAGCGCTCAAGCCTCCAGCTGGTTTGCTTACATACACGATATCAAACACAGAAAAACACGCAGAGGTGAAACATTCAAAGCACCCTCAAAACCGCCCCACTGAGAGAGCCTTCTGAAAAGTCAAACTTAGAACCCCATAGAGCCTGGCCCCATTTTAATCTATTTTCCCTGTTAGAATATCCAGGCATGGGAGAAGGAGCCAGAGAAAGGAAAGAAAAGGATAATGTGAGAAATGCTTTATTTGACAATGTGTCATTCGGAAACTGATTATTTCTGTCTTCGGCCTTTTTAATATTCCCTCACAACGGCCAAGCTGCAAAAGGATTTGGTATTCTAAGACTGGATTTATAATACTCTGTTTGGCGGTGATAAGAACATGGGCCTTTAATCCTCAGAGCTGTGAACATGCATATTCTCCCAAGTAATGTCCTTCCCTTCCCGTCACTTGTGTCTGGTCCCAACAGCTAGCCCCAGCATGGCTGAGGCCTGCTGACCCACTGGGGGTTCTCCTGGCCATATGCTGGGTGACAGTTAATCAGCAAAGGGGCTGGGCCTTAAAGTTCTCTGGGACGTCTTCTTCCAGGCTTCAGACTGTGCATAAACTGGAGGGAGTATAAGAGAACAGTCCAAACCCTCAGTGCTACAGATGAGGAAACAGGCTCAGGGAGTGAAAGTGACTTGCCCAAGATCATAGAACATCCTGAAATGGGCTTTGGGGGCAGAATATGCAGCCAGCACTCCACAAAGCTGCTAAGAAATCATGACTCCTGATAGCTTGATCTACAAAATAGTTTCTCCAAACGTTCTTTCCATCCTTTGCCACCATCACAAGTGCCTTTCACCATGTCAATGCAGCCTGAACGACCTCCCAGGCTTTATTCCATCTCCCTCACTGTTCTCAACCCATCTTCTACTATAACTAAGGCACAGCTGGAAACAAGGCCCCTCCCAACCGAGTAAGCTGGGAAGTCCTGCAGTGTGACAGTTCAAGTTCATCAACCACTTAAATCTCAAAATGTATGGCTTTGAGACACCCTTCTCAAAACGTGTGCTTCCGCCATCGGTGCCCCCAGCTCTGCCGAGTGCCGACCGTAGGGTGGGCACCATGCCAAGTATCCGACCACCTGGGAGCTCACCGTTCCTATTCAGTGCTCTGGGATCTCCTCTGCCTGAAAGATCGCTGTCACTGCTATCCCTCACCTCCACATCTGTAAGCTGACATACCAGGCAGGCTTCATGGCTACCTCCAATATATTCTCCGTGGGGAACTCCTCGGGGGCTTCCCCATCTGCAGCCTTAGCCAGAAGGAATTGCTCTATCTTCCGGATCCCCAGAATATTTCATCTCAACCCTCACTTCAGGAACTTCAGCATTTTCTGGCTTGTATTAAAGCTTTAGCATTCCCTACCTTGTCTTAGAGTTACTGATGCTCAAGCTCCCCTACTGCTGAGATGATTATACCCATAGCACAGATGGAAAAGCAGAGGCTCAGGAGACAGACTTGCTTGAGAACACACAATAAGGTGGCAAATGCATGCGACAAGACCTCCCAGCGGGGCCGCTTCCAGGGAAACTGCAGGCCCGCTCTCTCACAGACGGGGGACAGCCACGGGGCCTTGAGGAGAATAAGATGATGACATAGGCTAGAACCATATTGCCAAAGGCCTGATTAGTCTTTAGGCATTAAGGATCCGAGACTTATTTTTTTTAGCAACAGAGTGGCGTGATCACACTGTGCGGGGAGACTAGAATCTGGGAGACCAGTGAGCTAGCCATTCATAATCGTCTAGGACCTGGACTGGGGGGCAATTTTGCCCTGCAAGAGACACTTGGTAATGGACACATTTTTGGTTGTCACAACTGGGTAAAAGGTATGACTGGCATTTAATGGTAGAGGCTGGGAAATCTGTCAGCATCCTACATGGATGCTTACAGGATGGCCAGGAACAACAGAGAATTGCCTCTCTCAATAATGTGCAGAGATGGAAGAAGGCCTGGCCTAAGGGAGAGATGATAAGACCTGAGATTAGGGCAGCTGAAGTGAGCAGTTAGCTAATGGGGTAGAAATAAGATACACCACGGGACAGAAAGCCTTGGGGTTTGATTGGCAGGAAAGGGGGAGAGAGAGAGTGCAGCATGACGGTGAGCTGTGGATCCTGTCACTGCGTCAGAGATGAATCTATCTGTGTGTGAACTTTTCCCTAGGTAAGCTCCCAGAAGGTTATTAAAGATCCCAGCACAAAATCAAATGAAATAAGTTTACGCCTGTGAACAATGAGTGGATAAATGCACAACAAAGATTTGCATATACATATTATATACATGTACCTATGTATCCATGTGTATAAAAATACACTGAGACCTATCTTTATGTACCTATAGTTGGCTATATTTATGTAGAGTTATCTCTTTGCCTCTAGACAGATATAGAGTGACCTATTTAAGGAGGTCCCATTATAGAAAATGAAACTTTTTTCTTTTAAACTAATCATCTACTTACACTGTGTCTACTAGCAACCCTATTTTATTTCCCAAGATAATGCCGAAGGAGTAAAGTGAAAATGCAGAAGCTTTTTGGAACACACTCCCCATCCAGCTCTAATCTCCTTAATTATCTTTAGATCAGATCAGAAACCTTCAGTGATCATTCTGAACCCTTTAGCAATTCATCAAGGAGAAAACTAATGAACATTGAGCCAGACAGACATGGATTTGGCTGTACTATCTTTCCTGTGAGTGTCTGGTCCGTTGCTTGCGTTTCCTCAGTTTTCTCATCTGTAAATTAGGTTACTAACACCTAACTCAGAGGGTTTGGGGAGGATTACATGATACTGACCATAATGGTTTGCAAGTTATGGGTCTCAAGAAATATTAGAATCCTTGGTATTAATGCAAGGTCTTATTTCCTGAAAAAAATCAGATACAAGGTAATAGTGAAGCTGCCGAACTCCCTCCATTAAAGTATGAGGTAGTCTCTATACAGTTTCCCAAAGAATTCTCCTGATCACCCTGCTCTCCTCCTACAGATTTCAAGCTCTGTGACCTTGACCATGGCCCCTCCCCATTTTGGGGTGAGTAGATAAGATCAGCTGGTGTCTAACAGTCCTTCCAGCTCCAATATTCTAGAACAGAAAGGAAAAGGCAAACGTGGAGGCATCTGTGGCCAGGTGAAATATATATATATATATATATATAATCACGACATCCTGCCTCACATTTCAGTTGTATAAGCATAAACTAACTACACCAGTGAGCCCTCCAGTGCCCCTCGCACCATCTCATACAGCTGTGCTTTCGCACATGTTGTTCACTCTGCATGAAATGCCTGTGCGCTGCCGCACTACCCTCCCCCCCACCGACCAACTCCTGCTGATTTCTCTAGTCCTTTAAACCTCAGTTCTTGGGTCATGAGTTCTCAACAAACCTTTGTGAAACCTGCAGTCTCTGGCTTGTTAAACGGTCACCTGTTAGGACCCTCAGTGACTCCTCCTTCTGTCTGCCAACTACCCTCTCATCACCTGAGTGCCCCCGGAGAGCATCCTTAATCAACTCTGTGTACCCAAGACCAAGCCCCGGGTCCAATCCTGAGTAGATCTCATTATGTGTTGATTGTATTTCCACAGTGAGAGGCAGTGAAGAGAAGGCCAGGGTTTTATTTATTTCTGAATAACTTTGAATGGTACATGGTACACAGTAGATCTGCAATTACTTCTTGGAAGAATTAATGAATGAATCCATTATAAATGCCTCTTGGAGGGTAGGTGACTGATGTATACCTACATCTGTTTGGCAAGTCTCCATCTGTGTGGGAGAGAGAGGAGGGAAAACAATTCATAGGAGGCGTTTAGCACAAATCAGTATCCTTCTCCACATCCTCGGACGGCCTCTCAAGTTCTGTCGGAAATTCCACTCTGAAGATGGATGAATGGAGAGGGGGGTAGAAAGCATCTTTCAGAGGACTGATTTTTTTTTGCCTATTCTTTGAGTCATGAACATAAACAGATGAACCCTGGTAACTACGGAGGAGCCGTGCACTCATTCACTGATTCACCCGGGGAAGGGCATGTCTGGAATCAGGCAGGTCCAAGTTCAAGTTCTTACTCTGCCACTTTCTACTGGGGCGACCTTCTCTCAGTGAGACTGTTTTTTACACTTCTAACGTGAAATAATACTATTCACCAAAATGGGCTGTTGTGAGGATTAGATAAGGTGATGTATGTAAAATATGTCATCCAGCCCTGGACCTATTAAAATACATTCAATACAGGACTGTTGTTGGCTTAATTATCATTACCAATATTGTCAAGCTTCATCCCTGTGCTAAACCTTCTGCCTGAATTTGGGAACACACAGATAAGGCCTCAAGAACTTGCAGTCAGTTTGGGGAAATAGATAAGTGAGCAGATAATGACTGCAATGCCCCGTTTGATAAGCTCTACTCCAGAAGGACACATAGTAAGAAGCAAAAGTTTTGATGGCTTCTAAGTGCAAAACATAGAAGGGGTGTGAACAAAGTCTCCCTTGCTGTTCTAATTACAGTCACGTTCAAAGGTGGAGGAGTGGGCTGGCCTGCTGAGTCCAGTCACACCCCAAACAGGACAGAAAGCCTGGCTAACCAACTATACAGCCTGCTGACCACACGGGCTCTGGAGGAGACGGCCTGGGTTCTGGTTCCTGTGTTGTCACGTAGTGGCCATGGACTTTTGGGTGGGTCACTGTCCTTTTCTAAGCCTCGGTCTCACTGGAAAGTTGAGCAGAGCAGTCTTCACAGAACATGGCTATCGTGAGCATTAAACCAGCAAATGCACAAAGACGGATTCAAGATAATGTTTAGAACACAGCCAGTGGTCAAAAAATGGTGGTTTAAAACTTTTGAGGAAAGCCGCCTTGAGAGAGAAATCAGAAATCTTAGATCCTAGCTCCAGCCCTGTCCCCTTACAAACTAAGGAAGTTTGCAGAAAGCTCACTGGTCCTCATGTGCATTTTTTTTTTTTTAACAAGGTGGCCATAGCAACTTCGTGAGCAAAGTGTTCTTCATTTAACACACAAGGCAAGCCAGCCTACAAGAGGTGACTGTGCCGAGGTGATAGACTCAACTAGAGGCAGGGCACACACTTGTTCCAGAGTCCAAAGTCTGTAATGATCCCGAAGCTTTCAGTTTGCCCCTCCGGTCGGTGGTACCCGGAGCCTATGTCCTTTGCTTAGGGCATCATTCACAGGGAATGTGTCTCAGACATGCCTTTTAAAGTCCATGGAGAGACTCCTATTACCATGCCAACTGTAAACCAACAACCCAGTCCTCTGAGGATGAAAGAAGGGCTCAGACTGGCAAGGGTGCCGGAGGCTATGGACAAACTGTTCAATACTTA
>NW_011494838.1:6632462-6634272 GCF_000754665.1 Bison bison bison | reverse complement strand
AACGAACTAACTTTTGTACAGGGAGCTTCCCACGTGAGCTGGCTTCTTGAGAAACCTGGGGTGGGGAAAGGAAATGTGGTGCAGATGCTGGTCTGCAAACAGCACATAATATCATCAGTGAAGACCTCCCATTCCTCGCCTGGTAGATGGTACCCTGCCCTCTTGTGTCCATCAGAGCATCTCTTTGTCCTTTCCTTTCTTTAACTTTCTTCAAAGCACTTACTCTCCCCATTGTGGTACATTAACGTGTTAACTTTGTTTATGGCTCTAATGGAACAGACCATCCATAAGGTTTGGTTTATTACTTCATTGTCAGTGTTGAGAGCAGCACTCAGTGCTTTGTTGATGCTTACTAAATATCTTTTGGATGGATGGATAGATGGATGGATGGGTGGATCAATGTATAAGTGGATAAATGAATGGGTAGATAGATGATTCCACAAATGTCCTGCAAGCCCCAAAATGGAAAGGGCCGGGTCTAAATCATCTTTGAGTCCTGTCCTAGGGCTAGAAGACTAGAAGATATTTAGTGAATTCGTACACATACACACACACACACAAACTCCCGATAATCCCCTCCTAGATTAAGGAAGGGACACTGTTCTATGGGTTATTAAAAGGCAAACAGGACTACAGTCTGGCTACTTCTCCCTGCTTTAGGGGCAAAGAGAATGAGTTGGTCTGCACTGCAACCCTGTTTAATCATTTATTCACTTTTAAATGCTCAGGAGACAATGAACCAGAAAGCAAAGAGGTGAGGGGATGTGTGACCCAATTATTCATGCACAGTCACCTTCCACAGAGAGCAAACTGATAGCTATACCTGTTTGCCATTCCCAGCGCTACGTCTGCATGGACATAACAGGACTTTAAATGAAAAGGGACATCCACGCTACAGCATCAGGTCCGGACTCTCACTGAGCAGCCGGACAGCCCTGGGCCCACCACTTCACCTTTCTGAGCCTCGGTTTCCTCATCTTTAAAAAGATCACAGTAACAGGCACCTTTTCCTCTTTATGGAAGGACTCCATTAAGAGTCAAATTTATAAAAGAACTTCCTATGTTGCAAACTGACTTGCACATGTCAATGTTTAGGAAAATCTGTTGAAGAAGGAAGAAACCCAACAGCAGCAGGAACTCGGGCAGAGAGTGACTGAAGTCACAGAAAAAGCTGCAGATGCGGAGACTTTCTAATCTCCCCAGTGTCTCCATCGTTTACCCACCAACCTTCCTCAAAACCTATTATGAGTCACACACCAGGGGTCTCTTGGAGACACTCTTTTGCTGCTGTTTCCCAGCACTGGGGATGGAGCTGTTAGCTGTCTGGAAGGCAGGCTGTGATGGCCTGGCAATCTCCTACTGGGCCTGATCATGAAACCCCAGGAAAGGCAGTTACGAAGGGCAGAGGGTCAAGCACAAGATGCCAACCAATGAGAAGGGAGAAGAAGGGAGCTCAGAGGGAGGTTGGTCCGAACAACGACAGAGGCAGGAAGCAAAATAACCCAGAGCTCTCCGTGCACCCGTTAGGACTGACCTAGGATGATTCACCCTCTCCTCTCTGAGTTTCTACTCCATCTCCTGAGTTTTCAGAAACACAGGATCCAGCATTTCCTGAGTACGCCAAGTTAGCAGAGGGAATTGCCAGCCACCTCCTGCCTTATTCTCAGTCGTCCTTCTTCCCTCGGGGACGCTCTCCACCCCAGCCAACACTCGGGCAACCCAGGGCACAGGCTGCAGGGGGGCTGGGAAGTGATGCTTTCCTTTCTTGTTCAGGGAACATCTCACCCGAAACACTGATAACCTCCCCTAA
>NW_011494838.1:6625293-6632362 GCF_000754665.1 Bison bison bison | reverse complement strand
CCCGAACCACTGATACCCCCCCCTAACCTCCACTGCGAGCGTGAAGCCCCTCAGCACGTGTTCTCTGAGACCCTGCTGTCACAAGCTGGGCTGTTCCCCCAATCCCTCCCTAAGATATTTTGTATCTATATCCTTCCAAGGTCCACCCTCAGCTCCGCTTCCAAGAGTGTGCACTGTCCTTAGCTCAAGTCCAGGGACCCAAAATCCCAGAATCTCCAGCCTAAAGGGGTCACTGCCAACTCCCCCAAACCAGCCACCCAAGAAGACACATCATGCAGGGGGCAACCAGAGTGGTCAGTGAGGCTGGAAAGGTGAGTGTGGGAGCAGCCCGAAGCTGCGTAAAGAGGAACGGGACGAAGCTCAACCAAGTGACTAGGTCACAGAGTCACTGCCTTCCCATTCTGGGAAGGGCCTGAACTCAGCCCAACACAACGAGCCTGGATTTCTGGCCCCTCCAGAGCCCTGTGCGTTCTGAACCAACCAGACCACCCTGCAGGAACAATGGACGTGGAAGGGGACTGCCCCATAGAAAGGCCCTGTTTCCGAATATCGTCTTACCCCTGAGCCTCCAAGGATGCTGGGGCTAGTGGGTCCCGAGGTGGCCGTAAAGGTCACCAGAAACTGGGTGGCTCGGTCCCCACCGCCCGGTCCCCACTGCCCAGTCCACAGACTGTTCTCAGCCCTTGTTCTGTTACTATCACCACATTCACCAAAACTGTATGGTCTCTCTTTCCTTTATAGGCAGCTTTTTTTTTCTTGCATTCTCTTTCTCACTCTGAAAGCTTTTATATCCCCCCGCCTTTTTATCCACACTGCTGAAATTGTACCACAGTGCAACTAGATGTAGAGTTTTATTGCTTTTTCTTTCCTTTTTGGTTCTCAGTGGGCACTTTCGATCTGAATAGTAGTTCCTTTCTTCCACACAGGGAGGAATTCTGGCATGACTCCTTCCCTCCCATTGTCTGTGACTGGTTTCTGGGGCTCTTCCCCTTTTGCTCTCAACACACAAATATTCTAGGGGCTTGGCCAGGGTCCCTTGCTCGTCACACCTCCCTGGGTTCAGGGCTGCATGCCCTTCCAGGAGGCGGAGAGCAGGCTGGCAGTGGAACTCCAGAGGAAACCAGGGATGGGACAAAATTCTGGAAGGATGCCCTGTCTTCAGCTTCTCTCAAGCAACTGGTCCTCACTCAGAAGCAGGATGTCGTGGAAAACTGCTGGACCTAAACCAGTATCAGGCTCAGTGGACGCCAGAAGTCCAGAACTTAATTCTCTTAATGAGATTTTTGGGCAAGTCACTCAACCTTCTTTTTTCACCAAATGGCAACAATGATTTATTTCCCCTGATTCCCCGGGTGGTTTGGAGAACCAAGCGGAAAGATGCAAAGAGGCTCTGAAAATTACTAAGTGGTGAGCTCAGTGGTAAAGAATACGCTTGCCAATGCAGCAGACACAGGTTCAAGTCCTGATCTGGGAAAGTCCCACATTCCATGGAGTAGCTAAGCCCATGTGCCATGACTACTGAGCCTGTGCTCTAGAGTCCAGGAACTGGAACTACTGAAGCCCACATGCCACAATACTGAAGCCCACAAGCCCTGCGCTCCACAAGAGAAGCCTCCTTAATGAGAAGCCCGCACACCACAACAGAGAGCGGACACGACTCACTGCAACTAGAGAAAAGCCTGAGCATCAGTGAAGACCCAGAACAGCCACAAGCAAATAAACAAAGTCATATATAAAAAAGAAAATTACTAATTGCAATTTACATACAAGCATATGTACGTGATACCCATGCATGAAATTTGAAACATACTCTCAAAGCTCTCACTGCATTATAAAGATGGAAACCTACTCAATACGTCTCTGTTCATCCTTCGAGACCCAGTTGAAATGTCCCTGTTACTGTTTATCTGACACAGCACCTGAAATAATTGGCTTGAATTTAGAACCACGCAGGGCACAGCCACACTAACTGAGTAGTGGACGCTGAGACTGACCAAGGAAGACGGCCGTTTCGTGTTTCCCTTCCTATTTGCATTCTGGACCATAGAGGCTCGCTGAGTGTAACAGGGAGAAAATGACCTAACGTCTTACATTTCTGTCTGTATCTCTTGCCACAAAACATATATAGGTTAATGCATGCAAATGAAAAGTGTGTATGAGAGGACTCCACTGTTACAAGCGCTTCTTCTATCTGTCTTGTGAACTGGAGACCCCTCCCTCCCTATAGGATTCCATTCGGAGCAATGGCTCCCTGCTAAAGTGCTGATGGACTCTCTCGGTAACAGAAGGTGTCTGTGCAGTGCTGAGAGCTAGGCAGCAGGAAGGAGGGTTATAGGAGAAGTAACAGGCAGAGGGCAAGGGGCAGGGCCACCCCTCTTGCCCCATCAGAGAAGGCGGCAGTGGTACCCAGCCGCCTGCAACCAGGCTGCAAAGGAAGCTGTGGGCAGGGAGAGGTGATGTCTGGGTTGGAGGGTGAGACTAATAACTCAGCAGAGACCATACAGACATGCCTGGCATGGAGACCAGTGCCCCTGCCCCCACGTCCCCTTTCTCCTTCCAGTCTCCCAGTGCCAGCTAAATTCTGCTGATCTGGCCACCTGTCTCAGGCCATCCTCATGCTATGCTCAGCAGGGGCTGGAGAGAAACACAGCGGCGGCAAATGCTCTCACCCTTCTAGACCAGAAGCTCGCTTACCAGCTGTCAGAAAAGAAAGAAAGGAACTCAGAGATCTTCACATTAGCCAACATTATTATAATTATAACTGCATATGAACAGTCTCCTTTTAAAAAAATCTTAGTTGGTCACTAATTTATAGAAAAAAAAAAAACATAAAAAAAAGAACTCTTCCAGTTCAAGTAGAGGTTGGGAGTCTGAAATTTCTAGGGTTCCAGGGAACAGAATCAGAAAAAAGTACACTTTTATGTTGTAAAGGGAAATATTAAGACCTTCATTGACATTAACAAATTAATTGCATTAAATCTTCACAGGGGATCTGAGGTTTGTGCTAATATTCTTATTTTCCAGGTATGATTATGTCATTGGCCCCAGGTCACAAAATGTGTCTGTGGCAGACCCATGATCAGAACCCCAGAACCCAGACCTGTAAGATTGAGTAGAAAATCTGGGAGGGTTTCTTCCACCCTCCAGGAAAATCTCTTCCCATCTAAAAGCATGCTACTGTAACTACAAGCAAACAATATAAACCACCACCACGACAACAAAATAGCGTCAATCGCACAGCACTTAGGTTTAAAAGCCTCTCCCAGGCGCCCTCCCTCCTCTGAGCATCTAGCTGAGCACTGCAGGGCTGGGGACAGGCAAGGCGAGGGTGGCACTTGCCTTACAAGCAAAATGTAAAGGGATGCCAAAAACGTAGTAATCAGGATAAACCATATTTTAATACAATATTTTAGAAAATCAAAATGAATCCATTCTTAAGATTTTTGGACAACCTTTTCAATTCTGCACGCAAGATGAGTGAAGCACTCATTCCCCTCCTCCGGCCCCAGCCCTGCAATCTAAAGCTCTCTGAAATGGGGAGAGAAATATTTCTTGGTACCAATTTCATTATGAGGAAGATGATCAAATCACATTTCTAGGGAACTAAAGGCAGGCCCTGGTCCTCCAGTTGCGGGCCTCTCAATCTTGGGAACTGGGTGACGTAGGTGTGATGTGGGTTTAATGGGTCCCGTTACACACACCCCAAAACCGAGGCACATGGTAGCCAAACGAGCTCCCTGAGGACCAGGGCAACAGTGTGGCAGAGCTCAGCAGTAAACCCAGTTCTGATAGGATCTCACACTCCGCACAGCCTCCCATCATTACCAAAACGTGAAGAGCATGTTTCTGGATGAGACACAGAAGCGTGGAGGAGGGGCTGAGTGCCCCTGCAGACGACCACAGTCCTGAAGCAGTGCCAGCTGCTCCGTGCTTGCCACCACCCTGGGGAGGTGCCAGAGCGGCTGTCCTGGGCAGCAAGCAGTGAGCTGGGGAGAAGGCAGCAGTGGTCAAGCAATGGAAGGAATGCTGCCAGCCTGCTGGTTGGTTGATTTGCCCCAAAATGTCATAAGCAAAGGTGAGGGGGCTCGGGTTAGGATATGGGCTCCTGGGGGGCTGGCTCTGACACTTGAGTCTCCCTCTGAGTTGTACTGGAAGCTCCGTGAGAGCAGGGGTGTTATCTGCTCACTGTTTGATATCTTCGGAGCCTGAAACAATGCCTAACACACAGCAGGGGCTTGACAATGACAATAGACAAGATAAGGGTGAATCTCAGGCTTTGATGTTCAGTCCAGTACAGTGAGCCCTGGACTCTCAGCTCTTCCACTGACCCCACACAAGGGCCAACTTCTCTCTGCCTCAGTGTCCTCACCTATTAAATAAATACAGTGAATCTCATGGTTGTGTTGGGAGACAAAGGTGAGTTAATACAGGTCCAGGTCCAGTGTCTGACACCTCATGCGTGTGTGTGTGTGCTAAGTCACTTCAATCATGTCCAACTCTGTGATCCCACAGACTGTAGCCCACCAGCTCTTCTGTCCATGGGATTCTCCAGGCAAGAATACTGGAGGGGGCTGCCATGGCCTCCTGCAGGGGATCTTTTCAACCCAGGGATCTGACCAGTGTCTCTTATATTTCCTGAATTTTTTACCACTGAGCCAGTTGGGAAGCCTCTGGCACCTCCTAAGTCTACATAAATGTTGGGCAAAAGAACAATAAGAAGAGTTAGCCCCCAAAAGCAAACAAAGTGGAGACAGCTGATATTCTCCTTTTGAGGCGGACACTGGTTTACTGCTGGATTCGGATGAGGGACTGCAGAGCAATCCCTGAACCACGGAGGCAGGGAGACCAGCACTGTCGGGCACCTTCTCCCTAGCAGGCCCTGCCTTCCCTACTTTACCTACACTATTTCACTTAATCCTTACAAATTTGTGAACAGGCTTCTATCATCATCCTCTTCTCCCAGATGGAGCCTCAGAGGGAGGAGGCAATTTGTTGAAGGTGGTTAGAAGGGAATTTGTTCAAGGTTTGGTCAATGAGGCCAACTAGCTGTGAAGGTCAAGCTCCACCGGCTGCTGTGCCAGGCTGTGATCCACCTGACTCCCCTTCTCTGTGTGCCCATCTGCAGCGGAGGGAGTCAGAGAGGATATGGGGGTGCCAGGCCTCCCCCCTCCAGCCGTCAGGGGAAACAGGCAGTCATGTTTCCCAGGGAGCCCAGGCAAGGGCTGCCCCTGCTCATGGCTTTGGGAAGGTGGCAAAGTGAAACCTCACCATCTCACAGAGCTGCCAGTGCCCATCCCACACTCCCTAAAGGAGCCCATGGTGGCTCAGATGGTAAAGAGTCTGCCTGCAGTGCACGAGACCCGGGGTTCAATCCCTGTGTCGGGAAGATCCCCTGGAGGAAGAAATGGCAATCCACTCCGGTATTCCTGCCTGGAGCATCCCATGGATGGAGGAACCTAGCAGGCTACAATTCATGGTGTCGCAAAGAGTTGGACACGACTGAGCGACTTCACTCTCTAGAGGGAGCAAAGAGGTATTTTAGCAAAGATACTCTCACCCCCACCCAGAGCAGGAAGGGAAGGCAAAGGCGCATCCCCGTGGACTCTGGACAGAGGACCACTGGTTCACAGGTACCCCCTCAGTACCCTGGCCCAGCCCTGTGTGTCCATGGCCTGGGAGCTGGGGCTGGGCTCCCCTGCAAGCCCACACTGAGGGACAGACAGATGTCAGGGATGTAGGTGACAGACAGAACTCAAACCCAAGTTGGCCTGACTCTGGGAGGCCTGTGAGTGATGCAGGTCAAGTCCCAACTCTTCTCAGAGCCTCACCTATGAAAGAGGGGATGTGCCCGGTGGTCTGTGAGGGCCCTCCTAGGGATGGACATCTTATGAGTCTATGAATGGATAAGGCCACGGTCAACATCCCCGGCTCTGGCCCAGCCTGTTGTTGAATCTCTTCTTCAGAGATGAAAGACTCATTACTTCTTGGAGCCATAACACTTTGGAAAAAAATTCTGAGTGACTCCCTCTCTCTCTGATGAGCTGTGTGACTTAAGAGACTGACTTTTCTTCTCTGATTCTTAATCAGTAGAGAAACAAGGATGTCGGTGTCCACCTGGAAGGACTGCTGTAAGGACTAAAGGAGCTAAAGTGGCTGGAGGTCCTGGTGCCCGGTAGCACTGGCTATTGTTCTCCACACTGCCAAGCTGCCACTCTCCCAAATAGAAAGAAACTTAAAGGGGGGGAAACGCTCTATTCACATGCAGATCCTGAACTTCCAGTGTCTCCCAGATGAGATGTTCCACAGCACTCCAGGATCCATCAGGGAGGGAATGCTTTTTTGTGGAACCTTAGGTGCATCACCTTATCAGTGTGAAAACTGAGGCCCAGAGTGTGGATCTGCTTGCCTGAGGTCACACAGGCAGCAAGGCAGCTGCAGACGCAGGATTCCTGAATCCCAGGCTCACCATCTTCCTATGGGGTTAACAGAGAGGCTCTGCTAACCTTGGCTGATCCTAGAGGCAGCACTGAGGGGCTTCCCGAGTGACTCAGTGGTGAAGAATTCACCAGTCAATGCAGGAGACACAGTCTCCTGGTCTCAGATCAGACCAGATCCCTGATCTGGGAAGATGCCACATTCCATGGAGCAACTAAGTTGTGCACCACAACCACTGAGCTTGTGCTCTAGAGCCCGGGAACTGCAACTACAGAAGCCCACATACCCTAGAACCCATGTTCTGCAACAGGAGGAGCTGTCACACTGAGCCGGCACGCCGCAACTAGAGAGCAGCCCCCAGCTGTCGCAACTAGACCCAGCAAAGCCAAAAATAACTAAGTAAATAAAAATAAAAGTCACGTCTGACTCTTTGCAACCCCATGGACTATACCGTCCATGGAATTCTCCAGACCTGATGCTGGAGTGTGTAGCCTTTCCCTTCTCCAGGGGATCTTCCCAACCCAGGAATTGAACTGGGATCTCCTGCACTGCGGGCAGATTCTTTACCAACTGAGCTATCAGGGAAGCCAAATAAAATAAAATTTATTTTTCAAATAAAATACTTAAAAAAAAA
>NW_011494838.1:6625001-6625193 GCF_000754665.1 Bison bison bison | reverse complement strand
GATGCTGGAGTGTGTAGCCTTTCCCTTCTCCAGGGAATCTTGCCAACCCAGGGATTGAACCCAGGTCTCCCGCATTGCAAGCGGATTCTTTACCAGCTGAGCCACAAGGGAAGCCCAAAAATACTGGAGTGGGTAGCCTATCCCTTCTCCAGGGGATCTTCCCAACCCAGGAATTGAACTGGGATCTCCTGC